>NW_026585644.1:20550250-20562808 GCF_907164565.1 Psammomys obesus
AAAGAAAGAAAGAAAGAAAGAAAGAAAGAAAGAAAGAAAGAAAGAAAGAAAAGAAAAAATTAGATGCCTTTGTAGACAAAATACATTTTTCTCAAACAAAGAAGCAGCTAGGATGTGTGTATATTACATAGCTAAGGAACAGGTTTAAAGGGCTTTCTCCCCAGCTACAACGAGCCCTCTTCTAATACCTGCCATGCGTTGAGTGCTGTGTAAGCTACGCAATAGGAAGTTTGCTATGAGCCCCAAACGTTACCTCATAGCCACATTGCTGAGATTGTGGGTGACTCTGTGTATCACTGAAAAGTCTCATTTCTCATACTGAATCTAAGAGGAGTGGTGGGCAACAGAAGAGAATGTCTTTCTTTTGCTTTTTTTTTTTTCAGTCTGCATATGTGTAGGTGTGATGTGTGTGCAGTACTCTCATGCCATGGAGTATATATGAAGGTTTGAGGGCCCTAAAAAATTATGCAAAGTAAAAGATGGGGCAGGGGGTGGTGCTGGGCTAGAAACAGCACCCAGGAGGCTGCTTGAAAAAGTGATGATTTAAGGGAGATCTGAGCAATGAAAGGACCCACGCTGGCATGGTGGGCACAAAGGCATGTCTCCAGGCCCATCAGAACTTGTGTAATGAAGATAACAGCATGCTCCAGGTCCCAGGGTTGTCCTGGAGATAAATTGTTTAATGTATGTAAGTCAGCTGGCTCAGGGCCTGGCACAGACTAGAGACTCTAAACAAACGTTGGCTCAGTCTCATCGGCAGGACCCACCCAGTCCCACCGATTTCCGCCTTTCTCTGACTTTGACCCCAGGGAGCCCCACCCTTGCCGTAAGTGCCAACTGTGGCCTTTCTGGCTTCCTGCACAAGCAGAGAGTTGGGATCAGGGACCTTCAAGTCCCTGACTTCTCTAAGACATGCCTTGGTGCCTGCAACCTAGAGTCATTGTCCGTGGCAGGAACAGCCTTCCTGAAATGGGGTCATTGGCTGTCTGGAAACCCTTAAACAGAGCACATGGACTCACTGTGTGTGTGTGTGTGTGTGTGTGTGTGTGTGTGTGTGTGTGTGTCCTCCTTTCACTTTCTAGGGGGAACACTTGGAATATGCTATCCTCTGCCAGGTGCTGCACTGGGCACAAGAGGTGTCCCTCCTTTGGCCTCTTCGAAGGCCCACAGAGGCTGAGAGATGTCACAGGGGAACTCGGGTATGCCACAGAGTCTGAGTCTGAGCACTCCTGGCTCCAGAGGCAGTGCCAGGACTGAGGTCATGCAGTTAACCTTTGGAACATAATCTGATCCACTACCTGCCATTCTGCCAAGGGGGAGAGCCGAACCAGAACCAAAGGCTTAGCTTCCTCCTTTATTGGCCCAAAGCTGCAAACAAGAGACAGAAGCTGGCTGACACCAAACCCGTCACGGTGAAGCCATTCCTGTGGTTTTTCCTGCTGTCATCCTCGGGGCATTTCTTACTTTCCTCTTTTGTGCCTAGCTGAGTGCTGAGTATCTGTCACATGCAGAAAGAAGGCTCCAAAAGGCTACTGCTGGGTCCTGCTATCCCAGTGCCAGCCCCTGTAGCCACAGGCTTCTGGAAACTTCAACTCCCAGAGTTAAGCCAAGTGTCCCTGGATCTTCTAAGGACCACTTTGTTTATTAGTAGTGTTTCCTCCTCTGGCCAGGCTGAGTCCTCTACTCAGCCTCCAGGCCCAGCTGGGCTCTCACTGCCTCACGCTCTTTCCTCAGTATCCTCTATGCTCTTGTTATTGGCACCAACCAGGAGTAAGAAACTCTTAAGTAAGACCAAAAAGCTCCTCTTGGTCTGTTTTCCCATGTCTCACTCTCCATTGTAATTGCCGCCTGGAGCCCAGTGCTTGCATGGAGTAGGTCCTCAGCAATACATTGTTGATGAGCTAGAGTAAGTGAGATTGCCCTCCTGTACCCGCAGACACCCTTTCATGCAGGCGTCTCTGAGTCCCACGCCTCACTGCTAGGCTCCTCAGCTCCTCACTCTTGGCTCCTAGTCTTCAGCTCACACTACTTGGATTTCTACTTACCTGCTTTCTGTCCTGCTCACTGCCAAAGCTTTAAGCGTAAGGGCTGTGTTTCGCCCTTGTTCTGCCCCTTAGGTTCTGCTCCTTGCTCTCTGTGTCAGTCTGATGACTGTGATGTGGATCAGATGTCCGGACCCGCAGTTGGGGTGATGGTCCAAGGGCAGGTAGATCAACCAGTGGAGATCACTAGATCTTACTTACAGCTGCTTACACACAAAAGAATCAGCCCTTGTCTTCCCGAGTGCAGCGTCAGAGTCTGAAAAACACAACAGGCCACAAAGGACAATTCAAGAATGAATTCCCAGGATCTGAGAGATGGCTTAGTAGGTAAGGGCACTTCCTGCCAAGCCTGGTGACATGAGTGAGTTGGCTTCTCAGGACCCACTTTGTGGAAGGAGAGAGATACTCTCAAAAGTGTCCTCTGACCTCCATACAGTCACTGTGGTACAAACATGCCTATACACATGTGTGGACACAGACATGGAGACACACACAACACATGATGGGGGGTGGGGTGGGGAAAAGATAGAATAATAATGGTTAAAAGAACAAATACCTTCTCTAAATATCTCCTACGTGCGTACGAGGCGTTGAACGGTCCCCATCTTTCATTTGATAATGACCTTGTAGTTTTTGAATCATTGAATTGTTTTATAGACTATGAAATTATGATAAATGAGCTGTCCTATATATGAAAAAGTAAGAAGTTCTAGGATCAGGATTTTTTTTTTTTTTGTCAAAGTCTCATGTAGTCCAGGCTAGTTCCAAACTTACTGAAGCTAGCCTTAAACTCCTGATCCTCCTGCCTCCCTGTCTCAAGTACTGAGATTATAGGCATACATCATCATGCCTAGCTTGGGATCAGAATTTGAGACTAGGCATTATGCACAGATTGTCTACAACTTAGTATTTACCACGATGCCAGTTGGGAGATGCCATCCTAAGTGTCTGTGTTCTTTTTCTCCCAGTCCTGACCCTCCTAGTTTCTTCACTAGGGTCCCCAGAGAGTAGAACCAATGAGATGGGACCCTCAGAGACATTTCTCAGCCATGAGGACTGCTGAGGTGAACACCTGTGTTTAATTTAAATGATGACTCAGATGTCCCGTTCCTGAAATAGGTGACACAGGCCCACATAAGCCGTAGTCCCATTCTTGGACCTCCTGACAATAAGCTCGAATTTCCCACCCTGTTTTCTGTAATTGACAGGGGAAAAAAGCAGCTGCAACAGGGGGGGCTGTCTCTCACCTCAGCCTCATGCACACCTGGGCTATCTTGCCTACCCATGATTTCTTTGTACTCTGTCGTGTATACGGTGTATGTGTGCCCGTGAGTGCACGTGCGCATGTATTTATGGATAAATGTGGAAGACAGAAGACAACCTCCATTATCCTTCCTCAGGGACTATCTACCTTACGTTTTTTGAGGCAGAGTCTCTCATTGGTCTGGAGCATCTCAATTAGGCTGGCTCTTCATCCACCAGGTACGGCCTTTGTGTGTGTGTGTGTGTGTGTGTGTGTGTGTGTGTGTGTGTGTATTCTGTTGGATCAAACTCTTTCCTCATGATTTCAAAGCAAGCACTTTACCAATGGGCTATCACCCCAGCATGAATAGCATAGGCCGTCTGTGTGGCCAGTGATAGCTATACCCAGCCCTACACTCGGGACTGGGAAGGTAGCTGGAAGGAGAGGACTCACAGCTTACATGAGGCTCTGGGTTCCATCCCCAGTTCCACCATTTGAAAACAAAAAGAAGTCAGTCGGGAGGAACGAGGAACGAAGAACGGACTACTGGCTGTGCTTTCTCTTTCCTTTTTTATCACTGTGCCCCCAGTGGACTCCTCAACAGCTGCAGGCCTGAAAATGGCACGTTTCCCCCTCTGAGTAAACAAGCTGGACTTGAGTGGAGACTGTTTGAAAATGATTTGGTTTAAAGTTGATCCAGGACACTTCCCCCAAGGATCTTTGACCAACACAACTGTCTTTGGAGTTCACTCAGATGCCATACTGTGGTAACATTCCACCAATTTGAACCAAAGAAGGTGTGACGTAGTGGAAAACTGGTCTGGATGAGAAGCCAGCCCAGCCCTGGCCCCAGGGGTTTCTCTGAGAGCAAGGCCAGTCCCTCCCCTCACCCTAGCAGCCACTGGCCCTGGGGCCTGGGCCCCTTCCTGCAGCTCCCTCCTTCTGAAGTGCTTCCTTTAGCAGGATCACTGAGGGCTCTGTGGCATTTCTGGAATGTCCTTCCTCCCAGCTCTGCTGTGCTCCCCCTTTAACAGGGGGGCTGGGAAATAAAGAGGCCCATTTAAGCCTCCCAGGGCCAAGAGAGCACATCTCATAGCTGAGTATTTATGACTGTTACTGTTGCAGAGACGACCCTGTGAATTGTCTGGCACCCCTCCACAGTGTGGAAGTGGAGTTGGCACCCTCTGTACTTGGCTGAGCTGCCCTGGGCAAGGCTGTGTAGAGCTAATATCTACTCCTGCAGCTATTGGGGCTCTGAGGGGTCTTCAGAGGTAACCAGCCCCCAGTGTAGAGGTCAGAAGACACCCTCAGCTGCTGTTCTTTGAGATAGTCTTTCCTTGGCCTGGAGCTTACCAAATAGGCTAGGCTGAGCAGCCAACAGACTCCAGCAGTCTCTCTGTCTGCCTCTTCAGCACTGGGATTACAAGCATGAAATACCATACCTAGCTGGTTACTTATCCATTCTTAGGTAGATTCTGGGGAACTGACTCCAGCTCCTCATGCTTGAATGGCAAACACTTTACCAACTGAGCCATCTTCCCAGTGCCTATTTCCTTTATTTAACACTAGTCCTACCCACAGCTCAGGCCTGCCGTGGGATTCTGGCTCTCTCTGCTTTAGCAAACTAGACCAGAGGTGGAGCCAAGCTCGCTAATCAGATGCTGACTTTTGATTTGTGATTTGTTTCTCTACTTCTTCCAGGCCCTTGAGAGGGGAAGCTGGTCAAGTCAGGCAGGGCCAGCTGAGCTGGCCAGATGTGACAAGCCTTGGGAGCCTGTCTGCAAGAGCTCACACTGACCTCTCCCCAAACCCCGGAGATGTTCTGACAGTTTCCCTGTTTCTTGTTTCAGTCACTCTTGAGGCCCTTGGGTTCCTGATATATATACTATCTTTTCGAAACAGAATGTTCTCTTGGTAACAGAATACCCTATTAGAATTCCAAAAAGGAAAAAAATTTAATGGGAATTTCTAGCAACAGCTATATGGAGAGACAAAGAAAGGCTGTGGTGGGCCTGATCCTGAGTGGCCTCACTGTGACAGTGAACACAACCAAGTTTTGACTTGTACAGCCAGTCCCTCCCAATGGTCCGCAGAGCTCTGGGAATAGAGTCCATTGGCAGAGAGGCCTAAAGATCTCTGAAAGGGACGTGTTCCCTATTGCAGCCCACTCCCACCCCTAATATTAATAGACAGGAACAGCTATTGAGGATCACCTTGCCCAAACCAATGTCAGACATAGCTAGGCAGGACAGTTGCTTCTGAAAAAGAGACAGTGAACCTCTGGTTTCTTTGGGTGAGCTTCTAGGAGTGTCAAGGCGTGCTCCAGGTGACTGTATATCCTGTGAGAGCAGCCAGGCTGACCTTGCTCATTCATTCATCTGCCCCCAACAGCACACACAGCTTCTGGGCCTAGAGCAGAAAACCACTAGTTTTCACAAAACAGACTTTGCCTTTCGGGATCTGGTTTTGAGCTCTAAAGGGGAACGCCCCGATACCCCTTCTAGCAGTACTCCCTCTCCTGCCTACTTGCCCTGTTCCCTTCAGTGTGAGACACTGTGGTTGTGACCAAAAGAACTTCAAGCTGAAAATGCTGGGGCATGCTGGGTCTGAGGCAGAACTGTAGCACTCAAAATAAAGTGGCATGGAGTGAAGAGGGCATTTGATTTTCTGTGCACTCTCTTTGACCTGCCTTTGGTGAGGCAGCTCTGCAGTCTTGGTAATGGGCACAGCCCAGGCCTCACTGAGGCTCTGGCAGCAGAATCAGGGAGTGTGGTAGAAAAAGTGATCCCTACTGGAACTCTGTATCTATTGTGTTGTGAGAGTTCCCTGGCACATCTGAGATCCACCCTCAACCCCAACAATTCTTACAGCTGTGACCCAGACTGGCTGAAAACTCTCTGTATAGCTGAGGACACTCTTGAACTTCTGATCCTTCTGCCTTTGTCTCCCAAATGCTGAGATTAAAGGCGTGCCACCAAGCCAAGTTTATAAGGTGTTGGGCTTTGCAAAAGCTGGTCAGGTGTTTTACCAGCTAAACTTTATACAGAGACCCCACAGCTGTGGATTTTAAAAACACGCACCCATTTCTCTGGCACCAGCTGCTGATGGGACCTCAGCCCCAGTCTTCACTGGTTCCAGGTCCCACCTAGAATTTATAAAACAGGAAGCTGTCCTAGTTCTGACCTGATAGAGAATCAGCTGTTTCCATCAAAAAAGATGGTCCAGGAAGGGGTATGGTGCTGAGCAACTGGTATGGGACCAAATAGGTATGGGACTTCTTTACAGGGTCATGAAAATATTCTGGCATTATGGGCTGGGAAGATGACTCAGTATAAAACGCTTGCTGTACAAGAAGGAGGACCTAGTTTGGATCCCCAGGACCCACATGAAAGATGGGTGTGGTAGTGTGTACTGAGGGAGTCAGGCCAAAGAGGCAGATCCCAGAAGACTAGCTGGCCTGTAAGTCTGGCTGAAGCAGAGGCAAGACACAGGTACAATAGAGACCCTGTCTCAAAACCTAAAATTAAGGTGAAGAACAATAGAAAATGCCTATCGTTGACCTGTGGCTTCTACACATGATAGCTTAGGTGAGCACACCAGCACATAGGTGTACACACATACACAAACACACACACACACACACACACACACATCACACCACACAGTGGTGGTCAAACTCCATGACTACCCAAAAAAACACTAAACTCTACACATGAAGAGGGCACATCTTACCCTGTGTGTGTTTCATTGTGCGTGTTACCTTATGAGAAAACAAAACTGAGGTGCCAAAATCAAGAAGGAAAAGCAGCCTACCTCAGTAGAATGTGCCTTATCTAGAAGCTCTGGCTCTGTGCAGGAAGCCTTTGCTTTGTTCAGAACCTCATGGCCTCTTTTCAAGAGCTATTAGGAAGCTGGGAAAGCTGTGGGTCGGAAGTGATTTGCAATGGAATGAAGGGAAGATCAAAGCAAGCACCAAATTCAGAGACAGTGGTCGGGGGCAGAGGTTGGGTTGGGGTGAGGGTATGTTTGCCCCAGTTAGGCTCTTCTCCCCAGAAGTTGTCTCCACCTGTGGAACCCCCACCTATGGGATCCCCCTCCCTTTCTGCCTGCCTTGCTTAGAGCTATCTTACGGTTTCCTCAGGAGCAATCAGGACCTTGCATTTCTTTAGAGTACCAACTGTAGTTGACTGGTATCTTAAAAAGTAGCTGCAGGTATCTTTAAAAGATTATATTTTTAAAACCCTTTGGAAAAATAGTCCAGTCTGTGAGACTTTATATTCCCAACACCTGAGACTTTATATTCCCAACACCTGGCATAGTATCCTGAGGAGAATTCATGGCTTCAGAGCCTCACCTGGTTCTGACTTCTCAGACTTTTCTTTTCTCTTTGACCTTTTTGGCCAAAGCTCTGTCATATTCTTTGACTTCTCCATTTCTGCCCATTTTTGAATTGTTAGAGACAGGGACACCCACCAAAGGAAATAAGAGCATTTGGCAAGGTATGAAAAATGTGGCCCGTTGAAAGGCATATTCATTTTCTGGTTAGGCGCCTCACCATCAACTGCCCTAGAGAACTGTATGTACCTCCACTTTGCTGCTGCGTCACAAACATGACCCATTTAAACTGTGCTCAGGCTTGGAAGCCAGAGAGGCTTTATGCCTGTGGAGGAGTCATCTCAGGGGTCAGGTGTTTGATGTGTCATATGTTGAAATGTCCCCTGCCCTCCCCCTCACTATTATTATTTTGCCTGTTAAACAGACAGAATTCATCAAAGATTAGAACTTTGCAGGAGTTTCTGGGTTTGGCGATAAAACCCAAATATTTCTCTTTCCAACACCTCCTGAACCTTCAGTCATATATCTATGGCTGTCATTCTACTCACAAAAATAAACCCAAGCTGTGTTAGGCTGCCCTTCCTCCCTTGGCTTTTTCAAGTCTCCTGTGTCTGAAATAGCTATGTTTGTTGTAGCAGCACGTGGTTACATTGTGTGGTATGAAGGATGACCCCTTCCCCCAAAATGGCCATTGCACCTTGTGAGAATGTCCTCCTCAGGCCTCTAGTTGGAGAAGAGTCTCTGTGGCCTAGGAGAAGGGGGCCTGGGCTGGCTTTCTCCTGAACTGTAGGACTGGAGAGTTTCATAATCAGACTGAACTTCTCTAGATCTATCTGTTAATCACACAGCAAACTGCGTACCTCTTGGCTTAAGTTTTCTGGGGGTGAAGACTGAATAAGATAACAAATGATCAGCCCTTTAATTAGTGGTGACTCATCGTTATAAGCCTCTCTGCCTTGGCAGGCAATTAGGTGGTTCTTGCCTACATTTTCTGCCTGCTCCCTCTCACCTGCCACAATCTCCTGCTGTGAGCTCATAGAGGAAAGCCCAGAGAGGTGGACCCATCCCATATCCTGCCTGAGTATACTTCCTGAACCAGGCCCATGCAGTCCTTCCATCACTCTCTGTTCAATAAACGTCATGTAAATTTGTGCTCAGCAGGGAGGCTTTGTGATGCTGTAGGGATATGAAAACAAAAAGATATGTCAAGGCTGAGAAGATGCTCAGTCAGTACAGTGCTTTCCATGTAAGTATGAGGACCTGAGTTTGGATACTGAGAACCCACATAAAAAAGCTGGATGCCTTAGTGTGTACCTGAAATCTCAGAAATTAGAGTACCTAAAAGCAAGAGGATCCCTGAGGCTTTCTAGCCAGAAAGCCTAGCCTGTTCAGTGAGGTTCAGTGAGAGACCATATCTTAAAAAAGGGGGGGGGGGAATAGAGTGATTGAGGCAGACACCCAGTACTGATCTCTGGCTTCTCCATGCTTATGTAAACATGTAAACATTCACTCCCTGACCCCAAAGACATATTCCTTACCTTCATACACATAATTTTCACAGGGCAGGATAGACCCCACAGATATATGTGTTCTAGGATTTTGAAATACCATTGGTTAGAGGGAATGTCTGCAAAGTTCTATATAAGGGAAATTCTCTAGAAGTAGACCAGTTGTCCACATGGACAGCCAGTCTTCACTGTGTCAGGCGCTAACTGGAACTGGCCTCTGTGAGAGAAGAGAGGCACAACAGGAAGGCTTGAAGATGCCATGCTAAGGTGGAATCCCTAGGCTGTGAGAATTTAGGAAATATCACAACAGCACAGTGTAGAGTAAAACAAGAGGCGGTCTAAGAGGGGCATGGCACCTGCATCAAAGGCAGCTGTGATGTAGGTTACTGGAAAACACAACTTTTTTTCTATTTTGGTCTGCTCTGGTGCAGGGTAGCACGAGTCTAAGGTTACACAGGGGGATTCACAGGAGAGTCACAGCAGCCACAGTGCAAAGGGAGACACTTGGGAATAGATTCAGAGAGGCCTATTTCAAGGAAACAGGGAGACTGAGCACCTGAGAAAGGCAGCAACAGACAGGGAGCCAGCCTTGATCTCTCCGTAGGTACCAAAGCAGGTCATGCGTTCTGAGGATGGTCTTTGGCCCTACTGTATTAGAGCCTCATAATCCTAACAACTGATTATTCTAAAGGGATCTCAAGTTTGGGTCTGCATTTCCTGGCAGCTAAAATGAAGGGAGGAACACACTGAGTTACATACTTTTCTTTTTTTTTTTCTGACAAAAGAATGCATACAAATCGATTCGCAAGAGCTCTGGCATTTTCCTGGAATGAAGCTTCTGCCAAAACTTCCTCTGTGTGTCCCTGTAAAAAGGACACTGGGTAATGGAATGGCCGGTGGCTTCCACTGTGGTATTGCAAAAGAGGCACAGATGCTCGCTGTCCAAATAGGCAATGCTGTTTGGCATTTACAAAGAGGCAGAGGCCATGGGGAAGATTGCAACTCAAGGCCAGTGTTCCAGTCTGTGTTGTTCCCGGCTGTTGAGGACAAGTACAGAAGAGCCCAGCGAAAGCATTGCTTTGCCTACTTGGCAGAGCCTCAGCAGAGTCCTTTGAGGGGATCTCCTTGTCACAGTCCATCGATGATTGAGGATGTCTAGGAAGAAAGACAATCAAATATGCATACATATATGCACAGGCATAATATGTGTATATGTACATGTGCATATATTTGGGTTCCAAGAATGGAACTCAGGAGGCCAGATTTGTGTGGCAAGCACTGTTACCACTGAGCATCTTGCTGGCTAAGTTTTACAATTAAGACAGTTCAGTGTTATAGAAAATCTGAACTGCAAAAAAAATTAGGGGGCAGGGGATGAGGACTAACTGAGGGAGGACGATACACCCAAATATGAGTGCCACCAGCTCATGGGCCAGGGCCCAGCTACAATAGAAGGCCAGGCATCACTTCCCTTTCTCTGATTCCCACCCCACCTCCATGATGTCATTGCCACCTCTCTGCCTTGTCTGCTCAACACAATGGGCTGAACTCTCTGAAACTGTGAGCCAAAATAAGTTTGTTTGTTTGTTTCTCCTTTAAAGTGCTTCTGTCAGTATTGTGACAGACAAAAGGAACAAATAGAATGTGATTATTTTTATATGTATACATCTGAGCATGATACTACATTCATTTTTAATGTCTTCCTTCCCTTTGTCTTCTCTTTCTTTTGTGTGTGTGTGTATGACAATAACTTTATGGAAGTGTGTTCTAGGCTTGCACTTTGTTGAAGAAGGGTCTCTCTTGTTTCTGCCCATGCTCTAGTACTCCAGGATAGCTGTCCAGTGAGCTGCTGGGTAACACTCCTGTCGCTGGCTCCCGTCTTCCTGCAGGAGTGCTGCAATCACAGGTGTGAGCCACATGTGTTTCTTTAGTTTTAACATGTCTTGTGAGGATCAAACTCAGGTTGCTAGGTTCTTTTCAGGCAGTGTGTATGTCCAAGGAACCTTTTCCCTGGCAAATAGAACTTCAGTCTGGGAGATGTTTGGGCAATAGTGACTTTATTCTTTGTCCAGGGCTTGTTGCAGATTTAAGGTTCTAGCATGATCATGTATTTCTAATAAACTTAGAGTTCTCATTATATTGGATCAGGACCCATGCAAACGACTTCATTCTAAAGCAGTTACCTCCCCAAGTCTTCATCTCTAAATATAGGTTTTCAGCTATCAACTCTAGAGGAACACAGTTCACCTCCTTCTAATCTATGCTGTTTCTCCCATAAACAGGTTTTGTTATGGAAGCCATGATGGAATGAGTCTCATATTCAACTGGGCACCACATTCCCCAAATATGGTAGAGTAGACATAGGATGGACTAACGGGGCTACCTGGGGTAGACCACTTTTTTCTTCTTGACCTACAATGTCATATGTCAAACTTCTAAATGTACAGTCTAGGCTCTCCAGCATGAAGGTTTGCCACTCTGAACCAATCCTCGAAGGAAAGGACTCCTTATAGCTTGACTTGCATATCCACTAGTCTCCAAATTTGTTCTCCACAGTCCTGGCCTTGGTACCTCAGAATGGGACCTTGTTTTGAAAGCAGAACTGTTGCAGTGTGATTAGCTGGGATGAGGCGATCTTGGAGTAGAGTGGGTCTCCAGTCTCATAAGCTGGTCTCCTAATAAAGTGGGAAATTTAGATGCAGACATACAGAGTAGGCCAGGTAGATGAGAAAGCAACCACCCACCCATGCCAAGGAGGGATGATGGCACCGGTCCCTCTCCTGAGCCTCAGAAGGACTGAGTCTGCTGGTACTGAGGAAGATCTTAGGCTTTCAGCCCCCAGAACTGTTCGGAGGAACATTTCTGATTTTGATAGTTTGCTTTATCATGTTTTGTTTTTCTGGATGGGCTTCTGGTACATCCCAGGTTGGCTTTGAACATGCTCTATAGCTGAGGATGCCCCTGAGTATCTGATGCTCCTGTCTCTAGCTCCTGAGGGGAGGCATGGCAGGTGGGTACCACCACATCCAGTTTATAAGGTGCTGATTATTAACCCAGAGTTTCACACATGCTAGGCAAGAGTTCTACCAACGAGCAACAGCTGCAGCCTATAAACATTCATGAAGCCACACCATTTGTGGGATTTTAAGTAAAAGCAGACTGTATCACTTCCACTCTGCCTTTTCGATGAAATCTTTGAAATAAGATTTACTTTTGTTTATGTGTATTTCATGTCTCTGCCATGTGTGTACAGTTGCCCTTGGTGGCCAGAATCGGATATGGGATTCTCTGACATGGGTGCTGGGAACTGAACTTGGGCCCTCTGTAGGAAAGCACACACTCTCAAACAATGAGCTATTTCTCCAATTCCCCAAATTTATTTTAGTGTGTGTGTGTGTGTGTGTGTGTGTGTGTGTGTGTGTGTGTGTGT
>NW_026585644.1:20562818-20594775 GCF_907164565.1 Psammomys obesus
GTGTGTGTGTGTGTGTGTGTGTGTGTGTGTGTGTGTGTGTGTGTGTGTTGGAGGTGTCTTTGTAGGGGAGCAGAGTCAGGTTGTGATCATCCAAAAGGAGGAAGCTGTGGTTACTAGTTTTTGTACACACTGTCAATATCCACATATAGACCAGGGGAGGGCTTTGCCATTTCCATGGACCTGAGACATCGGGATCCTTGACATGGCCATGCTTATGTGAACAACACATATCCATTCAGGACTTCATCTGCTCCCCACATGTACCCCAAGGGGTGTAAGGTTATCTGGCATCAAAGGAAGCTCAAAATGAACTAGACATGATTGTTGGGATTCCTGAAGACTGGTCCTGTCTGCTTTAGTAGAGTGCTTTTGCTGATGAGATCTGAGATGAGGGAAGGGCCCATTGGTGTTGCTCAGCGCTGGGGAGTGGCCATCTAAATTACAGTTCTTCAAGGGAGCACAGCATTTTTCCCATCCTCACCACCTCTGTGCTAAAAGGAAGTGTATTAGTTAGGACGCTAATGGGTTGCTCTCCTCTTCTTTATTTATTTAATATGTGGTCTCATGTAGCCCAGGGGGGCTTTGAACTCACTATGTAGCCAAGGCTGACCTTGAATTTATGATCCTGCTTCTTTCATTTCACAAGTGCTGGGCTTATAGGTGTGCAGCACCTCTCCTGGTTTATGTGGGAGTGGGGGTCAAAACCAGGGTTTGTGCACACTGCTCAAGCAGTCTACCCATGCATCTGTATGCCTAGTTACTTGGTCCTGGAATTCTGCATCTGCATATCTGTAAGCATGGGTATAGGTCCTCAAGTTTTATTCTGTTGCCAAGACAAACACCATGACCAAAAGCAACCTGGGAAGGAAAGGGTTTATTTCAGGGTTTAACTCTAGGTCCCCGGTCCATCACTGAAGAAAGAAACTAGGCCAGACACTCAGGCAGAACCTTGAAGCACACACCATGGAGGAAGGCTGCTAAGCCAGGCTCATGCTTAGCCAGCCAGCTTTAAGTGTATATGCATATGTATGTATGTATGTATGTATGTATGTATGTATGTATGTATGTATGTCCTAGAATCACGTGTTCTGCCTGGACCCTTCTATATCAATTAAAAATCAAGATAATCCCTCATAGACATACCCACAGGCTGGCTTCAAACTCACAGAGATCTTCCTGCTTCTGCCTCTGGAGCTAAAGATGGTGCATATATATTCATGGATATATATGTTCTCTCTCTATATATGTGTGTCTATATTTGTATATATACATATATATGCTCAGCTATATACGCTATCTCTTAACTGCACAAATTTGTGGACAGCAGCATAAGAAATTTATATATCAGAAAACTGATGCTTGGGAAGCTGACTCACCCAAAGCTACACTGCTAGGATGTATCAGAATTTAAGTTTGGATCCTAAGAATCAGGTTGGTCCTAAAGCTGCTTGTCTTTCCAGGGTGATGCTTCACTTTCTAAGCAACATAGATGCCAGAACAAAGCCATAGTAATTCGTATAGTGCATGATTCAGGAAGGACACAGGAGGCTCATATTGGCCACGTCACTTGGGAACACAGCAGAGTATCTGCTAATCTTCTGGCAGCCCAGACTGTGGTCTAAACTGATAATCAGCAGTTGATGGGTTGGGAGACTTCCTCCCCTATTGTACCTACTTCCTGCAGAGCCTTTACTGTGAAAACCATGGGTGATTGGGTGATGCGAGGAAGGAGCACTGTAGAAGCTCTGCTTTGGGGTTAAGGTTGAAGTACGGAAACAAAGGCATCCCAGTCAGGCCAGGGAGACCACAGTGTGAAGATCATGGGTGTGTTGCAAGAACATTGAGAGCCTGGAGAGATGGTTAGTGGTTAAGAGCACTGGCTGCTCTTCCAGAGGTTCCAAGTTCGAGTTTCAACACCTACATGGTGGCTCACAACTTTCTGTAACTACAGTTCCAGGGGGTCCTACACTGGCATCTGTGGTATAGACTAGGTATGCATGTGGCACACAGACATACATGGATACAAAACATTCATACACATAAAATAAAATTAAAATTTAAGAAGAAGAAGAGGAAGAGGAGGAAGAAAAAGAGGAATACTGAATCTTTAGTTCCATTGCTTGGCTTCCAGCCCCAATACCAGCTTTTTTCCAGCAAGAGTCAGAAAGACCCACTTGGCTCCTGACTCCAGGCCTCCTTGTTTCTTGGATGGCTTCATAAAATTTGCTTTGCTCCTGTCTGCATTTGAGCAATAATGGTCATCGCTGTGTGATAGTCATGGGTACTTCACAGTAACAATGATTTACCTTAGCACACACATGCACAAGTTCATGTTGACATTTCTCACAACCCAACTCAATTGCTTCTATTTTTAGACCATTTAATAGACAAGAAACCAAGTAATGAAATTATGTGTTCCAAACTGGCTTTCTGATCCCAGACAGGACACTGCCCTTCTATCCCAGTTGCCTGCGCCTTTATTGCAGTGTGGTCTTTGTAGTGGAGGAGCTGAGATGGGGGAGGGATCTTTTGAGCCCAGCTGCTTCTACCTTCCCACTGTTGCCAAGGAAACCACCACTCCTGTGTAGTTGCTATGGAAATGATCAAACCTCTCTCTTCTTCTCACCTTCACCATGGAGACAGCCAACCTGGAAGCCCAGACCTTGAGTGGGAGGAGGTGGAGCCTCCAGGCCCTGGTGCGGGAAATTCCCACTGAGCAAAGGAATGCAAACATGTTCTTGAGGGTGGGGGCTGGGGGGCGGGGAGTGGGGGTTGTGTGTGCACAGAGCGCATTGTCAAAGGCAGGATATCCCTGAGAATGCAGGTTGGAATTATTTTCAGAATTCATTCCTAAAGTCAGCTATTGTCTTATACCAGAAGAACTCTCCAGATGCCTGTGTCTCACAAATGCTGAAGATGCACCAAACAGGTCTTTTTTTATATCTCACACTGCGTCCATCTGGCCAGGATGACAATAGACCATCTCTCTCCTACCCCCATTAAATGTCCTGCCTTTGAATGGGCTGCATTAGTAGCTCTCAGGCCTCCAGATGTCCCAGATACTAACTTTTGTGAAGAAAACATTATTTTTGTTATTTCAGACAGGGCCTCATATAGCCCAAGCTGGCCTTGAACTCACCATGTAGCCAAGGAAGACCTTGAACTTCTGATCCTCCTGCTTTTATTTCCTGAGGGCTGGGATTACAGTGTGTGCCATCGTACCTGGTTATTTATGGAATCCAGAGCCTCACACATACAAGGCAAGCACTCTAACTACATTCCCCAGTCCCCAGACCTTTTTTTTTTTCTTTTTCTTTTTCTGGGAGTTACAGACAAAAATCTTAGATCACCTACTGCAGCAGAGTGGTGGGACAGCTAAGGATATGCCTGATGAAATCAGACTGGCTGGGTTCAAGTCCTGAGTCAGGACATGACGCTATAGGCACGGGACTTTCCCTAAGCCAGCTTCTTCAGAAGCAAAATTTGGTTAACAATAGTGTCTGTCTCTTAAGGTTTTTTTCAGGGATTAAATGAGACAACTGCACAGCACACGGCAACAGCCAGCAGCTGCTGGCCAGTATTACCACAGTCTTCACCATCTCACAAAAGAGATTTTAACATCAGTGAAACAATATCCAACCTCAGCTGAGACGGTGATTCTCACAGTGTCCACTTCACTTTTGGGAAAAAAAAAGACTTTAATATCCTCATTGACATGCATTTTAAAATATTTTTTAATTTAACACATATATATGTTTAATTATTTTTACTTTATTTTATGTGTATGGATGTTTTGCCTGCATATCTGTCTGCATACCTTGTGCATACTGCAGATGCCGGAAGAGGGCATCAGATTTCCTGGAACTGGAGTTAGAAATGATTGATTGTGAGTCCCCAAATGAGTTCTGGGAATCAAACCTTGGTCCTCTGGAAGAGCAAAAAGTGCTTGTAACTGCTGAATCATCTCTCCAGCCTCTTGTTTATGTATGTGTGCGTGCAAGTGAGTATGTTCAAGTGTGTATGTGCAAGTGCGTGCAGGAACCCTTGGAGGCCGGAAGAGGGCATCGGGTCCCTGGAGCTGGAGTTACAGGTGATTGTGGGCCACAAGGTGAGGATGTGCGATGTGCTTAATTGCTGAGCCACTTGTTCACATTTTCGTTGTCCTTGTCAATACTTTATCAGAGTCCCCCCTTTAAGAGTCACTCCCTCCAGTGACATTTAGATCCCCTTTGCTCTCAAAGGCGATGTTTTTGTGATTTTACTTTATTACTTTCAAAATATATTTTGTTTGTTGTGCTAGTGACTAAATCTGTGGGCTTACACAGGATAGACAATGCTTCGTGATTCTCAAGAGTCCTGATTAACAAAAGGAGTGTCCACAGGCCCAAGGCCAAAGATGACTGGTCAGTCAGGCCCCTTGCCAGCAATCCTGAACCTGGGTGTGGCCTTGGCCCTGCACAGTCAAGCTATTTCTTTGCAAAGCTGGGCTGTTTCAGGAACCCGGAAGTACAGACATGAAATCCTTTCGACATCTGCCTTCCCCCTCACGATCCTTTGGGAGCCACACCAGTGTTTCACTGAGGTCCTTCTCTGGGATACAGAACTCCTGGCTGCACCTGCCTTGTGCTCCTGAAGAAGCTGGCTGTTTGAGTCATTTGGTTCTGGTTTCTGTCTCCCTACCTCCACCTCTCTGTGTGGGCTGTGGCAGAGCTGGATGCTATAGCCTCTTGGCTGAGGCTCGCTCATCGAGGACTCTTTCTTGCAAGATCCCTTTTGGCTTTCTCTATGAGAACTTTTGGAGTAGGAGTAAATGGAGGGTCCACACACAGACTGGTGCCTGGAAATGCCAGAATCTAGCAGAAAGCCACCAGACTGAGTGAGTAAGCAACATCATTCCAGCCCTTGGCTTTTCTGTGAACCAGGGACAATCCGCACCACCTTCCAAAATCACGATAGTTTTTCAGGAGTAAATCCAGACGTAATGAGGCCCGAGGTTTAGTCACTATGGAGGGCCCTTTAAGAGAAACAAGAGATACATTTATAATACAATATTAAAGGGATTTGGTTGGGGCCTGTACTTGGTAAACAAGTTCTCTACCACTAGGCTACTCCTAATCCTGAAAGGAGCATTTATTCAGGGGACATCAACAACAAACTGCAGGAACATCATAAAGAGAAAACATGGGATCAGTGAGATGGCTCAGCAGGAGCAAGCCTGAGAACCCAAGTTTGATCCCTGGGACCCACAGAAACTCAGATGTGGTAGCTTACAGCTGTATTCCTGCATTCCTACTGTGAGATGGGAGGAGGAGGCAGGAGAGTCTCCTGGAAGCTTTCAGGTCAGCTAGGCTGGAGTAGTCAGAGCAGCGGAAAGAATATGAGATCTCCTCAGAAACAAAGGTGGGAAGTGAGGACTTGCTGTTCTCTGACCTCCACATGTGCACCATGGCTTACACGCACTCTCATCTAGTCTCTCTCACACAATAGTAAGTATAAATATGATAAAAACACATCCAAAGTAAACAACCATGTTTATAACCATCTTATATCATTTTAAGATAATTTTTAGATGATGGTGGTAATTATAATTATTACTGAGACAAGATGTCACTAGATAACTCTGAGCAGAAAAGCCTTAGACTCGCCGAGATCCCCCCGCTACTGCCTCCTGAGCGCTGGGATTAAAGGTGTGTGGCAACTTTCTTTTCTTCTTTCTTTCTTTCTTTCTTTCTTTCTTTCTTTCTTTCTTTCTTTCTTCCTTCCTTCCTTCCTTCCTTCCTTCCTTCCTTCTTCCTTCCTTCCTTTCTCTTTCTTCCTTCCTTTCCTTCCTTCCTTCCTCCTTCTTTTTGTTTTTTGAGACAGGGTTTCTCTGTGCCCTGGCTGTCCTGGGACTGACTCTGTAGACCAGGCTGACCTCAAACTCAGATCTATCTACCTCTGCCTCCCAAGTGCTGGGATTAAAAGCACTTGCTACCATACCCGGCTATTATTTTTATTTGTGTGTGTGTGTGTATGGTCACTTGTGTTTTGGTGCCTGCAGAGGCCAGAAGAAGACATTGGATCTCCAGGAGGCAGTGTTGCAGGCAGTTCTGAATCACCCTGTGTGGGTGCTGGAAATCGAACCAGGGTCCTCTGAAAATGAAGCTAGTGCATTTAACCACTGAGCCATTTCTCTAGCATTCTTACTTTTCCCTACATTATTGGACTGATGCTTAGAGCTGATAGCCTCTTCATATGAAAATGATGAGGCAAAATTTATGTAGTTTATTAAGTTAAATCAGTCTCTCAGTATGGCTGGTGACATAAACACAGGGTCTCATGTATACCAAGTATACTGGCCTCAAGCCCTTTAACCTTGAATTTCTGACCCCCTGCTTTACACCTCATAAGTGATGGGATTATAGGCATGTACCACCCTGCTCTCTTCATAGGGTTCTAGGAATTGAACCCAGGGTTTCATGCATGCTAGGCAAGCACTCTACCAACTGAGCCAGGGGGCTTTGTTTGTTTCCTAGGTAGGATCTGCTATACAGCCTTGGTTGTCTTGGAAGGTCTGGGGCTTTTGATTGTTTATTTTCTGTTTGGTGGAGCTGGAGACCGGGCCAGGGACTTGCAGATGCCACTGAGGCTCTCTTCCATTGAACTCCCCTCCCCCTCCCCCAGCTCTGAGTTTTGATTATGTGTATGAGAAACAAATTTCCTGCTTATATTTCAATTTGTCTTCATTATTGGTAGACTTTTCCATGAACATCTAACTTGTTACTTCACTTTAGACCCTAGTTTGGTCTAGGGTCTAATGACCTATTGGTCATTTCAAGGTGACATTTCAGTTGTACATTGTATCTGTGCTCAGTCAGAGGTCATGACAGATCCCAGGAGGATTCATAAAAGCCCTATGCAGGACGGCCAGTGATAACTGAAATGACTTTGGCACCAATCACCGCATCCCACTGAACCAAATGAAATTAATCCCAAGGCTGACTCCTAACATTTTCAGATGTTTAAATGTTTAAAATAAATACTTGAAACTTATCAGTCAAGTGAAGACACTGTTACATAAGGTTCCACCCACCTACCTTGACACCCTGAAAGGCCAGATTCAAATTTAGAATTCTCGGAATCCTCAGAATTTCCTGTGAGGCTATGACAGATGAGAAAGCTGGCTTCTCACCGTGGCTCACTGCTGCCTCCTCCTGCAGCAGGCCTCATGTTTGCACCCTCATACACTCTGGAGCTAGGATCTAATTACAGTTTCCCCTGCAAGTAGCTCTCTGGCCCACATTCAGGTCAAGGCATTTGCACACCAGAATGTGCACTGGTCTCTGGGACAAGAGCCTCCATGGAACCTGTGACAGCTGGCCCTATTGATGTCATTGCTAAGGAATCCCAGGTCACGTGGTCCATGGCATCGTGTCACGGCCTCCGAGAAGCAGACTCTGAAGCAGAGTGAGGTTGCAAGGGGGTTGGGTCACTGGGGAATCATCTTTGTGAAGGGTCAAGAGGTCAGAAAAAGTCTCCAGACCGACAAGCTGGTGTGACACCTGCCAAGGGTGGAAGGCAGAGAGCAGACATGGATGTGACAGTCCCCCATTGTCGTGCAGGTTCTGTGAACGAACTTATAGTCAGCCCGAAGGACGGTTGAGAGCACAAAGTGCCTGTCTGAAGAGTCCTGCAGGGTCAGAAATATCTCTTGGGCTCAGTCTCTGCAGGACTGCTCAGGACCCTGCTGCAGGGAACGACAGGGGCTCAGCCTCAGTCTCACAACTGCACTCCTTGAAGCAGAAAACAAGCTCTTTCTTGAAGGCACAACACAGTCCACAAAGGTGGCATGGGCTTGCTGAGTGGGAGCAATGTGGTTAACCCACCCAGAGCTTCTGCCTCTGCGGCCATCTGCTTGTGTATTTGTGATGCCAGTTTCCAGGCTCATGCTGCAATGGGGGAGCTATTTTTCCTACTTGGGCATTTAATACCATGATTAATGCTTCCTGGTTATTAACAGAATACAAAGACCTAGGTTCTCTGTGTCCATTTGCATATACTCTAGCTATGAGTATGTCCCTTTCCCAGACCTGCTGTCTCCATTCTTTCTCCTCCTTTCAGCCTGCCAGGACATTTGCCACTACCATGAGATCATATTCCTCTTGCCTCTGGTAAATGACTCCTCCTACATACCTCCCCACCTCCCCCCATACACACAGTGCATGCCTAGGGACACTGCTTGGATGTCCACCACTGTGAGGACCAGGGTCATTTATGGCCCATCCAGGAGAGTTACTATAAGGCAACTGTCCTCCAGATTCAGCTTGCTTCCATAAGCAAAGGCAACCCATTTGCAAATCAAATTCAGGCCCTTCCTCATCCATCAGCCAGTCTTCTGTGACTTCCCACTCTTTCCCACCTAATGGATGGCCATAGAAATGCTGCGATGAAGAAGGCGAGCTGACACCACTGTGGGCATGTTAAGGTGAATTGGTCACTTTTGTCGTGGTAATAAAGTACCCAAGAAAAGCAGCTTGAGGAAGGAAGCATTTGTTTCGACTCACAGTTTGAGGATGTCCTGGTGGGAGAGGCAGTTGGTCACATGACATCCGCAGTCAGGAAGCAGAGAGAGATGGACACTGTGCCAGCTCACTCTCTCCTTTTGATGCAGTCTGGGGCCTTAGCCCATGTTAGCTTCTGTTGACATTTAAGGTAGGTCTTCTCACAACAGTTAACTCACTCTCAAAACATCTTCCTGCACATTCCCGGAGGTTTGTACTCGAGGTGCTTCTAGACCCATTCAAGCTGACAGTATTAACCATCACATACAGGTGTTTGGATGCCCGTTCAAACAACTTTCCTGACACATCTATTTCAGCTCCAGCTTTACCTTCTGCCTTTTCATCACCTGATACATACCCAGATCATGAGACATTTCATAAGTAGCTCTTCCCTTCTTACCATGGCCCAATAACACAGCAGGAACTATTTGGCAAAAGGCATGCATCCTCTCTACCATGAACACCTCCATCACCATAGGGTTGGCTCGTTTACATGGTCCAAGCGGGAGGGCTGCACCACAGCCTGAATCTGCTACAGACCTCTTGGACCATTTAATGTTAGCAGCCTTCCATGTCCATATTTCTAGCTGTGGCACTCAGGCAGCTTGTGGAACATCATGATTCCTTTGTGATGGGAGCTATGTCGTGCAGCAATTTTGTTTTTCTTTGGAGTGGCACCCCATCATTCTCCTGGCCACTGCCTCTTGCGGGGCTTTATTGACATGCTGGTTTCTGAATTTTCAAGAACACATGGATAGTACTGAGTCCTCCACAGGCTGCTAACCCTTTTCTCATCCTGCTAAGCGGAAAGCTCCATCAGTGCAATGAATCCCTGCTATGCTGGCGCACACACTTGCAATCCCAGGACTGGGAGGGGAAGCAGGACTGTCTGTGTTTGAGGTTAGCCAGGACTACGTAGGGAGTTCCAGGCCACCCTGGGCTGCATAATGAGAGACACTGTCTCAGAAACAAAACAGAACCAATGAAACGGGTCAATACGATGCTCCATGGCCCCTCTGATCCAGACTTCCCCACTCTGCAGTATGACAGAAAGTAAATGAGCCAAATGGCACCCAGGAGAAACCGTGAATGCATATTTTTGTCTATTCCATGTGAATGCAAAATGTTTCTGATCCTGTCTGATTGGCATGGAAAAGAATGCACTCATTAAATCAAAGACCACATGCCTGAGCAGTGATTTCGGCCCTTGCAAAGCCACTCTGGAGCCATATTTGGCTGAGTTTGTGGTTGCCTACAGTGTTTCTCCAGGTTCCCTCTGGATTCTGCAGGGCCCAGATCAGACAGTTAAATGGAGATACAATAAATCACCCTTGAGTTACTTAAGGACACAAATGGAACATTCTCACCCCATGCCTGGGACGTGAGCTGCTTTTATTTCATACTCCCTTGGTTGAGGCTCGGGTGGAGACCGGATCAAAGGCCTTCTTGGTTTTTTCCTACTCTGACTGCTTTTACCCCACAGGCTGTCAACCTATGTGGGAGTTTCTTTAAGGTCAGTCACATTACTTGGTCTCTCTCTTTTTCTGCGCCCCCTTTGCTTTTCTGTGAAAGCCTGAGTCATTGTCCTACTCCTGCGTGTCCTCTGCCACAGGCACCTCCACAACCATAAACACCTAAATTACCACCTTCATTATATTATGGGTGATAGACAAGTGAGTCCCCTAGAGGACTGAAAGAGAATACAGCCCAGAGAGGTCCTAAAGTAAGGCAGGTCATCATGACTGCTCCAGTCACAAGAATCTAGATGAGAACAAAGACACCTCGAAAGATGCTGCTGTCGAAAGGGAATGAAAGCAAATGTTGACTCTGTCCCATGAAAGCCCTGTGAACACCTATGAAGTCCCTGGTAAAACTATGTGTTCATGTTGTCACTGGCAAAGCCACAAAGGATAGAGATACTGAGCTCAATCCTTAGTATCATCTAAAACAACAAAACTAAATGAAAACGCTTTAATGTGTGGGTGGAGATAAGGTTTTTGCCATTCACCAGAGTAGAGGTTCAATATAGAAATTAAATAAAATTCTAGAAAAATAAGGCTTCACTTTTCATATGCTGGAGTTGAGCAGCTGAGAGTCCGTAGCCATGGCACAGGATGAGGACAAAGGAAGGAGGAAGCCACCGTGTAAACTCCTTGATGTAGTCTCTGCCATGAAATGAGCGCATGGTAGATCATTCTTGGACAGCTTCCATTTCCTCTGGTCTGCTCTGCTCTTATCCACTGGCTTGTGGCTGTGGGGGGCTGATCTCACTGACTCAATGCTGCCAGTTGTTTTTGGCTAATGGAAGGCATCAACAGGAAGTACAACATGGCAGAAATAAGGAAGCCATTTCTTGCCCTTCGCTCAGCTCTCTCCTAGTGGCCCTGTCCTACAGGCAGAGCTCTTGCTGTGGGTCCAGGCCCTACCTTCTCCTTTGGCTCCTCCAGGCACATGGGTGGCAAGGTTTTTTTTTTTTTTTTTTTATGTTTCTTTTGGCTCCATCCATCATGCTCCCTGCATGGGTTCCCTTAGCCCTAGCCACACTTCCATCGCTCTCCAAGAGATGACGGGGATGGCTGTGATGTTGTGGGTATGGTGGCTGTGGTGATGAGTCTCCCCTTTATAGAGTGCCATGGATGCTCATAAGGCAATCGCTCCTAGAGTTACTTAGTTTGAAAATTAAGCCTGATTTTCTTGTGGACTCCTATGCAGCCAGTAATCCTTTTCTGAGCCCCAGTTTCTTCGTTTTGACTTCATTGAATATCCAAGGCAGTCCTATGTCAGGAGGATATTGTGAAAATTAAATAAGTGGTATGAAAATACTTTGGAAAAACATACACCACTGACTCCAACTCTAGCATTATTAAAAGAAAAAAAAAAACAATAATAAGATGGCCTGGGCCCACAGCTCCCTCAGCAACCTCCAGCAACATCACAGCAGTGACTCAGTCTTTGCTCATTGGCAAAACCATTGTTTTGTTTCCTGAAAAGTTCTACGCCACTGTCAGATGAAAACTCTTTGATTGGATAAAGCATAAAATTCTCAGAGGTCCTGCTAATGCACTTTGATAAATGCTATAGAGGGTACAAGTCTGTGCTGCAGTCCCTCAGAGCAGCCCTTGTCCCATCTTTGGGGCTACTGCACCATTTGCAGGGAGTAATTGATAACAAGTCTATAACCATATGTGATCAGGTTTTCTTAATGATTTATTTTATTTTTAATTTATGTATATGTCCTATGGTTACTGTTGGTACAATGCAACGCCATGACCAAAATCAACGTGGAGAGAGGGTTGATTTGGTTTTACATTTCTGCAGCACTGTTCATCATCAAAATTGGTGAGGACAGAAACTTACATAAGGCAGAATCTGGAGGCAGGAGCTGATGCAGAGGCCATGGAGGAGTGCTCTTAACTGCTGAGCCATCTCACATAACTCTTGATTAGTTTTAAATGTCAATTCACCACAACCTGAAATCACCTAGGAAGAGAGCCTTAGCTGAAGAATTGCCTAGGTCAGTTGTGAGCATCTCTGTAAAGGTTTGTCTTTGATTGTTAATTAATATGGGAAGACCCTGTTGGTGGCACTATTTCTTGGTCAGGTGGTCTTGAACTATACAAATTAAGAAAACTAGCTAGGCATAAACAATCATCCTAGCAGGTAAGCAAGGATCCATTTGTTGCATGAGTTCCTACTTTGACTTGCTCTCAAAGATGGACTGTAACCTAGAATTATAAGTCAAATAAATCTTTCCTTTTTGTTAGTATGTTTGGCCTTTTTTTTTTTTTTTAAGAAAAGAAACTAGAACTCCATTATGGAGGCACATGAGTGGCAGGTGGGTGGGGCTTAGCTTTGTATTAGCTGGTATAGAGACTCAAGTGCTCCAACCTTCTGGAATAATAATGAGAATTGTTAATGGATTATTCATGGCCAGGGGGAAGCTGGAATGACACCAGAGCTGAAAAGGAGGGTATTTGAGGACATTTCTAGTTTCCCATGACTGTTTCAAAACATCGGAATGTCCTTTGAATGCTTCTCTGCCTTAATCCATGTAGATTTTGCATTGTTCTATCCCCTTCCGAGCATGGCCATGGAAGGACACGAGGACTAGTAAAGTCAATCAATGGCTCCCTTATGACCAACATATTTTGGGCTCCAAAATATGGCATCGGAAAGATGTCATGAGTCAGTTTAGGACTGTGCTTTGCTGTGTCAAATAGGAAGCAATGGTGGATGATTTAAATAACTTTCTGATTTTTTTTTTTTGAAAAAATGTTTAAAAACTTTATTTAATTTTACTTTGTGTGCAGAATGTTAAATCCCCTGGAACTGGAAGTATAGATAATCATGAACTGCCAAATGGGTGCTGGGAATCAAACCTGGGTCTTCTGGAAGAACAGCCAGTGCACTTAACCACTGAGCCATCTCTCCAGCCCTACTTTCCTCCTCATGAGGAGACCTAGACATTGCCAATCCAGGACTGTTTCATCGACTCAGAAATCTGTAGCCTTTGATTCCTGGTGGTTCATCCTTGGCATCTACCAAGCATCGGTGATGAGAAGAAAGAACCACCAGGAAGGGCTACATGAAATTAGCCAGGTCCATTCCTTTCCCAAATCTCCCACAGGGTGCCCCTAGCCCATCTGGGCAACATGGACACTGTGATGGTCAGTTTTATTGTCAATTTGACAGGATCTAGAACAACTTGGGCAACAGGCCTCTGAGGAAGCTCTGTTAAGGATTAGCTTGATTATACTAATTGAGGTTGGAAGACCTGCCTACTGTGGTCGCACCATTTCCCGTGGGGTACTGGCCTGAATAAATGGAGAAAGGCAGGGGTGGGGTGGGAGGATGGGAAGTGGAGAGATAGCTCAGCGGCTAAGAGAACTGGCTGCTCTTCCAGAGAACCCAGGTTCAATTCCCAGCACCCACATGGCAGCTTACAACTATCTGTAACTCTAGTTCCAGAAGATCCTAAACCCTCACACAGACATACATGCAGGCAAAACGCCATGAGAGAAATAGTATATGGAAAGTGGGAGCTGGGCAGTAGCAGGCATTTATCACTCTGTTCTCTGGTGTGGATGTGACTCGAAGAGCTACTCCAAGATCCTGCTTTACAGACTTTCTTGCATGATGGACTGTAGCTCAAGTTATGAGTGAGAAAAAAATCCTTTGTCCCTGAAGTTGGTTTGTCAGGGTATTTTATCACAGAGGCTGGAAAAGAACTGAGACAGACGTGTAGGGTCTAGAAACCTAACCCCTTATTAATAACATGATACTAATGGCAGAAGTTGCAAGATGTGGTTGACATTTTAAACATGGGCCAAATGCACGCTGGGAAATGCCTGAGTCAACTATAATCAGTGGCGTCACATCCGGCAGTAGGGCTAGCTCTTGGAAGCTGTATGGGGTTCAGAGCAGGGTGAGCAAAGAAAAAACAACAACAACAACAAACTATGTAGGTGGAACAAGTGTGAGAAGGCTGGGAAAGTTCTGGAACTGCTTGACTGTTTGTGGTGGGTCATAAATGAAAGCGCCACCGAAGCCTTTGCTCTTGAGAACCTTTGGGCTGAGCTTCTTTCTGTCTGTCTCACTCTCAAGACTCCTGCCACCGACTTAAATTATGGGAAAAGGAGCATGAGACTTAGGCCTTCCGGAAGTTTCCAAATTTAAACCAACCCCACAGACATGAGACAAAACTGCCTATAGAGAATTGTAATATAGCCAAGTGCCAGAGAGTATATATTTATCTGTGCCTGAGATTCTCATCTCTTTTTAAAGAAAAAGCCACACACTTGGGGAAAAAAAGTAACGTGGAAAAAAATGTACTATTGAATAACTATTCAGGATGGTTGCTCAGAATCTATAAAATGATGAGCTTAGTTGAACTAAAAAAAACAAACAAAAAAACAAACAAACAAACAAAATCCTGCTCCTGGTGAATTGTCAGCCAGCTATATTTGGGGGTCTAAATCCAGGGCCCCCGCCAACTGAGTTCACATAGCCTTACTGTTTTTCCACTTCTATTTATAAATCTGTACACATTCATACACAAAAAATGCAGGGGACATTGGACTTAATTTTAAAATGCCGGGAATGTTCTGAATGTATCAGGTTCCAGCACGTGGGAGCCTAATGTTGCCCGTGAGTAGCCTCATTTACTGGAGAAGGGATTAACTAACCATGGGGGTGGGGAAACAGGGTCCTTTGGGAGTTTGGAAGTATGTAAACAACTTTTCTTTATTTCCTTTTTAAAATGTCATTCAGGGCTCAAGCACATTTGGTAAAGAGCTTGTCATACAATCATGAAGACCGGAGTTCAAGCCCGGCACTGGAGAGACAGAGACAGGAAGATCCTTAGGGTTCACAGGCTAGCCAGACTAGTCCAATTGGCAGGTTCCAGAGCAGTGAGAAACCCTTTCTCAGAAAACCAAGGTGGACAGCATTTTAGGAACAACATCTGTGGTTGACCTCTGGTCTCCATTGCATGAACAAACAAGTTCACGTGACCTCACTCTGCCACATCATACACCTGCATCCACATGAAAGAACGCATACATGCATGCACGTGTACATACACACACACACCATGTAATTTCCTCCAACAAAACTTGATTGAACAACAGCCACATTCGAAGGTCCATTTGAAGCCTAGATGTGACAAAAGACTCCTTCCAAGGGACTGACAGTCTCCTGAGCAAGTACAGATATTGAACTAAAAATACCTGACAAGGATGGGCAGGGTCTTAGTGGAAAAGCACTCAGAAGAGGGAGTGGGCAAGATGGATGTCCTGTTGTTGCATCCCAACATCAATTCTGTCCAACTGTGCCTGGTTCTGTTTGGGGGAGCACATGGTTCTAGAGAAGCAGCTCTCCCTCCCAGCTGGCTTGAGTGTGCAGAGCGCTCTGTCCTTTCTGAGCACAGTTGATTGATCCAGAAGTGACTGTACCTTCCAAGCAGGACTAATCAGAGTGAAGATCAAGGTCTCTGAGTTGTGGAAGGGGTAGAAGACACGGGACCTGCTGAGAGCTGTTTGTTAACAAGGCAAAACAGATTTCCAGTGTGCTGACTGCAAACTGCAGACAGCAGACAGAAACTAGTTCCTGAACCATTAGACATTTCCATGCCTAACTTTTCTTTTTTCTTTCTTTTTTTTTTTTTTTTTGTCTAACTTTTCTTATCCTTGGGTTTTTTTTTTTTTTTTTTTTTTTTTTTGCCATGAGCCAAGAAATTCCCCTATTGAGTTCTAACCCAAAGCATCTTTGCTTATGCTGATGATTAACATTTCTAACATTACATTTTTTCTCTTTCTCTTTTTTTTTTCTTTTCTTTCCTTTTCTTTTCTTTTTTTTTTCCTTAGACAGGGTTTCTCTGTGCATCCCTGGCTGTCCTGGAACTGGTCCTGTAAACTAGGCTGGCCTCGCACTTAGAGATCTGCCTGCCTTTGCCTCCCTAGTACTGGAATAAAAGGCATGCACCATCACCACCTGGCAATAATATTAGCTTTACAGGATCTAGAAGCTTCTGGGAGATAAGCCTCTCGGTGTGTTTGGGAGGTAATTCCTAGATTCAGTCAACTGAATTGGGAAGACCCATTCTAAATAAGAGCATCACCATTCCTCGGGCTGGGGTAACAGACTGCATAAAAAAGAGAAGGTCACCTTGGATGACATGAGGACATGGGTGCTCCAAGGTATGGTTGAGAAGGTTTTTGTTGTAGAGACGAGGGAGAGTCCAGAGCAGGGAGAGAAAGAAGTAAATTAAACATGGCCAGCAGATTGAACCTGACCATGAGAGGAGAGAGAGGGGTACAGTGAGAGAAGAAAAGATGACAGAGCAAGGAACACAGGCATAGTGGCCAAGGGAGGCGACCAAAAGCCAAGAAAGTGCATGGCCAAAATGGCAGCATTATACAGGAATGAGAAACCGAGGGAGGGGGGAGGGAACCCCATGAGCTAGAGTTTAGAATAGGGGACTGGGTGAGAAGAACTGAAAGGAGCCACAGGTAGTGAGTGAGTCTGGAGGCCAGCAGACACTTTGGCCAATAGACACTTTGGCCAATAGACACCATTTGTCTGGAGCTTGTTTTGGACCTGACACAGCTGAGCTCCAGCGTTCATCTCTCTCTGCTTCCTGACTGTGGATACAGTGTGACCTGTTGCTTCCTGCTCCTGCCTCCATGCTTTCCCCATCACAAAGGGGTGGCTGTACCTTCCAGTAGTAAGGCAGAGTAAACTCTTCCTGGCTTAAGTTACTTGTGTCTGGAATGTTGTAGCAGCGACGAGAAAGATGCCCAATGCAGTGATACAGGATGGAGTCAGGTGTACTTGATGCTTAAGTTGGTGTGGAACCTTAAACCTGAAGGTGAGTAGGGTGTGGACCCGAGAAATAAGAATAAGGATGTCCCTGTGGCTGCTTGTGGGCTGAATCTTATTCTAACCGAGGTAGCTGGGGCTCATCAGGCTGAGTGATGAGGACACCCAGGGAAGGAGGTACTGAGTGAGTGTTTGTGGGTCGCACTGGGTGTTGATCCATTTGCTTCAGATCCCTTCTCAGGCCTCAGGAGTTCATTGTCTGTGTCAGTGTTTGCTGTTTAGAGGTCTGTGGGTCAGGGTGTGGCTCACTGTAAGACAAAGCCGGGAGGTTCAGGTGAGAATTAAGATAGTGCCTGAGGACTGTCATAATAAATTACCACAAACTAGTTGGCTTAAAGCAAACATTTATTTGTCTCAAAATTCTGGAAGCCAGAAGTGGGAAATCATGGTGTGAGCAAGGCTAGCTTTCCTCTCAGCCCTCTGGAGGCAGACACAAAAGGATTGGGAGTACCAGTTTAGCCTGGACTATGTAGTGAGACTCTGTCCCAAAATAAAAGTTTAAAAGAGCTGAGAATGTATCTCAGTAGAAGCCCACTTACCTAGCATGTGTGAGGACTTGAGTAGTACCCCAAAACACTAGGGAGGAACAATAACTAACTACCCAACAATTTGTAACAGTACCCCTCTGAGCCCTGGATAGATATTCATTCATACACACCCATTCTGCCTATGAACCACATATAGCCCTGCCCTTTTGTGTCTGTAGGTGTGTCTGTGTGTTTGCCTGTGTGTGCACATTGTGTAGAGACCAGAGGTTAATACTGGGGTTCTTCCTCAGTCTCTCCTACCTCTTCATTTTAATATTACTTTGTTTGTATAGGTGTTCTCCCTGCATGCATATCTGTGTGCCACACACACGTCTGGTGCCTGAAGACGCCAAAAGAGAACATCAGAGTCAGGTAGCCGTGTGGTGATGAAGGCCTTTAATCCCAGCACTGGGGAGGTAGAGGCATGCAGCTATCTGAGTTCCAGGCCAGCCTGGTCTTCAGAATGAGCAGAGAAACCCTGTCTTGAAAAACCAGAAGAGAAAAAGGAGGAGGACGAGGAGGATGAGGAGGAGAAGGAAAAGGAAGAAAAGAAAAACAAGGGCATCATATCTCTTGGAACCAGAGACATAGATGATTGTGAGCCATCTGCTCAGAATTGAACCTGGGTCCTCTGGAAGAGCAGCCAGTGCTCTTATCTGCTGAACCATCGCTCTAGCACCTCCACCTTATTTTTTTGAGACTAGGTATTTAAACTGGAACTTCCCAATTGACTAGACTGGCTGGCCAATGAGCTCCAAGGGTCCTTCTGTCGCTCTGCTTCTTCAGGCCTGGGTTTACAGATGTGTTTGGCTTTCACATGGATTCCCAGGGTCTGAGCTCAGGTCACCGCGCTTGCTATGTAGCAAGTATTTCACCAACTGGGCCATCTCCACAGTCCTGAGACTTGTCCTCCTAATAATCAGAATAACTAATGTACAGAGGACTTTAAAAAAAAGTACTTGCTGAAAGTTTCTCCTTTGAGTCTGGGCCTTTAATTTGGCATTTGACATGGTAAGCCTTTGGAAGTGAGGAGGATGAGGGATGGGGAAGAGAGGAAGGATTGCTTCTCTTTTCGGATACAGGTTAAAGCAGTGGTTCTCAACTGTCCTAATGCTTCGACCCTTTAATACAGTTCCTCGTGGGTTGTGACCCAGAACCATAGAATTATTTTCATTGCTACTGTTGTAAACTATAATGTAAATATCTGTGTTTTTGGATGGTCATTTGGGGTTGCAACCCACAGGTTGAAAATTTCTGGCTTAAAGCTTTGGAGGGATGGGACAGAGCTGAGACACAGGGGTGCATTTTTAAACACCCACCTTGAGTGTTGGCTTAAAAGGGAAAATGTCAAGGAGAGCATGCAAGTTCAGCAAACTGTCTTAGGTCTTGCCTAGCTAAGAAAGCCAAATTAAAGCAGAGAAAGACACTCGCTACACAGTAAGTCTGAGTCCAGAAGTACACCCCTGAATTTACAAATTTTGCTTTCAGCTATTTATAGTGTTGGGAAAGAGTTGAGCCAAAAGGAGCCTAACGTGACGCCTTCTGGGCATTGTTTCTGCGGAAAGCAATGGTCTGGCAGCGGTGGGGCACATGAATAGAAAAGGCTCAGAAGGGACACGGTCCAATTTGTCAGTCCAAGCAAATTAGTGACTCAGCTGTTGAAGGGCCCAGGAGAAAGCCTTTCAGATGAGTCATCATAGATTGTTCTCGAGGTGCAAATCCGGCTCTGCAACTCAAAAGCCTGAACTGTGTTGGGACAGGATGTCTGTTTGCGATAGGCTTTTAGCCTCCTATCTCACTACGTACTTGTAGATAACCTTAGGCTTCTTTCTGATCCTCCTGCCTCTACCTCCCCAGTGCTAGGATGACAGGCATACCCCACCACACCTGGTTGATAGAGTGTGGACATGAACCCAGGTGCTAGCCAGACACTACCAAGTGGGCTACATCTCCATGACCTTTGCAGGGTTCTAGAAACTATCCAAAACCTGTTATCTTCCTCCAAGGCCAAGTCATAGTACATTTGTGCCTGCTGTTTTGTATGCATTCCTGGTTTTTTAATAAAAACAAAACAAAACAAAAAAAACAAAACAAAAAAAACTTCCTAATAGTTGGATTTAGAAAAAGATTTGTTTTTACCATTTTTATCTATGTGTATCAGGGTGTGCGTACCCACAGAAGCCAGGAGATGCCACTGTATCCTCCAGAGGTAGTTACGGGTGCTGGCGTGATGTTGAGAATTGGACTGGGGTGCTTTGAAAAAGCAGCTAGCACTCCTAATTTCTGAGACATCTCCCCAGCCCTAGCAGTTGGATCTTGACTCTTGTTTTTAACCCAATCAGCTAGTATAGCCTTTTAATTGCAGTGTTAAGGTTATTGACATTTAGTGCATTTAGTGTTACCACTGAGATGCCTGCTTCTGAGACAGGGTATCTCTGTGTAGCCTTGGTTGCCGTGGACTCGCTTTGTAGACCAGGCTCACCTCAAATTGACAGAGATCTGCCTTCCTTTGCCTCCCCGAGTGCTGGGATTACAGGATGTGGGCCACTGTGCCTGGCTGAGGGTACTTTCTTAATTCTTGTGATTTTTGGTAAGTTGTTTTAGTTCATTAAAAAAAAAAAATGTAGCACCGGGCAGTGGTGGTGCATGCCTTTAATCCCAGCACTTGGGAGGCAAAGGCAGGCAGATTTCTGTGATTTGAGGCCAGCCTGGTCTACACAGTAAGTTCCAGGACAGCCAAAGCTATACACAGAGAAACCCTGTTTCAAAAAACCAAAGGAGGAAAATAGCTGTGAATCCCTCTCCAAATGAGTCTTTTTGTGTGGCGGTCAGAAACAACTGTTGGAAGTTGGTTCCCTCTTTCCATCATAGAGGTCCTAGGGAATCAAACACAGGTCAGCAAGCCTGACAGCAAGCATCTTTACCAACCGCGCCATCCCATTGACTCTCCACATGAATTCTTAAGACTTGCTTGAATTCTCAACAGCTCAGGTTGGAAGAATGGTGCTCGGTGTGTTGTGATAGGCCTGGAGAAACAGGCTGTCAGTGAGGGCAGCAGAGAGAGGCAGGTAAGCCCTTAGAGCTACAGTGCTGAGCAAGCCATTGTTCCAGCATGGTCTCAGTATCACAGCCCATATTTTCCTTTTCAGCTGTCAACAGAAACAAGGACCCTCAGGCCAATGGAGGAAGTAGACTCAATGGCCCAGCTAAGCAGTCCCAAGAGGTCTGGGAATAGATTTCATACACTCTGTAGTGTTAAAGCTTAGAAAATGCCCATCATTTCATAAGGACTCTGAAAATGAGAGAATGGCCACCTTTCCGTGTCCATGGCTTAAAACAAAAGGGCACACAATTATCTACCTGCTGGCTTCCCTTAAAATGTTGTGCGGAGGGACAAGAGAGCTGACTCAGTGCCTTAGAGCACTTGTTCTTGCAGAGGAACAAGATTTGATTCCCAGCACTCACATGGATGCTCACATCTGTGACTCCATTCTGCTTTCTTATCGAACCCAGAAGGATTGCATTACCCACTATGGGCTGGGCTCTTCCCCATCAATCACTAATTAAGAAAATGCCCCACAGGCTTGCCTGCAGGCCAATCTTATGGAGGCATCGTCTTTTGTTTGTTTGTTTGTTTGTTTTCTTTTAACTTTTTATTGGTTCTTCATGAATTTCACATCATGCACCTCAAGCCCACTCATTTCCCTATCCCTTCCCATCTGCCCTCTACCCTTGCAACCTCCCCATCAAAGGAAAATAAAAAATAAAAATTAAATTAAACAAAACAAAACAAAAATCTTATTGTAAAAGCTGTAATGTCACACTGTGTCCCACAGTATATCCTTTTGTTCACACATCTTTACTTGCAAATGTTCACCTCAATGAGTTATTGGTCTGGTTCGAGGCCTCTGGCTTCACCATACTACCAATACCAGATCCTCACTGGGACTCCTCTCAGATATTGTCGCCCTGTGCTGTGGAGATTTTGCAGCTTTGGATCTGTAGGACCCAGCACCTCAGCCACTCTAGCAGTTCATAGATAGGCTAGATGTTAGGGTGGGCGGGTGGGCCCACTCAAAGCCCTAGATCTGGGCCCAGGTGGTAGCTAAGCTGTCAGCTCACCAGCTCTCCAGCACCCATACCACCATGGCGAGCTCTCCATCACTGCCTCAGCTAGTCCCCCCAGTGCTGCAGCTGGCAAGTGGGGGGGCCAGCTCTCCTGCTCTCCTGCCCTTGGGACTACAGCTGTACTGTGATGATCAGTTGAGGGGTGGGGCCTACTCTCCTTAGTGTTGGGCCAACTCTCCTGCTCTTGCACCCTTGGGGCTGGCTCACCAGCCCTGGCCCTTTTCCATCAAGGCCAGCTGAGCTGTGCTGCCCAGGTGAGGTGCATGGCTGCTCTCCTGAGTGCTGCAGCTGGCAAGAGGCGGGGCCAGCTCTGCACAGCCCTTGGACATCAACATGGGTCCCAGGTGCCAGTCCAGACAAGGGATGCCCCGTGGTCTTTAGTGGCAATATGAGCAATGGGCATTGACACAGACTCCTGCTGTTGCATGGCCACAAACCCAAACATGACCTTCAGTGGCAGCATGGGCTGGAACCTCACCATGACCTCAGGTGGGGCCAGGCAGGCTACTCACAACAGGCCTCTTCACCCTGGTATCTCCAGTTCCACCTCTCTTCATAAAGCTCAAACTTCCACTTCTCCTTCTCTCCCAAGCTGTCCACCAGATACTTGCACATCGCACTGGCTCCTGCTGCAGGTGGGCCACAAGGCTGGTGGGCCTCTGAGTGTCTTCTGCCTTCCCATGCTGTGTGGCATGGAAGTAGACTGGCCTCTGTGTCTTCTGTTCTTGTAGTGTGGAGGTAGGTGGGCCTCAATGCTTGGCATGGCTGTGGGCAGGGCTTGGAAGGCATTCTCTTAATTGAGGTTGACTTTAGCTTGAGTCAAGTACAACTAAACAGCACAGCAGGGCACAGGTGAGCTGCTCACCTCATGGCAGACCATACTTTCAAGGTCATGTCCCCAGGGACCTCCTTTCCCCAACCAGGTTCTACTTCTTACTTTCCATCACTCCCCAACAATGCCATGAAATTATGAATCAATTGCTGGGTTAATCTATTGATGAAATCACAGCCCTCAGGATTCAACGACTTCCCAAAGCCCATCAGTTGGCAGCCAAGCCTTAAACACAGGGCCTTCAGAGGAGCATTGCAGATTCAAGCCAGGACACCCAGCTCCAGTGTTGTAAATAAAGGGCCAGTGGAACAATTCACACTTTGTTTAGTATTAATAGGAAAGGAGTGCATTGTATGTTGTGTGGCGCTCATTTACATGAAGCAAAGTTCTGGGGTTCTCTCAGCAAGCTCACAGTTTCCATGTAGGGATGGATGAGAGCTGGCTTACACTCTTTCAGAAAGAGGTGTGGTACTATTTCCTTTATATTTAAATAATTTGTAGCCACCACCTTGGCCATGCCCTTAGACAAGGTTGAAAGGGATGTCCAAATTTGTGCATGAAGAGAAAGTGGCCCCAGAGGTAGTCAATAGCATCCTGTCTTCTACAGACTAGATAAACCTAATTTGATCACTTGAGATTCTGACTCGTAAGAATCTTTGAATTTCTTAGGAGTAAGAAATTACTGATTATAAAAATCAATGGACTCTTTAATCCACTCCACTTGAAGACATAGCCATTTCTGGACTTGGGTTTACTAAGGAGATCCAAAATGGGTGTTTGCCATTAGCCGCCCCTGCAGGGCTCATTCCTTCTTGGACATTCCCGGAGGTCCACTGTGAAATGGATTCTGGAGAGACTCTAAATGGTAATCGCAGATGAAGTGCTTAGAAGTGTTACCCCATTCTGCAAGTCCTGAGAATGTCTCAGGTCTGAGGCTATACATCTAGTAGATCTATGCCAGTGGTCAAGGAAACAGAGTCAACCACGGACCTGCAAGGGCACACAGCCAGTGTGCTGGTTACTGTCAATTGTCAACTTGATAGGATGATCTAGAATGATCTATCTCAGGACAGGCCTGTGGGTAGTTATTTTGATTATGTTAATTTATATGGGAAGACCCGTCTTAATTGTAGATGGGACCACTCCCTGGATAGAGGGATCCTAGACTGTATAAGAAGCTTGCCTGCTTGCCTGCCTTCCTTCCTTCCTTCCTTCCTTCCTTCCTTCCTTCCTTCCTTCCTTCCTTCCTTTCTTCCTTCCTTCCTTCCTTTCTTCCTTTCTTTCTTCCTTCCTTCCTTTGAGACAGGGTTATCTCCACATACTCCCAACTGTTCTAGAATTTACCATTTGGACCTGGCTGGCCTTGAACTCAAAAAGATCTGCCTGCTTCTGGCTCCCAAGTGCTGGGATTAAAGGTGTGTGTGTGTGTGTGTGTGTGTGTGTGTGTGTGTGTGTGTACCATACCCAGCTCTTGTTCCCTGTTTTCTGATTGTGGATTAGATGTGACCAGATGCTTCAAGCTCCTGATGCTTTGACTGCTATCTATAATAAATCCTTTCTCCCTTAAGTTGCTTTATCATAGCAGCAGGAAGGGAAACCAAATCACAGTGTGTTCCCAGCATGAAAACATTAAAAAATACGTTTTTCCTTTCCTTTGTGAACAATGCAGCTCTTTGCTAAACTCATCACAGCTGAAATGGCCTCGACCCAAGCCCTGTGCCAAAACCATGTGTGTCCTTGTTGTGGTCAGACTAATAAATTTTGCACCATTCCATTTTTTATTTTTTCTAACATTTATTATTTAATGTGTATATGTGAGTGTGTACTAGTACGATGTTTTGTATGTTAGGGTCAGAGGACAACTTGGGGTTTTCCCCTTCCACCATGTGGGTCCTGGGGATCAAATTCAGTTTGTCAGTTTGTCAGGCTGGGCAGCAAACACCTTTAACTGCTGAGCCATCTTACTGGGCTGCCTTGCCCTGAGTTTTTATATGCTAGTTTGTTAACTCATTCATTCACCCATTCAGTGACTACCGGTAGTCTATCCAGTGATAGACGGTAGATAGATAGATAAGTGCTGTGGTGCAGTCTCTACACGATACATTGCTTTAGGCTTTCCAGATAAAGCAGAGGCAAAGGGAGACTAAGACCTTATCTCCACGAAGCTTAAGGAGCAGAGGTGATGAAACACAAGTGCAAGACAGGGTTATCTGTCTGCTCCCATAAAATGGAGTTTTAAAGTGATGAGGCTGGGGGACAGCTCGGTAGATGAAGTGCTTGCTCTGTAAGTTTAAGGACGTTCGTTCAATCCCTAACACCTCGCAAAAGCCAGATACAGCCCACCTGTAATCCAGCGCTGGGGACGTGGGGCAGGCCGATCAGATCTTGGGGCTCTGCAAGCCAGCTAACATAGCTGTAGCTTAAAGCCCCAGGTCAGTGGGATTCCTGAGGTCCTCCTGCAGTTTCAACAAGAATGCCCACACACATGCATTTGTGCTCATGCAACTTCCATACCCCTTACACTTTCAAACACACACACACACAGATCCCAAAGTCATTATTAAAGGCAAAATAACATTGATTTTAGGATTTGTGTTGGGTGTTTTTGATGTTTTCATTTGTGCAAACAAAATGAAAACAGGAGACATTTTATGTACAACAGAATTTGGCTCTACACTGGTATATTTCTAAATTTTTTTGACTTTTATTTTATGTTCAGCTCATCTATTTGAATGCTGATGGAAGGAATGCTGTCAATGTTTGTATAGCCCAGGTTGTGGTTACATGAGGGTGTAGCAATGACCCGAACAGGAAAGGGAGGGCCATTAGGAAACAGAAACTCTCCCTTTCAGATTTGTCCATTGTGTGTGGTAGAGTTTTCTAGAAGAGAGTTCTGATCTCACTGCCAAGTTGTAGCTCCATAAACATATGTCAAACAAGCTGTTTTTCAGGAGACAGCTCATCCCTTGGTGTCACTGTGCACAGTGAGCTACTAAAGATACCACAGGGCTCAGTGCTGACGTCAAGCGGATGTGAGCCGCTCCGCAGCTGATTGCTCGGGAATCCCAAATTGGAAACATGAGCTTGCCCACAGAAGACGTTCCAACTCCGCTTGACAAATGAATCCTCAAATGCTCCTCAGGGTCATTCGTTTTAAAAAGCTCAAGCGACTCTTCATCGTCCCAGCTGCTGGTAGTCTCTCAGAGGAAAACAAAAACACTGACCACCCCCTCCCCCAAACCAGAAACCGGACAAAGGGCAGAATCAAGAGGACCTTTTCTAATGCTGACCAGAAAGAATCAAGTACAAAGGGGACAAGAGGGTCCATGGCTGACAAAGGGACGATGTTTCCCAAAGCAGAAGCCATGTTTTCAGAAAAGTGGTGCTGCTGGTTATTTTTAGACCAAAATGCAGTGAGTGACATAGGCACAACAGCATGCTCTCCGGGGCTCACCAACCCCCTCCCACCCCCGTGCTAATTTCTGCTCTCCTTTAGCCTTTGCCCCAATTTTCTTAACTTCTTAAAAACAAAACTGGATTGTATGTTTTCCACAAGGTTCGGAGAATCCTACTGGAGAGATGCTGCAAAGAATTAATAAGCAAAAATGCCTACTCCAAGTATTAATGGCCACTTTGTACATTCTCAGTGGCAGTCTTACTTCTGTGTGGGACTGGGGCTCAAACCTAAGATCTTACATATAAGAGGCAAGTGCTCTCTCAGTGGGCTCATCCCCAACCCCCCTCCGCCCTGTCCTGTGGCAGTTTAGTTTCTGTGATTTACTTAAAGTACTTCAAATCAAATACCCTCCTTGAGTATTAATGAACAGGAGCATTTCAGGTTCCTGAAGTCATGCTGTAAAGCAGTGGTTCTCAACCTGTGGGTCACAACCATCAGAAAACACATATTTCTGATGTTCTTAGGAACTAAGACACTGCTCGGCAGCAAAATTACAGTTAAAAAGTAGCAACAAAAATAAATTTATGGTTGGGGGTGTTCCTTAGACCACTGATGCACCTCTTCTTGTTACCTGTCCTCTCCGTCCTATGTGTACTCATAATACTGGTTAAAGGATGGAAAAGTGGTCAGTGGCCAGAAAAATGGGATGGGTAGCATGGGTATCTCAATTAGAGAGATAACATTCATCCCAACTCATGAAGCACTGTCTGAAACTTAAGGCTTCCTCTATAGTGTTAGAGCCTTAAATCACATAGTCTGACCAGAGGTCACCTTTGTTTTCAAAGGGTCTGAGTGTGGGCTCGAGGATCACACTGCCCGTTTGAGGGTACACACTGTAGCTCAGTCTTCCTCAGCCATGGAACTCTGGGTAACATCTTGTTCATACTCCAGAGCCTCCACCCCTTCCTTTCTAAAACAAGGATGGTGGTACTTACCCTGACAAAGTGGGAAGATGGAATTGAGTCTATTTAGTGGCTCTAATCAGTGCGGGTGGTGACTGTAAGTAGTATGGCTTTAACAGCTGTGGAATGTACAGTTGCATTGTAGCCTGAAACCGCTACAAGTACCTGTCTAAACAGAATATATTTACCTCAACCCAGCCTTCCTTCTTGAGTTGTTTTTTTTTTTTTTTCTGGTTCAGAGATGGTACCCTCAGCCTCACGCATGCTGGACAAGCACTGTGCTAGGAAGCTACAGTCCCAGCTCTAGTTTAATTTTCTGCATCAAAATCTGGCTGTGCCTCAGAGAAGCAGGGCAGCTAAGTGGTTGTAAATATGCTTTGAAGACTGACAAATAGGTTTCCTAAGCCAGCTGTGAAATGGAGCCTGTCTGCAGACAGCTGAGGGGTGTGAGGGTATTTTCGGCTGACGCTATCCGTAGAAGCTCTGAAAGACTTTTGCCATATCCTGGACACGATGACTGGCTCCTCCAGGAAACTGGCAAGCAATGTCTTGCCTTGCTTTCAGCATCAAGTAACGGCATTTTTTTTTCATTCATTAGACTCTGTGATTGAATAAGCCATCGCATGGTTCGATGGAAACATGTTTAATGAGGTTTAGCAGAGCAGCATTTTAATATTCCTTTGAAGACTAATTTTTCCCCACTAGGGACAAACAGCTTTTCATTTATCCTAATATTATCACCTAATTCAACCAGAAGTTATTTAGGAAATAGCCAGGACATATGGCGCTTTATAAGATAGGAAAATTGAATGTCTGACTCTAAGCGCTGTGAGAAAATCCTGCCCCAGCCCTCTCCAGGACTGAAGTCCAGGCTCCGCAGGTCTTTCTCAGCTTATAGGTTGTGGTTAGGGAGAAGACAGAAGCAAATCCTCATTTACAAAAGGAACCTGAAAGTGTATTAATCGGTCTCCGATCATCATGTCCTCATGATCTTCTGCTATCAGTTAAGGGAGTGTGAAGAGGAAGAGAGGACCAGACCTGGAAATGAAGGAATGTAGATGAGGAATACTGACTCTGAATGGCTGACATATTCATCTCTAGTTATCTTCATCAGTGAGGTGGCCATGTGCAATGGAGAGAGGTCATGAGTTGGGCAGAGAAAGTGGTTGTGTTTGTATGTATGTATATATTTTCACTATTGACTGACCATTTCTCCTCCTCCTTCTTATCCATCTCCTCCTCCTCCTTCTCCTTTTCTTCCTCCTCTTCCTCTGCCTACTTCTGTTCCTTCAACAGGGTCTCATGTATCTTAGGCTGGGTTTGCACTAACCGTGCAGCCCAGGATGACCTTGAACTTTTAGTAGGTGTTGTGTAGTATGTTGGCTGTGTGCAGTGTGAGTGTAGGTATACACATATAAGCACAGTGGCACGGGGCATGTGTGGAGTTCAGAGGTCAGCTTTGGCTATGGGTCAGTCCTCACTGTCCCCCTTGTTTGATGCAGGGTCTTCTGCTGTTCACTACTGTGCATGCCAGGTCTGCTGGCGTGCAAGCTTCTGGCATTCTCCTGACTCTGGCTCCCTTCTTGCTGGAGGTGTGCTGGGATGACGGATGCACACTGCTCTGCCCTCTTTATTACATGGGTTCTGGGGCTCTCCCACTCTGAGGTAAGTGCTATAACCACTGAACCATCTCCTAGCCCAACCATCAAATTTTGATCTTCCTATCTTGACTTCCTACATGCTGGGACTACAGGTATGTTCCACCATGCTGTTATGTGGGGCCAAAGGATCAAACCTAGGGCACTGTGCAAGAACTCAGTTGTGCTATGACCCCCAAGTTCCTGAAAAATACTTTCTACACTGTTTTTTCTCAGATGTTTTTATGCTTTTACTTTGGAATCCTTAGACTACCTACAAACATTTATTTATTAAATAATTATTTAATATATTTAATTATACAATGATTAAAATTAAAGTTATTATTTATTAAATCCATCCATCTATCTATCTATCTATCTATCTATCTATCTATCTACTTATTCATCATGTGTGTTCCCACCTTTGCAACACATGTACATTTCATGGTGTATGTGTGGAGATCAAGAACAGCTTTTAAGAATAAGTTCTCTCTTTCTACAATGTGGGTGCTGGGTATGAAATTCAGGTTGTCAAGCTTGGCAGAAGTGACCTTACCCACTGAACCACCTCACTGGACCCCAGTTGTATTTAGTCGACTGGGAAGAAATAGAAAAAGCAATTGCTACAAATAAAATTGACGGACAGGGCCATTTTAAATCAATAGTTACACACCAAGATCTTGTGAGAAGAAGAGCAATGTCTCAAAGGGAAGCCTGAAGACCCACAGGGTTGAGTTCTTCCTGGAAGAGAGACTCATTAGAGATGAGGGAAGCCCTCAGGGTTTCTCTCTCGCCCTTTTTTTCCTGTTTGAATCTTAGTTTGCTGGAATTCGTTTTGGGAACGAATATGGACAGATTCTGTGTGCCTGTTACCTAATTTCCCCACTGGGGAAGTCAGAAAATTCCAGCACAGCATCCCAGCCAGGATGCTGCCCGAGTAGCAGCAGGATGTCCCCGTCATCATGAAGCACTGATGTGCTCATTCAAACCCAACAAAGTTTCCTGTGCTTTCTCTACCCTGTCCCTTTGCCTTGGCACAGTAGGACAGTATGCATTCTGAGTCCATAACTCTGGTCTCTCAAGAAAGTTATATAGCTGGGCACAGAGGTTCATGCCTGTAATCTCAACATTTGGGAGGTTCAGGCAGGAGGATTGCCTCTTAGTTAAGGGGCAGTCTGGGCTACTTAGTTAAACCCTGTCTTAAAAAAAAAAAATACAAGGCTGGTGAAAAGGTCCAGCAGGTAAAGGTGCTTCCTGCACAATCGTGGTGACCCGAGTTCAATTCCTGAAACCCATGTAAAGGTGGAAGAAGAAGAAAACCCTCTCCTTAGGTCTTCTCCTGACCTTTACATCCACCCATGCCCACACGCCTCCCTCAGCTTCCCCACATACAATAATAAAAAACCTCAAGCAAGCAGGAGAAACACATCACTGCTGCGTTATTAACGCTTGAAATGACAAAGTGTGAAGACAACTTACGTGTGTTCCGGGACCCGTCATGCATGCGGTGAATACCACAGAGCCCAGGCTTCCTCGATCCTACCCTTACTCCCTTCATGGAATCAAGAATTCGATCTGGAGCAGAAACCTGCACACTTTTTTAGCATAAGAGCAGCCAGAGACACACTGAAAGGAGGCTGGTTAACTCCTGGGGAGACTGAAACCCAAATACAAGATGAATCAAACAACCTTTGGGCTTCAGACTCAGTTCTTGCCTTTCTGAATAAATTAGCCATCAGCAACAACAGACACTTAGAGGAAGCAATCACTGCACCCTCTCAGAAAAATCTGGAACAATCCCCTCCCCCTATTAATTTCGTTGTGTTTTTTAGATTTCCGCTTACTTCTTTGGCCCTCTCGATGCCCTCAGGGGCTAGCCACCTAGCATAAATGTGCAGAGTAAGGGCATACTCATCTGATGCAGGGTGGCTGGTTGTTTTGCTTCCGCCTACACAGCATGATAGGTGCTGAGCTTCCTGACTGGAATGCTACAAAAATGCCTGGGCACACTTCCCAGCCCCTAACCTCGTGGCCACTGCATTTGTGAGTGCCGTGGTTCCGTGTTGAGACACGTCCAGCTTAAAGGCTGGTGGGCTTGCGTTCTTGGCATAGAGCTTCGGAGCAGTGCAAACAGCTGAGGTTGCCACCTTTGTAGACAGCACTGCCAGAAGGCCCAGTGTGCAGGGTGGGGTGTGTGGTTTGAGGGCATTCGGGCATGTGTGCTGAGAAAAAGTCAGAGAGCAGGGCGATCCTGGAGGTGAGGGGACCGTATGTTGTCATTGCCAAGTCTTGTACCAATCATCATAGAGAAGAGCGAGACGAGGCAGGTGGCTGAGGTCACTCAGAGCATGGCATGCAGTTTGGGTCATGCAACAAAACATGCTACGGGAACAAAAATCTCTGAGAAACAATTCATGTCCGTGTCAATTTGCACTCTGAAAAATCAACTTAGGGTTCCAGAATGAGAACAGCAAAGGCATTTTTATCATTTAAATCTGTCATTTCTATTTGTAAGATGTGTCTGTGGCAGTGAGCCAGGGACAGAGCAGAGACTGACACTTCATAGAGCCGTCATGAGTGGGAAAGGAATGCTGAATATTTCCTACTGTGTCCCATGTCCAAGTTCACCCTTTTACTTCCTGATCTGTGGGACTGGGGCTCTGCAAAAGACACCCCCTATACTTCCCTTGCTGCCTGCAGGTTAGGATGCTAGCTGGTAATAGTTGAATGGAAGGCATGAGGTGGAACACTCTTCTCAGCTCCAGCTTCCATCAGTCTTCCCATGGCAACAGAAGATAATGACAGCTCCTTTCTAGATTCCCCTGGCAGCCGTAGTAGCTGTGGTACCCCTGGAAATGGCACCACTGACTTTAGCCTTCTTAGTGACATGCACACTAGAAAATCACAACCAACTCTATAACAAAGTCTGTTTTTCCCAGCAGAGGTCCAAGGTCTTATGTGTCTTCTGCTCCTGGAGTTTAAAGGATAGCAGTATAGAGGCTTTACTCTGACACCTGGACTATGGTAGCCTTGTAGTAGCCACTTCTGAATTTATGAATGTGTTACCTTAATGTCCCTTTTGGCTACCACAGCCTTCTAGCTTCTGAGTAACTCATTTCTTGTGTCAACTCACCACCTGTGGTTCCCCCTGGAAGGATATAGTACTTGGTACCAAGGATGGATTTATCTATGGCCCTCTTGCCCATATATGTCTTACTAAGACATCTAAGTAAGATGCTACTTCCAGTTCAACAGGGCCAATGTTGTAGACGAACGTGACAATGGAAGTCTCTGCATAGTAGGTTCTGGAAGACAGAAAACTGCTCACAGGCAGGTGTCTTAGTTACTCTGTCATTGCTGTCATAAAATGCCTCCCACAAGCAACTTTAGGGAAAAATATAGTTCATTTTGGTTTCCAGTTTCCAGGGGGATATTATGGTCCACAATCCTGAAGGCATGGTAGCAGGGGGAGAAGGCATGAGAACGGGAGCAGGAAGCTGGCTGGACACGACAATCAGCTAACAGTATGGAAGAGTGAGACTCAGTCTAAATCCC
>NW_026585644.1:20594785-20712857 GCF_907164565.1 Psammomys obesus
CGACAATCAGCTAACAGTATGGAAGAGTGAGACTCAGTCTAAATCCCCAGTGGTCACTTTTAGATCAATAACTTCCTTCAGCAAAGCTCCACCTCCCAGGTTCCACAACCTTCCCAAACAGCGCCACCAGCTGGGAGGAGGTGTTCAAACACGAGAGCCTATGGGAAACAGAAGCAAACCACTACAGCAGAATATTGTCTGCTTGTATGTGTGTGTGCGTGTAGTCATATATGTACAGGTGCATGTGTGTCTGCAGGTACACATGTATGTGCGTTGTGGCGGGCAGAGGTCAGCTTTGGATGTATTGTCTCAAGTGCTGTCTTTAACTGGCTAGGAACCTGCTGGAAATCTAAGCTTGCTACCCAAGCAAGCCCCAGGGATCCGCCTGTTATCTCTCTCCTCAGCAATAGAATTACAAATGCTCACCACTAATATCTAGCCTTTTGCTTTCTTTTGTTTTGTTTGACACAGGGTTTCTCTATGTAGCCTTGGCTGCCCTGAGTCTTCCTTCATAGACCAGGCTGGCCTTGAACTCACAGAGAGCCACCTGCTTCTGCCTCCCAAGTGCTGGGATTAAAGGCATGTGCCAGCCCCCCAATCTAGCCTTTTTATGTGGGTACTGGGAACCAAACTGAGGTCTTCACGCTTGCAAGAAGCTGAGCTATCTCATCACCCTTGTGTCTGATACTCACATTTTCCCCTTCTTGGGTATGTATACGTGTGTGTGTGTGTGTGTGTGTGTGTGTGTGTGTGTGTGTGTGTGTGAGCAACCACTGGTGTCACACCTCAGGAGCTGCCCGCCTTGTTTTTTGAGGCAGGGTCTCTCATTGGCTGGAGGCTCACTGGCTATGCTGGCTGGTCAGTGAGTCCTAGGGCTCCCAGCAGTGGGATTTTCTTACATGAGCACTGAGGATCAAATAAAATAGGTTCTAGGCTTACATGGCAATTCTCTCATTAACCAAAATGTTATCCGAACAGGCCTGTTGAAAATCCGCAGTAACCTGGGTGTCAGGAAGAACAAGGCAGATCTCTGAGTTCGAGACTAGCCTGGTCTTAGAGTCAATTCCAGGACAGCCAGGGCTACACAGAGAAACCATTTCAAAAGAAAACAAAAGAAACAACAAAAACAAACAACCTCCCCCCCCAAATCTATGCCATGTTATTCTCTATTCTCTAGCAATATCTACTTAGGTAAAAGGAAATTCAGTCTGAATAATTGATGTCTCACTAGATGGCAATCACACAGACTTGTGTTGGATTCCATTCATATTACCTATGAACAACAACTGGATTCAGTTGGTTTATTGAGTGACCACTATTTCAACCCTGTTGATCAGAAGCAACCGACAACAGTTCCAGGTTCTCCAAGGGATTTATTTAAACACTAGCTTGATGAGGAAATTCTGACTGGCTTATTCTCTCCCTCTCCGGACTGCAGAAGGCCGCTGTCCCTGCACACATTCATTAAGATGGGCTAGATTATTGCAGCTGAACATCTGACACATTTCATGCCTCGTGGGGATTGGCAGAGGATCTGTTCCATGCAGCCCCTCAGGCCTCAAGGCCAGCTGTGGCTCTTGTGTCTTGGAGATGCATGATGTGGAAGCTAACTGCCTCACAGCCAACTGCCTGAAACTAATGCAGTCTCCCAGTCCTCAGAAGGGAAGAACCAAGGCTTGCTAACTGTTGTAGTGAACACTACACCCTGTATCTGTTCCTCCCTTCTTCAGAGGCAGAGCTAACTCCTGGTTGTTACCTGGGCACATGGCTGTGTCCACCTTAAGATTCCATTTCCAAGTCTGTGGTTAAGAAGTGGTCAACACTGTCAGTTTGAGCCTGCAGAAGGGCCCTAAGAGCATGACCTCTTCTCTTCCTCCTTCCACTTGGCTAATGGCTGGGTGTTCCTGGATTTTTTGTTTTGTTTTTAAGATCTATCTATCTATCTATCTATCTATCTATCTATCTATCATCTATCTATCCAGTTTTCTGCCTCCTAGTATGCCTGAGGAAGGAACCAGATCTCTCACATTACAGATGGCCATGAGCCACCATGTGGTTGCTGGGAATTGAACTCAGGACCTTTGGAAGAACAGCCAGTGCTCTTAATCTCTGAGCCATCTCTCCAGCCCTGAAGTGATCTTGTTAATGGAAGACAAGCATGACACCACCTGGAAGAAGCCTTAAAGGGAACAAAGTGCCAACTCTGGATTCCCTAAACACGATATAATCTAGTTTCAGCCAGTTATTTGGAGACTTTTGTTACTAGTGGCTGATTGTAGTCCTTGGTAGTACAGGGTGTCTACAAAGTCTGTCATAGTCCTTTCCAGTAAATCATTTCTCTTTCTCTTACAAGTGCAGTGTCAACTCTTAGACACAGAAGCCATGGGTCAAGATATCATGAAGCCAGGTGTGGTGGCCACACCTTTAATCCCAGCAACTGGGAAGCAAGGCAGGTAGATCTCTTTTAGTTTGAGGCTAGCATGGCTTATATAGCAAATTTCAGAATAACCAGGTCGAGAGAGAGAGAGAGAGAGAGAGAGAGAGAGAGAGAGATCCTGTCTCAGAAAACAATCTCATTACTAATAGAGAAGAAAGACTGGGGACATCAACTTTCAGGTTGGTGGATAGATGGACCTAACAAGCCATCACTGAGCTAGACAGGATATTTGCCTGTTTCTGCCCTAACTTGGGCTTTTCATCTTCAAAGTCACTGATACTTTGGACAGGAGAAATCTGCTGTCTAGGTTTATCATGTTTGGTGACATTGTTCAGTGACATGCTGTCCTCTACTTCCTTCCAGGTGTTAGTAGCACCTTAGCCTTGTATCCAACGAATTTCTAGACATTGCTGAATGTTGAAGTGTGTGTGTGTATGGAATAACTCAACAACTACAGCTATGCACCCCCTAAGAATGGCTTTCAAAAATGTGTGAATGTGTTGTGTATTGGATATGAAGGCCAAAGGTTGACACTGGCTCTCTTCCTCAGTAATGTTCCATTTTACTTTTGATAGTGTCTTTCTCTGGACTTGGGGCTCAGTTTGGCTAGGCTAGTTGGTCAATGAGCTTCAGGGGTCAGATTCTGCTGGTGCTACAGGGATATATCATGGTGCCCAGCATTTCATGCAGACGCTGATCATCCAAATCTAGGTCATGTTTGTGCAGCAGGCACTTTAATGATTAAACCATTTCTTCAAAACAACAATGTATATTTCCATAGGCAGGAAGTTCTCAATGACTAGCCCAAAGCTATAGCACCCTTAATATTTGGTTCCCTTCTTCAAACTGACCGAGACCAGGCCATTTTCTTGTGTGTTTAAGACAAGGATGCGGGAGTAATACCAGAGTTCTTCATAGAGACCTAACACTACAGTGTTCTTATCCAACACTCCCTCCTTTTGCTACACGTCTCTGTACAGAGAGCCATTTCCCTGGAGCTGCTGTGAACACTTGCTTAGGGACCAAGAGGCCTTAGTGAGGATGAAGCCACTGCTCCTAGTGGACAGTCGGAGAAAGAAGGGAGCGAGTGTGTACATGCACACTTGGCCACAGACCTCCTCAGGTCTAGACTCAGGAACTCACTGGAGCTCATAGGGAGGTTGCTCCAGTCACTCACAGTAGAGTGGGTAGCATACTCGTGAGGCCAGTGGAGGAAAGCCCTGGAAACTAACCTGCAGAACCCCATTTTATCAGTTCTAAAGGGAAGAAGCCAAGCAGCAGAAGACAGGCGTGAACGGACATTCACTACTTAGAGAAGTTCCTGTCCACAGGATTTCGTGCAGAGCAAAGCGGAGCAGTCGCTGCACCCCACAGGTCAGAGACCTCTGCTCACCTCTGCTAATGCTTCCTCCGAACCCACCACCCTCCGCTTGCCTGTCTTCTGTTACTCATTCTTCCACGTTCTCCAGACCTACCTGCTCCTCTGGGGTGGTATCTCATCAGATGAACTCCTCTCCTGGTTTTAACCATCACACATGAACCAACATCTGCCAGTGCGCTCCACAAAGCTCAGCAGTTCCTGGGGGCTTAGGCCTCTACACACAGATGCCAGAACTATCCCTTCATCAAACGTGTCTAAAGTCTAACTGTTACCCATTTGCTGTTTCTCTTGCATTCCCTGTCTCATCAAATCATTCCACCAAATAGTCCAATGAGGAAACAGAGTACCTTCTAAGCCAGCAGTGCTCAACCTGTGGGTCGCAATCCCTTTGGGGGTCGAACAACCCTTTCACAGGGGTTGCCCCAAGACTATCAGAAAACACAGATGTTTACATTATGGTAACAGCAGCAAAATTACTGTTATACAGTAGCAACAAAAATAATTTTATGGTTAGGTGTCACAACATGGAAGTGTATGAAAGGGTCGAAGCATTAGGTAGGTTGAGAACACTGTTCTAAGCCTTCCTTTGGCTAATTTCAAACAACAACCTTTTATATATGAGGGAACACCTAGAGGCCAAAAATGGTACTTTCGAGGAATCTTGAAATACACCAGCAGATTGCTGGGCTCACTGTGTGAATAAAGAGCACAGGGCAGGCAGTGTTATTTTTTTAAAATATTTTAATTTTGGATCCCTATTTTAAAATTTTTTTTTTTTTTTTGTATACACAGTTGTTATTTCAAGTTGCTTCAAATCTTTTGTAAAGCAAGGGAGATTTAACATACTAATGATGCGTCCCAGACTCCTGTACAACAAGCCAGGTCCTATCAGCCCCACGCCGCACTCACCCGCTCACCCGTTTGCTAGACATTTATTGGGCACTTGTTTTGGACTAGGCGTGGTGCACGGTGCTAAGCACAACTATGAAAAAGGTCTCCTGCGGAGCTCACAGTCTAGTGGTAAGATTACTGAGTAAACTGAGGCACAGAGAGGTAAATGACTTACCCACTGAGGTAGAAATAGCTAGGTGCTTGGGAAGGCGGGATGAGAGTTGAGTGTGGGCAGGGTACAATGCATGGGAGGTAAGCCCCTCTGACTGAGGAGCAAGGCTGCACGCAGAAACACATTGTAAGATCTGCTCACAGAAGCATAATAATGCTTTTAATTTCACCATGACCAAATTCACGTTGTGGTGAACTGATCCACTGCCAGATGGCATTTCTGTAGTTTCCCCCAATGCCTTGAGGCATGCCACCAATCTACTGGGACATAACGACTCTGTAGGCAGCTTAGAATCAAGAAGTAGTCGACTCCAATTGTAGCACTGGGGACCGTATTAAAATACTTTCAGTACACGAAGCTAAATGTACAGGCATCTGTGAAACTTCTTCACGTAAAACTTTAAAAAAAAAAAACTCCTCTCACCCCCATTCAGAGGGTTCTAATAAGTTACGGGTACGGAGGAAGTAGAGCGTTGTCTGTCATTTTCCCTATATACATTATTTTGGCTGTTTAGGGTAGAAGTATCACTCAGACACATTTCATAAGCAATCTAAACATGATACAGATATATACAAAGGTGCCACATTTGGCCCCGTGTGTGCGCCTCACCAGCGCACAGCACCTCACTGCAAATGTGAACCACTGTAAGGCAACTAACACCATCCATCAGGGCAGGGTGGAGTCCACAGCCAGCTGGCCAGATGTCTGTTCTTGTGACATTCTTTGTGATAAAATTATTTCAGAAGGCAAGAGGTCCGTTTCACTGACAAAAGGCAGTACAGGATTATCGAAAGCGCTGATTTTGAATGTGGAAACCATCCAGGAACTGAAGCAGGAAGCTACTAGAGAACACTACTGGCCTTCAACACTGCTACAGACCTAGAATGAGAACAAGAGCACTCCACGGAGACTTATTGCTGAGGATCAAATCAGTACGTAATTCATCTACGCAGGATGCTCCAAAAGCCTTCATCACTTTGCAGTGCTGTCAGCCACTCCCTCTAAGTAGTTCCTCACCTCACTGAGGAGGCTTGTCTTCTGAAATAAGACAAAGAGACTGAGTGGTGGCTGTAACAGAAGCTGAGCACATGATTCAACAGTTTAAAAGGAATGAAGTCCCCTGGTCAAGAAACTACTCTCACACCAATGGCAGAAATGAATTTTTCAGGCTCACAGACCAACAGGCACTCCAAGCCTGTGATTGGAAAGCACCTGCTAGAGAACGCAGACAGCCTCTTTTGCCCAGAGTACATGAGCTGGTGCCCCCACAAAACCAATTCTAAAGCTCTCTTCACCATACTAAAATGTGCCGAACACAGTCATAGGGTTTTTAAGAGACAGGCCCTCTATGTAGCTGAGGCTGGTTTGCAATCTGGATCTTCTTGCTTTAGCTTTCCCAGTGCTGGGATTTCAGGAGTGCGTGGGATATAGGATGCACAAAAGTATCTTAAACAGAGGCTGGAGAAATGGCACAGAAGGGAAGAGCTTCCACTGCTGTTCACGAGGATCAGGGTTCCTTTTCTAGCACCCACATCTCATAAGCGCCTGCAATTATAGCTCCACGGGATCCAATACCTTTGGCCTCCAATGGCACCTACACTCATGTGAACATACAAGTGCCTGTAATTCCAGCTCTAGGGGATCCAAGGCCTTTGGCCTCCAAGGGCACCTGCACTCATGTGCACATACCCACACATGGACACACACACACACACAATTAAAAATAAACATAAATCATAAAAAAACCCTTACAGATATGTTTACAGATTATATACAAAGTGTTAGTATTTTTCTAATCGTAAAAGTGGTCCGTTTACCTTTCTCTGGCTGTTCCGGATGTCTGCTTTTAGATGGAGAGGCCCCTATTTCATCAGTCATTTTACCACTTGAGTGGTTCTGTTCTACTTCGCACAGATAGACATCAATGGGTCCTTTGGTGCTCCTGATATGCACTGTGATAGAATCCTAGCAAGGCATGCAGAAACCATACAGGTGAGCATGGCATCCACTAATCAGTTTTTCAATGAACTTCAATTCTTGTAGTTTCCTTTCTACTGTGCATCTGAGAAAAGCATGCTTCCAACTGTCACTACATTTTAAACTACTGGCCAATCCCCAGTTAAGACCTCTGCTTAGCCACGTGAACAGCAATGGTCTTGGAGCTACCACACTGAAAGCTGAGTCCTCGGAAGCTTCTCCTCCTCTGGTGGCAGAGAGCTCTGGAGTACCCAACTGTACTATACAGTAAGGGCTTTAGGTTCCAAACTAGTGCAGAGGTACTGAGGTCACTGGAAGGCTATTCTCCTGTCCAGTTAAACGATGTAAGAGGAAAGGATGCAATCAAAACATGCCTTGTGTAATTTGAAACATCACGTGCAAAGAGAGCTATGTTAAATGACGGTTGTTCTCTGGCCTCAGTTTAATTTACCCAGAAGCAAATTCCAATGGTTTTCCCACAAGAAATTAGAAATGTGTTTGCTTGTATTTAGCGGCTCAACGTGGAAGGGGCATTTTCAGTTACGACTCCTTGTCTTTCCCATTGGGAGCTGGCCTGGCTCTCAAGTCCTCCCTTTCCACATCCACATGGACAGGTTGGTCTAGACACCACTGTTGCTGCAGCTCTTTGTCCACTGTGGTGTTTCCTCCAAGCAAATGGGTGAGTGACCTGGTACCAGACAGTTGAGACAGACTGACAAAAGTTGGGTGATTGTGGAGAGTCAGGGAAGGCCCAGTTTAAATGGAAACCTTTTACCATTAAATAATGCAAGAAAACAATGTTGCTCCCAACTGATAGTCAGTAGAAAGGACTTCAAAATCTGCCAGCTGCAAAATCATTCTGTAAACAGATTCCTGGGGAACTAAGGGATGGCTCACTGGTCCGTCTTGAGGAGGATCACCCACATCATGACAATCACAGCCCCCTGTAGCTCCAGTTCCAGGGAGGCCAACGCTGAGGCCTCCATGGGCATTTGCACTGAGGTGCACATATCCCCACACAATTACACAGAAGCTTTTAAAACAAATTAAAAAGAGAAACTTTTTAGGCCACGCTGTCTCTGTCACAACTACTTAACTTTGCCATGGTAGCAGAAAGCGGATGGGTGATATCTAAACAAAACTTGCTCCAACAAAACTATTTACATGAGCAAGAAGGAAGCCAGAATGAGCTGAAGTTCACCGTGCCTGCCCTATACTAGGCACAGAGTACCCACTACAGTCCATTGACCCAGCACACTGCTGGAAACAGCCAGCCTGGAGGACCTCAATCACAGAGTTCTAAATGGGAACAAAAGAGGCTCAGGATGAGCTCAGAGGCTCAGAGATTTAGCAATTACAGTCAAGCAGATCAGAGCATCGAGAAACCAAGCCCCATTGGTTCCTGTAGATGGATTAGCATGCCCCAAAGAAAAGCTGTGCTGCAAGATTAGTGGCTATTCAGTTTGAAAGAGTTTCAGCATCTGTGGAGTAACTCATCCTAAATGTGTTACTTGGATACTTATCCTAAATCCGAATCAAACTAGGGAATGCCACAAAGTCACCATCTGAATGTGACTGAGGGAAAAGCTAGTGCTCCTTCATGACTGATGACCCACTGTCAGATAACAGGGTCTCACTTGGACAGTGCTCTGCTGGGGACAAAAGAAAGGAGGGTGGTGGGAGCATCCTTCACTATCGCAATGAAGGGCTGGGTATGTGCAGCCTGGGGGCTACCCAGCTGTCAGAACTCCATGATCTGTGCTGAGATGGGCCACTGGCTTTGGATCTGACCGCAGGAAGCCACCTCACTAAGTGTCTTTCTGGTGACAATTACTGTCAACACAAACTTTCCTGAAGTAGCTGGCCGTGGACACAAAGACTGATCTTACAAAGGTTGTGCACCTGTGACTTGGTGTTGTAGCTCATTCTTGATCTTTGGCAAGGTCACTGAAGCTCTGACAGTAACAGCTATTACTTTCAGAACTTTAAGACCAACGCTTCCATGGCCCGACAGCAGCAGCATGGCTGGAGAGTGCTTGCAAGCCAAACTATCCTATGCCTGGTCCTGCTGGTCACCATGGGGGCTCCTGAAGTACTTCTCCCTCTCTGTCCTTGGCTCTCTCATCTCTGAGAAGGTTACAAGGACTACCTCACTCATGGTTAAGCTAACAGGGGTTTAGTCTGACAAGCACAAAGTTAATAGTGGTCACAGACATGGCAGCTAACTCAGGTCCTCCCTTTGAAAATCCTTTCTGTAGCACAGTGCTACCTACTTCTCTGGGAGCCGGAACATCCAGTCTGGTTTCCTCTGGAGCCTTCACTGCAATGACAATCTGTTCGTGGAAAGCTTGAATGCTGTGGATATCCTGATAGGTCACGTACGCTAGTGTGAAACGTGGTCAAGGATCTGACAAAATGGGCGCATCACCAACCCCCAGCCCTGTCCCTGCTTTTTTTTTGAGGCAAAGTCTTACTATTTTGCACTGGCTGGCCTAGAACTTACTGTATAGACCAGGCTAGCCTTGACCTGCCTTTATGTGCCTCCTGAGTGCAGGGAATGAAGGTGCGCACCACCACACACAGCCAGATCACCATCTCTTAAATGAATGCAGGTACTAGACTACCTTAGCATTTACGGGAGACAACCTTACAATGAAGGGAAGCAGTCAAAAAAAAACAAAAAACTTCATGATAATTATTTAAAAAAAGAATTACGATTTTATGGTGTTTTATAATATTTGTAATTCAAAGAGCTCCTTTATACCAAATACTGATTATAGCAATGCCTGGAGAGAAAAAAAATTAATAAAGCCTGAATCCTGAACATAAAGGGTTGGGTACAGCTGTTTCACATCCCCAGTGGACATCCAAAGCCACAGACTCATACCAAACCCAACATGCAGTGTGCATTTTCCTACAGCACAGTTCTATAATAAGGTTGAATTTATAAATTAGGCATGGTAAGAAATCAATAATAAGAGTGCAGTTACAACATACAGCCTACTGAAAATTATTTAAAAAATTCTAGAATTTTCACTTAAAACTCTTAAGATCATAGCTGATTGCGGCAGCAGAAATTACAGAAAGCAAAACCACAGTTCAGGGGGACCACTATGTTCAAACCCCCACCTGCAGTACGTTCAGTGTACATTCTCACTCCTAGAGTTAATGCTAGCACTTTCTAAGAGAACTTGAGAAAAAAGCACTCCGGGTTTGGGTAAGAATCCTCCAGAAGGCAGGGAAAACTAGTCTCCAGAACAGGAAGAACTGGAAGCAAGTCCTCCATGCTGCCATGCACCTGTGATCTCCCTTTAAGGGCATTTCAATCATCCAATGCCTCTCAACTCCTTCTACCTGTTGCTGGACGCTTCACTCAATCCAGTTTCTCTTGCTTCCTTTCTTTTAGACTACAGACTCTCTGGTTGGCTGTGGCATTGTAAGCCTTGGCGTCCATTTTCTAAGATCTGTCCTGTGGTAATAGGATTTGGCTGCCGTGCAGAGTAGAGGGAGCATGAACCGAGGGGCAGCTCAGAATCATAGGCACTCAGAGAGGGCACTGAAAGTCACAGACAGCAGAACAGTCTTGGGGCCCAGGAGAAGCAGACGCAGAGGACCAACCAGCCTCTTCTGGGTCCTGTTCCATGAGCTTCTGCGTGGAGTGCTGAGCTAAGACATTAATTCAGGCTGGCCTCGAACTCGTGATCCTCCTGCTTCTGCCTCCTTTAGCAAATTCTATCAGTGTGTTGCACCACAACCGGTGACACTAACGCAGTGGCAATGTTTTAGAAATAAATTAGCCCACAGATTAGGGAAAACCTGACTTTCACAAAAGCTCACAAACACTTTACTGTGCAGGACAGAAAATACAGAAATAAAGAAACACTCCTTAATTTAAGTAGCAACGGCAGGCTGGGTTTGTCACTGCCAACTGTCATGCTGACTTAACTATTAAACACAAAGAAGCTACAACCAACACGACTGCTTCTGTATGTCTGAGGTTACAGCACCAAACTTCAATTTACTCTAACTTTTAAGGACCTAATTTTCTATCCTGAATAGGTATCCCCAAGCTCTCCCTAACACATCATCTACTTTGGAAGCAGAACTTCTAAAAAGGTATGGATGGAAGGATATCTTTCATTTTCTTTGTCATCTGTTAACTCCAACAGTTGCTGAGCACAATCTTTAATCAACTCATCCAAGGCGTCTTCCATTGCCGACAGGTCAGAGAGCTCGGCCTGCAGCTTCTTCTGCTGGGGTACGGCTCCAAAGTTGTTCAGATCAGAGCCTCTGCAGGAGACAAACACACGGTCAGCAGCTGCCAGGAGGAGAGCAAGGCTGTCTATGAGGGACAGCTGGCCAAGTGAGAGCACCTGCTAGAATCTCATGTCTGCGTTTCCTTTAACACTGTCTGGGTGGTTATGCCTGTTCTTTTCTTGGGACAGGGTTTCTCTATGTAGCCTTGAACTCACAGAGAGCCACCTGCCTCTGCCTCCCCAGTACTGAGATTTAAATGACTGACATAGTACCCTAAAAGAGTCCGGTCGCATCAGGTTGCCTGTATTTTTCCTCAACCAGTGTCCTTCACGAACCCCTTTCCTCTAACATTCGTTTATTCATCTGATGATCTTTGGGTTTTACATCTGCCTGTGGTATCTCTGATGTACTCGAATGCGGGAATTCTTTTTCCTAAGTTTAAAACTCTCTTCTGTGTGCGTGTGCACAGACAGCTCTGTCCATGTCTTATCTTCGGGCCTTTTGGATATTACACCCAGGGCAGTGTGTCAGCTGACCAGCATCACAGTCACCCAGTGTACCCGCTCAGAACGCAGATGCCTGCTCCTCCCTGGAGAGATCCAATTGCAACCCAGGGGGCTGGTTTTCGGGTTGTGCACTACACTGTTCTTGAGAATCATGTCTTCAGTTACTAATTTTTCCTAAGGAAATCCATTTTAAAAATCCCCTCTGTGGTTTCATTTTTATGATTGTAATGGGAAAATTAACTAATTAACCGCCTTATCCCATTTAGGTTTTCCACAGCATGTGAACGGTACTCTGCAGCTAATGTTCCCATTTCCCCCTAAGTAGTCACATACATTTAAGTGTACTGTGAGACAAGAAAACCGTAACCAACTTTTGCCTAAGAAGAATCATAACAACTCCACTTTCTATCCCCAAACACTGCAGCAGCTGGACAGAACTGCCACTCACTCAAAGAGAAGGGGAAGGAGCAGGGAGAGACGGGCAGCAACTCACATCCACCGTATGTGGTTCTTGGATTTCTTTTCCACAAGCTCGATGCCATCCAAGACGTTGGTGATGTCGTACACACGCCTTTTCCGGACTCCCAGTTTTGTGGCAACCTTGTTTAAGTCAAGGATGCCCCCAGGAGCAGATCTGACAAGATCCATAAACTTTCGAGTTAAGTACACCAGTGACACATCAAAACGGGGCCTCTTCACTTTCAGAGCTTCTGTAAATGAGGACACAGGACCACATGACCCCACACTTCTCAGCCCTCTTGATCAGACACTTATTCCCTCAGGATCAGAACAGACAGCCACAGAAACCCCCTTGCAATAATCCGTCACTGCTAGTTTCTATGGAAACATTTCTCTAGTTGGATGAAAAGCCTCAGCTGGTCTAAGCAAAGGCATGAGGTTTCAATAAAGGCCGGTGTGAGTTTCCACTAATTACCTGTTTCCACTAGTATTTATTTATACAAGTCTCGTATCTCTTATCAGAGAAGAAATTTCTGTAACCATCTCCACACTACACAGGAACAGGGCTAGGAATGATTTCGGAATTAAGTGCCTTTGTTCCATACATGTAATCTGCCAAAATACAATATACAGTTTTTATTCATTCTTCCTTGGGGGTGTTGTTGAGGCATCATGAACCGGGCCCACAGATGCCAGGCAAGCACCTCATCACTGTGCAACTTATTTTATGTATAAGAGTGTTCTGCTTGCATGTGCATGTCCAGTATCCACAGAGGTCAGAAAAAAAGCATAGGATCCCCTGGAAATGGAGTTGCAGGTGGTTGTGAGCCACTGTATAGGTGCTGGGAATCAATCTGGGTCCTTTGGAAGAACAACAAGTGCTCTTAACTACTGAGCCATCTGTCCAGGCATCCATACAGTTTTTAAAAGCAAAAGTAGGAAGATATCATTTTGTAATATGTTCTTTTACTATTGTGAACATTATGATGTATGAACAAATGTGCTTCATTCATTTTCCAAGACAGGGTTTCTTTGTTGCCCTCGCCATCCTGAAACTCACTCTGTAGACTAGGCTGGCCTTGAACTCTTGAGTTTCACCTGCTTCTGACTTCGAGTGCTGGGATTAAAGGGGGGCACCACTCCTACCTGGCTTAATTCATTATTCTTAATGGCTTCACATCTATATGCATGGAGTATTTGCTGAGTTATCCCGGTACTTGGGTACATAAACTCAAATAGTACTCACAAAACAAGCCAGGTTTCAGTATTCTCATTTTATACTCACTCATTGGCTAGATGTTTTTTGGGTATGTTTTAATCTTATTAGCTCGGGTTATAAGCACATTCCGAGAATGTCAGCCATTTTATAAAGAACAAATCTAACGGAACATCTCTCTAACGAGGGCTGCTGTGGGGACACCTTTCCAACCAAGAGAACTGCATGGGCCTGATAAGGACCTCTGCTCTAAACAGAGGTATGTGCTGAGCGGTATTCAAAGTCACCTGAGAGCATGAAATGCAATCTTTGCTGGAGTGGAGGACTGGGAGGATGTTGGGAGCAACACAGGAAGATGAAGAGGGGATGCTCCCAACTTCAAGGAGGGACAAAGTAGCACCTGAGAACCGGGCACACACATTGGCGTCCAGACTAGGGGTAGAATTGCTAGCAGAGCCCTGACTGGGCTTGGGAGTCAGAGCTGACGGGCAGAGGTGCGGCCTACACAGACAGGATAAAGACTGCAGCTCCACAGCTGTACACACGGGACGCAACACTGACTCTGAGCAAGCTGCTTAACCTTTCTAGGCTCGGCCTAATCATTTATGATGGATGACAATCCACAGGTGTATTCCGAAGCATCGGTCATTCATGCAGATGTCATCATCAGTTGGTGTGGGCCGGTTGAAAGAAACACTTCAAAGGTCAAGCTGACTCAACTCATTGACCAGACACAGGGGAGATGGTGGCAGATGCTCAGGCAAACAAAAGATGGTTTCTGAGAGAGATACCTGGGCATCCATAAAGGAAAAATCTGCCCATGAGGAGGACCAAATCAGGAGGAAATCAATGGAGGGGCTGCCAAGCACAAAGATCATCCAGTATCCTAAACGAGACCCCACGACAGAGCAAAGCCAGGAAGAGGAAAGCACGTGGGCAGAAGGCTATGCTGCCACGTGGTGCTGCCACTGCACTATGAGAGGGGCACAGACACCACACCCCCATCCACCCTCAACTTCAGCCACCAAGGTACCCTGTGCTGCTGCTCTACTTCTCAAACCCAAGCACGTGACTCTCCAACTATAAAATCCAAACCTACTTAGGAATCAACTTACTTCTCATGGACACATACTGTACGTTTTCTTCTAGATTAATCCTTATTTTTGATGGCTGGAAAGAAAAAAAACCAACAAAAATTAACCCTCGTTTTATAAACAGCAATGCAAATAAGTTGATTTTGTTCAATGATAGTTTTTTTTAAAGCCCCCCCATCCTGAGGTAATGAGGGTGTGAGAAAAAGGGTCTTTCCAAACTGCACCTGGACTGTGGTGTAACCCCCTGTTAAGGACCCTCTCAGGCTGCGTGTACTTCTGTAGGCTGAAGGCTGGCAGAAGATGGTAAGTGGGAACCTTCTGACAGACACTCCTCTATGCAGGCGCTGGGGAGAATGACGGTGAGGAAGGCTAATTTGCTCACCAACTCTCAGTCAGCCACGCACCCCCATTAACGAACAGTCAGAAGCCTTAAAGAAGTAATGGGAAGCAGTACATGATATGGATAGAGAAGTAAATCCACTGTTAAGTTACTGAAACAACCAGGCAGCTGGCGGCAGCCCCAGTGTTATTCTCGCCATGCCGCCGACTACTCAGAGGCTGCTGAAGATAAGTAAACTTGGATGACTTGCGATACATTTAGGAATTGTTTTTGCTCCCTGCATAAGTACACGCTATAGCCATGTGGGAATAGTCTAGTTTTATAGCTGAAAAGAGGACCAACCACATCAAGACCGTACTGAAGGTTCATGGTCTATGACAGTCTCACTCATGGTCTATGAATGTGGCACAAATGGGATGAGAGGCTGGCTAAAGGGCCAGGCGTGGGGCACCTGGAGGCCAGGGGTGGAACAGCTGGAAGTCAGGGAACAACAGGGAAGCTGCTCACACCGGAGCTATAGAGCCTCTGTAGGTGACTCTTGTCACCTCTGACAAGATGAGAACATCTGGTAGCAGGTTCACTTGAGATGACATCTTGCCTCAAAAACAGTTTAGGGCAGTCTGGGACTGAAATGAGCCCGTCCCCTGCTGGGTGTGTAACACTGAAGGTGGACGCTTCTCCCACGGGCAGGGACTAGCTCTCAACTCTGCCGGCAATGGCATCCAGTATCAGAACTCTGAAGCAGTCCTGTGAAAGTTGACCACAGACAAGTGTGACCGATGGTCACTGCTATTTTTGCATGTAACCCTTCTCCAAACACACTCTGGGACAGGGCCTAGCTACTGAAGCAAGGCTCCCCCCTCCCTTACATTTATACATTTCGTGTGTGTAGGTGCAATGGTGTACATGTGGAAATCAGAGGGCAACCTGTGAGTTGGTTCTTTCCTTCCACCATATGGTTCCCGGAGCTTGAACTCGGGCTGTCAGGCTTGGCAGCGGGTGCCATAACCTACTTTGCTATTGTGCTGGCCTCTAAGGCTTTTTGAGAAAGGTCTCATACCGCCCACGCTAACCTCAAAGTCAACCTGTTCGTAAGGATGACTTTGAATTTTGGGTTTCCTGTCTCCATCTCTTGAGGGCCAAGATTGCAGGTGTGTGCCTCAATGCCCATTTATTTGGTCCCAGGGATTGAACCCAGGGTTCTGTGCATGCCAAGTAAACACTACCAACTGAGTACACACTCTGGCCTCAAAGCAAGTTTCTTGAACTGAAAAATAACCCCAGCCTCTCACACTGATGTGAAAAGTGTTTGTGAATAGGTATCCTGAGGTATAAGTATGCACTCAGAGCTACCTGCTGCAGAAGCTTTCTTTCTTAACGTACAGCAGCAAGGCCAAGCTCTGCACACAGAATGCCTCCCTATCGGCTGGCCATTTGCTTTAGGGCGGCACCTCTTCTGCTTGCCCAGGTTGGTACAGGGACAACACTCCAATTAGACACGAGAAAGGATGCCCCAACCTGCAATAAATGCAGATCCATTACACACCAGCTGCACTGACACAGGAAACAGGTTCCAAACCATCACTGGTTTTCTCCCCTGGGTATGAAATCCCTCCTTCTCTTTCTAAGACAGCGTCTTGCTATCGTGTCCTGGCTATTGTAGAAGTCCCTGTGCAGGTCAGGCTGGTTTTAATCGTGCCGTCCTCTTGCTTCAGCCTCCTGAGTGCTGGGACACTTAAGTGTGCTCACCATGCCTGGCTAATATTCTCTGTGAAGCCACAAAGCCATCTTTGGGGCACATGGACATAAGGGCAGAAGACCAGACCCCTCCCCACCCCCAGGGGATACCATCAGAGAGCTCAGGACTTTCAGAGAACACTCAGCAGTGGTCTGGTAAGTGAGTTGCACCTTTGACATGTTCCCAACCACTTCCTTGCTGCTCCACTGTCACGTCTAGAAACCTCTGTGCCTACATCTGGGTACACAAAGTGCTACACTACCATCCCTGGGCCCCGTCCCTTATATCTACAGCTTTGAGCAGCTTCAGAATCTTCTGTTTGGAGATGGGATAAGGATGGGATCGGGATCTCATTGTACAGCCCAGGTTGGCCTGGAACTTGCTACACAGGCCAGATAGGCCTTTAACTCACCATCCTCCTGCCTCTGCCTCCCAAGGACTGGCATTACAGAACTGGGCCTCCACACTTGGCTAGAAGCTTTAAAGGTGGGAGAGAAAAATAAAAAGGTGACATAGAGACTGATGTCCTCGGCACTGCCTCCTAAATAGCTAGTTCTCTCTGTGCAGAGGCCTCTCTGTATTAGCTCCCTGCATGGGAGCAATGCTCCTGCAGGAGCTCACTGAAGGTGACCACTCCAAGTTGACTGCATTCATGTCATCCGGCAAGAACTTCCTTATCTTCTAAGGAAGTTCTAAAGTGCAAACCAAGTTCACCTCCATCCAGCACTATTGTCTCCCTGCTCAAAGCCCAGACCAGGTTTAAGCAATTTCTCCTGGCAACTCAGCAAGACATTTAACTGCCCTGCACTACAGCTTATTAAATCTTCACATTTCTTAGTCAATTAAAACCACAGACAAGTTTCTTTTCCTTCCGAGACAGGGCTTCTCCCTGTTAACAGAGCCCTAGGTCCTGGACTCACTTTGTAGACCAGGCTGGCTCCAACTCACAGAAATCCACCTATCTCTTCCTTTTGAGTGCTGAGATTAAAGGCGTGTGCTACTACATCAGCCTAAGTCACTCTTTTACAGGCAAGAAAATACAGAGTTCTGACTTTATTAACTTCTTGCTTAATCATTTTGTGCATGGCCAGATCTTCAGTACAGCATGAAATGGACAGAAAGACAAAAGCTCTTCAGAGAATGGAGCAGTCAAGCACAGCATTGCTCTAGGGCACACAGAGTATGACTAACAAGTCTTGAGGCTAAGGAAGGTCTAACGACACTCGTCTAAAGACAAGCTATCTATACATCTGGACTTCAGACACCTCGATGACAATATGGAAATATATGCACGAGTATTAACTTGAGAAAACGAGGCCAAGGATGGAGTATGGAAACACACACAGACGAAATAATAATATTTAGCAACAACAAACATGGAGCCAGATTATGTTAAGAGGTTTCTACTCTGTCCTGGGAGCACTAAGGAATCACAACTATATTCTTTAGCCAAATGAGATCAGAAACACACTTTTGAGACATCATCAATTATGGGAAAAAAAAAAAAAACACACACACACAACAGTGAAGGGTATCAACAGTGGCAGGAAACTGGTCAAGATGGCATTAGAGCATTGAATAGCAGTTGATGGCAGCTACTGATGTCAATAACTTCAGAGACCTGAGATGAGTGTGGGCCTGGGTGTCTGGAGGCAATCCTTTAAGAGAGAAAAGAGCAATGCTTGGGTACCACAGTAGGCATGGCAACTTTACGGTGAGAATGAGGCAAGGGGACTGTGAATCTCGCATCGGATATAACAATCTGAAATCTGTGGCTGGAAAGATGGCTCAGCAGTTACAAGCATTTGCTGTTCTAGTGGGCTGAGTTCAGTTCCCATCATCCACATGCCAGCACACAACCACTTGTTAACTTTAGCTCCAGATGACCTGACTCCCTCTTCTGGCCTCTGTGGGTACCAGTACACACACAGTACACACCAGTACATACACACAGACATAATATGTTTAAAAAAATTTATATCTAAGTAGGGACATCTAACTTACAGCTGGAATGCTCTGGAAAAAAAAATGTATTAGATTTGGGAGTTACCTCGAAGCAACTGATATCACCAGATTGGCTAAGAATATCTAAGACTTAGGAGGACCTTATCTTCTGATGCAACATGAAAAGTTAAGTGGTTTTACCAGTGTGAGCAGGTAAAGTGTCTATCAAATCTTCAAGAAACCCCATGGTTACAGGCCACAAGTTAGAGGTAGTGAGAGATCACCTACATGAACAAACTGTAGAGAGACACCACATGTCTGAAAAGGAAGGAGAAAGGAACAAGGGGACCCACCATGGCTGTTAAAAACACAACAGAGTTCTAAGCCACGAGTGAGTGGTTAGCTGCCACACAAGATAAGGTGTGAGACTGATACCAGCATTGACAAAACCTATAGTGATCTTGTTTACAATAATCTTAGAGGGTGCTTAGGACCCAAATCCTCAGCACAGTGCTGGGCGATAATGTACGATCAAGTAGAAACTGAATAGAAATCACTTAAAAAAAAAAAAAAAAGCAAAAGAAAGGAAAGAAATTAGGAAAGGCTGCAACTTGCAGTCATTCTGAGGTTCCTCCCAGTTTCCTCATTACTTAGCCACAGGCAAGTCACATATCTCTGAGACTGTTCTGACAAACTCTAAGACAAGAATAACAATCTCAAGGTTGTTGTGAGAAGTCAGACAAGGCAATGCTCATGAACTATCTGGCAAGGATTGGCCGGAATGGCTTGGATATTGCTTGCCTTGGAGAGAAATCAGGAGATATGGACAAAGGACGATCCAGCAGGGGTCCTGTGAGCGGTGGGAAGCACAGAACGGAGGGAACTGTCGCTCTTTCATTTCCCCTGTCAAACACCAAAATCGCTCAGTTGGTTAAGGCACTTGCCACCAAGCTTTACAAACTCAACCTGAGTTTCAGCCCGCGAACCACTGTGGTGGAGGCAAGGAACAGACTTCCCCAAGTTGTCTTCCAAGTTCTAAACGCGGCTCCCTGGAACCCGCACCCGCCCCTAACCCCCTATCTCCACCAAGTAAGTAAATGCAATAGGAACAAGTAAAAAACACAAGGCGGTTCAAGAATCGGAGCTGCAGGGCTCTGAGCCCCGGGGCACCAAGCGACCGGATGCAGAGGGTCCGAAGCCAGGAGCGCGCCCCGCAGCACGTGATCCCCAGTGGCCCCCGACCCGCGCTCACCAGTAGGGTCTCCACGTTGATGGGGTCCCGGCAGCGGCGGCGCACGGTTTCCTGCGCCGGGTCCACCAGCAGGCTGGGCAGTCTCCGCGCCGGCCGCTGCTGACTCATGCTGCCCCGCGCCCCTCGCGCCCCACGCGCCCTCCCGCCTTCCCCGGCGGGCTCGTCGCGCGCGTCCCCGGCCCCGCAGCCCCTTCAGCGCCGCCCCGGCCGCCCGCTCCACCCACGGAGCGCCGCGGATCCACCCACGGAGCACCGCGACCCCCCTCGCCCAGCGCTGCGCTCAGGCGCGAAGGGGACCAGGGGTGACGGCGGAGGCGCTCAGGTTCCCGGGCCGGCCATCTTTCCGCATGCGCAGTGCGCCGGCCTTTGCACATGCGCACCGTCTTCCGTGGCGCTCTCCCGCGCGCACGGGTCCTCGCTCGCTGCTGGCGCCCGGGTATCCCGGAGGATGGACTTAGAAAGGATGGCGAAAGGAAACAAAGAGGTGGAGCAGGGATTCAGGGGGACCGGAGCGGATGTTCCCACATCCCCACCGGCGGACTGCAGGTTCTGAGTCCCGAGAGACGATGACTGTCGGGCACCCATCAAGCATCTGAAGATGCCTAGCACATGCTCGTAAACAAGCCATCCTAGAGTGACCAAAAGGCGCATGCTTCTAAGCCCAGCGCCATAGAGGCTCAGGCAGCAAGATCACGTGTTTGAATTCGAAGCCAGCTGAATTATGTCCGTGGGAGCAGACTTTGTCCCAAAGCCACAACCTTTTTTATTTTTTCCACTTGCTGTATCAGGTTTTGATTCCTTATTGTATCAGGTTTTAGACTGGGCTCAAGAAGATAATGTTTTGAATATGACAGTGGAGGAGATAGATAAAATATTTTAATTGGGGGCCTAGAGAGATGGTTCTGCATTTAAGAGCATGGTCTGCCCTTCCAGAGGACCCTAGTTCAATTCCCATCACCCATATGGTGGCTCACAACCATCTGTTAACTCCAGGCCCGGTGGGGGGGGGGGGGAATCTAATGTCCTTTTCTGGTCTTCACCAGCACCAGGGACACACATGTTAAACAGACATACAAGCAGGCAAAACACCTATACATATAAACTAAACTAGAACAAAAAATGTTACCTGGAGACATAAGGTATGTTTTCAAATCATAAGGTCTTGAGCCAGTTTCTAAGACTGTGTCTTAGTTTGTTAAGTAGGGAGTTCTTACCAAATCAAGTCACTATGTAAAATGACTTACAGGATAATTTACTTAAATAGAGATGGCTATTTTTTTCGTTTGTTTGAGACAGGGTCTCTCTATGTATTCTGGCTTATCCGGCTTATTCTGGAGCTCCCTTGAACTCACAGAGATCCTTCTGCCTCTGCCTCCCAAGTGCTGGGATTAGAGGGGTGTGCCACCATACCTGATAAGACGTACACTTTTTAAAAGATTTATTCAATTACATTTAAAAATATTTTATTTAGTTTTATCTTATGTGCATTGGTGTTTTCCCTGCATGCATGTCTGCACTGAGGGCATCAGGTCCTCTGGAACTGGAATTAAAAACAGTTGTGAGACACCATATCGGCACTGGGGAGTGAACCTGGGTCCTCTGGAAGGACAGTCAGTGCTCTTAACCACTGAGCCATCTCTCCAGCCCCTATTTACTTCCTTTTAAATTATGTATATATGTGTGGAGACATGCACATGAGTGCAATGCCTGTGGAGGCTTGAGACTTCAGGTTCCCCCTGAGCTGGAGTTGCATGTGGTTGTGAGCCTCTGGATGTGAATGCTCTGGCCCTCCTGGAAGGGCAGAAAGTGCTCTTCTCTACTGGGCCATGTCTCCATCTCCTGTGTGTCTGAATGAAAGGGTAACGCAATGTGGAAATTCGGGGCTGGAGGGAAGATCCTGAGCTGCAGGAGTCAGACCTGGGGCGTAGTGAGGGCAGAGAGGATTTTTGGAGGGAGTTGGGCCCCACTAGATTATACACTTCTAGGGCTCAGAGGTCTTCTGTAGTCTTAGGGACTCCAGCGTTTAACTTGGAGCATGGCAGCTAGCAAGCAGAGATGGGTAGAAAGAGGATAGAAATAGAATACAGCTGTGGGGAGGTTATCCTTTGAAGAGGAAGAGCTCATTTTGCGCAGGGCAGAGAGTTTCTTACAGTAACTAGGAGAGCCTCTGTCAAAAGGAGCTCAGAGAGATCGGTGCTGGAGAATAGGAATGGCTAATTTCAAGGCCCCCTTATCCACCCTCTGTTGAAGAACTCTGCATACCTTTGTTCATGTAAACCTCATACTAAATCTGAAGGGTGTGGCCAAGTGTGGTTGTGTATGCTCGAAATAACAGCAATCTAGATGCTGAGGCAGGACCACGGGATGTTGGAGGCCAGCCTGGGTTCCATAGTGAGAGACCATGTCTTGAAAAACCAGGACAACAACAAAAATCAAACTTCTACTGCCAGCAAAACCCCGAGGACAGTTTTCTTCCCGATTTACAGATCAGGAAATCGAAGACCAATAAGATTATGAAATGTACCCAACAGGGCTAGCCAGCTGGTTAGTGGTAGACACATGATTTGAGTTCACAGCTGGATAATTCATTTTGGTATTTGGACCCTTGGGCAGCTTGTTGAAGACCAACCATACTTCTACAGTCAAAAGGAGTTAGGCCAGTGGAGGAGGGCTGTGGCTTATATCAGGTGAGAGGCTAAGGATAGACCTTGAGCACTGGCCTGCGGAGAGAGAGAACAGGGTTCAATCTTCCCACAGTCACAGAAGAAGCCCAGTCATGTGGCTGTAGGTTGAGGTCTAAATCATTCCTGTATTGTTGCATTTTTTTGGAGGTACTGGGTAGTAGGTCAGGAGCTGAAGAGACACCTAGCTCTGACAGGGACATTCCTGGAGCACTAGGGGCTCTCAGGTTGGTGAAGATATGTGACGAGAAAGCATAAGAACAAATTGAACGTGTCTAACAATGGCAATTCAGGGGAGGAGGGAAAAATAAACGATTTTGGGACCTTAAAGCAGGCTGATCTGGGATAGTAAGTGAAGGTCCAGAGACTCTGGAAGATTAGGTGGCTGGTTTTGTGGTGACTCAGCGGGCCTGCAGCCAGTGGATCCTTTGTGTTCGTCACTGGGGACTGAATGCACATATTCCCTTCTGAAATTCATGTGCTTAAAACCGTGCCCAAAGAACTGGTTGTTAGCTGTAGCCTTTGGGAGGGAACTAGCAAAACCTTGCAAGAATTGGGATGTCCTTATAAGAGACACTGAAGGGAGCATGGGTGAAGAAGATCAGCAGAGTGTTTGCCTAGTGTACACAAAGCCTTGATTTCATTCTCATCGCTATATAAGCCAGACACGGTAGCACACTTTTAATCCCAGGCACTTGGTGGTGGAGGTAGGCAGGTCAGGAGTTCAGGGTCATCCACAGCTAAATAGTGAGTAGTGAGGCCAGCTTGGGATACTTGAGATCCAGAAGGGGTCGGAGGGAGGAAGAAAGGGTGAGAGAGAGAGAATGTGAGAACACAGGAGAGATCTCCTCATTGAGTCACGAGTTCAACATTGACATTACCTGAGTGGGGGCCTGGGTGCTAAAAATGCAGGTTCCATGGCTCTATCCAGAACTAGCACATTAAAAACTCAGAGGTTTGAGACCACTCTTTAAAACACTGGCTGGGTCGCGGTCTGGGCCTAATTGTCCAAGTAGGAAACTAGGGCCTCCTGGCTCTGCAAGCACCCAGTCCCCAAAACTGATACTTTGTTAAATCAAAGCCAGGTTAATTTCTCTGATGTGATATTTGGGGATTAAAGGCTTAGAACAAACATGGATGGTGTCCTGACTAGTTTTATGTCAGCTTGACACAAGCTAGAGTCATCTGATAGGAGAAAAGGCCTCCATAAAATCCAACTGTAGAACATTTTCTTAATTAGTGATTAATGTAGGAGGGCCCAGCCCACTGTGGGTTCTATGAGAATGCAGGCTGAGCAAGACATGGGGAGCAAGCCAGTAAGCAGCACCCCTTCCTGGCCTCTGCATCAGCTCCTTCCTCCAGGACCCTGACTTTCTGTCCTGACTTTCTTTGATAATAAACAATGATATAGAAGCAAAAGCCACATACACCCTTTCCTCCCACGTTTCATTTGGTCATGTTTCATCACAGCAATGGTATTCCTAATTAGGACACAACTGGATGCATTCACTAAGCAGGCATATTGTCATGGACATAATGTACTTTGGAGACAGGGCAAGTGAATGATGCTGAGAATGACAAGGTGGTCACCCACCCAGAGAGTGTTTACAGCCTTTGCGTTTTATTCATTCTTGCTATCTTGTAGCCACTGTTATAACTAGAAAGGTCCTTAAATATTGCCTAATACTTCAGAGTTGTTTCTGTGCACACACAGAGAACCTTCTTCAAACCTTTACATTCCTCCTCCTCCTCCCTTTTCTTTTCCCTTTTTTCTCCTTTTCTTTCTTCCCCTTTCCCTTCTTCCTGTTCCTGTTTTCCTCTTTACTTCCTCCTCCTTTTCCTTCCCATTCACGCCTTCCTTTTCTTTTTCCCTCCTTCCTGTTCCTCTCTTCCTTCTCCCCTTCCTCCTCTCCCTCTTCCCTTTCATCCTGCCTCTTCCCTTTCCTCCCTTTCCTGCTCTTGCTCTTCTCTTCCTTTCCCCCACTTTCTCTTCCCCATATTCCCTTCCTGCTCCCCCTCCTCCCCTTCTTCCTGTTCCTCTCTTCCTCCCTTCTCTCCTCTTCTTCCTTCCTTTCTTCTCTTTAATTCCCTTCTCCTCTTCTAGTTTCTTCCTTCTTCCTTCTCTCCTCCTCTTCTTTCTATCTTCCTTCTTTTTCTACTTCTTCTTCTCCCTCACCTCCTACTCCTCCTGTTTCTTTAAAACCTTGTAGCCCAGATGAGCCGTGAACTCACTGTGTAGCTCAGGCTAGTCTTGAGCTCCTTATGTAGCCCAGGTTGCCCTGGAATTTGCAATTTCAGTGGCTCAGACTGGAGTGACTTTTCTTTTATGGAAGTCCAGTTCTGAAGTGTGATTTTCACCAACTCTGCACCCAGAGTTTGAAGGAAAGTCTTGTCAGAGGAGTTGAGTTAATCTTTTTCTGTTCCACTTGCTTTAGTGCGTTTGCTGATAGTCTATTTTTTGCCCTGTTTAACTTCTAGTCTTCTGCACAATACCTCTGGGGTATATCCTGGTTTTGCCTCTGATTTCTTCACTTGTCCATCTAGTGCTCCTGGGAATCAAGCTGGCAAGTGCCAAGCCTGCCATGGTCAGAGAATGCACCATCAAGTTCCTTGGCTCTCCACCAGGTGGAGCAACTTCACTTTGGGAGTTCAGCCTCTCCCTTCCTCAACTGCTCACCCCTCCCCCACTCTGGTTTTTGTTATGCTTTGTTTTTGTTTTGGATGGGCTATACCGCTTGAAAGGTGGTAGTGTGAAGTGGAATGGAAGGGATTCAGTTTGATTTGGACTTAAAGTTTAAATGAGAAAATGCCACATCAGGCCGTGATATAATGCTATTTGTTTGTACAGGGGCTCCTGTATCCCAGACTGGCCTTAAAGCTTGATGTGTGGCTGGGAATGGTTTGCACCATTTTGTCTGGTTTAATACAGCGCTGGGGACTGACCTGAGCACTCTGTGCATGCTGGAAAAGCACTCTACTGACTGAGATACTGAGATGCTGAGATAAGCCTAGACTTATTAAGGTGAAGTTTAGTGCCTCTTGCTGGTAAACCAGCAAATGCAGAAACAAGTAAAAGCCTACTGCTATGGGTCAGTCGTCCCTTCCCCCAAGTCTCCATCAGTTATATCAGTACCTTAGAACGTGGCCTTACGTAGAGAGGGGATATTTAAAAAGAGTTAACATTAAATGAGGTTGTGAGGGTAGGACTTACTCCTCCATGTCTAGTATTATGATAAGAAGGAATTGGGACACAGAGGGCTTTAGAGGGAAGTATTGTGAAGAAACACAGGAAGAAGAGAGCCAACAAGAGGGGCTTGAACATTTTCCTGGAAGCCAGGGGAAGGCCCCAATCTGCCCACACTTTGATCTGGGATCTTTTTTCGTTCCCACCTGTGAGTCAGTGAGTCTGCCGGCCCTTTGCTATGGCAGCCCAAGTAAATATTCACCCTTACATCTTGGGATCATTTAAGGAAGCTGGATGTAAGCATTTCTCTATGGGGAGAGAAGCACTCTCCCCCCAGGGAATGCTGTTTAACTACATAAATGGGGTGCAATTTACAGACATCAGAGGACAAACTTCAAGAGCCCTCAAGCCATTTAAAAGCCTTCTTTGTATGGAAACAAGTGGCAGGCAGCTCATACATGATTCTAAACTGCTTGACAGGCAAATTGGAGGTTTTGAAAGCCACATCCACTTGCATGCCCGATATACAACTGCTTAAATAACTGCCACAACTAGAACTGGATGAGGGCTTTATTTCTATTTATTTATTTAAAAATATTTACCTAACTGTTCTTGTGTCCAGATATGCAAATACACGAAGACACCAGCATGAATGAAATTGTATTTGGCAAAGTGGTGTGAAAACATGTACATGGGTAAAAGCTATGAGAGGAGCTGGGAGGTCAGGGAACACAAGCTGAAGGAGAATATGTCATGAAATGGATAAATGTTTGTGTCAAAAGATACGTGGGAGAGCATCTGTGTGTATGGAAAGAGATACTATGGAGAGCCACGGATGCACGCGGGAAAGGGACACTGTGCTCTGTGCACGTTTAGATGTAGGTATGTGCTGGGAGGCGGAGCACACATGAATAGATGTGTAAGAAGAAAACGTATGGGAGTATTATGAATGAGGCAGAGAGGAATGCGTGTGTGAGAGAGTGAGTGTGTGTGTGTGTGTGACTTTTTAAAGGATAATGCTAGGCACTGAGACAAAGGTGCCCAGAATCCATGTCTAATTGCCTGGCTGACCTCATGGCCTCTGGGGAAAGACTTCAGATCGATGAATAGGCTCAGAGACTGACAGTTCCTTGGTAAGTTTGCGGTTGACCAACACAGATTTGGGTTTGGCCCCATTCTTGTCAGTAACATTTTAAATCAGGTTGACTCATTTAAGAATATATTTTGAAATTAATTCCTATTTTTCTTTTAATTTTCAAGTTTTGGTTCAAGTTCAATAAAGACATAAAATCAACAGGTCAGGTTCAGCCCCATGAAAACTAAACCAAAGCATTTCTCTTTGTGCTGGCGTTAAAGTTAATGAACTAGGAACAAGCATGATTCATTAGGCTGGAAATCAGTCAATGCCTTTTCTTCACTTTGTTTTCTAATTAATTCTTAATTGGTAGGAGTCTATGCATTTCCAGAATTCATTACAGATTTTCAAAGTTAGGATGCAGTGTTTTGTTTCTGTTTTTTTTTTTTTTTTTTTTTTTTTTTCCAGAGTCATTACAATAACCAGTGAAAGTTTGCAGGCAGCATCCATGTATTTATATGTGCTGGGGATCATTGGATATGTACAGATAGACACATGAGGAAGAAATATATGTGAGGATGGGGATGAGGACTAGCGGGGATATATGTGTGAGGGAGTGGGTTTTGTTTTTTTCCCTCTCAGTGCAACACCATGGTCATATTAAGTTTAATGCTGAGCCCAGTTGTACTTTTGTCTTCATTGAAAGTGATTGCCCTTTTGTGTGTGGCGATGGCCTTGTGATTGAGAGGAAGCCATTTGGAGTCTCTTTCTTCTGCAGCAAGCTGACTGCGGCGGGTGGGCCTGATCAGCTTTGTTAGGGGGTGTTTTTACAGCCATGAGCCAAGCCTGGTGCTATTTCTTTATTTGTTTGTTTATTTTGCAGCAGTGGGGATAGACTCAAGGGCCATGTACTTGCCAGGCAAGCGTTCTTATAAAAAGAACTTTGCCTCAATTAAGCCGGGAAAACTTCAAATACTCCTTGCCTCTATAAAAAGTTTGCTGAGTTTCACTCTGTATGTTATTTGTTTGGTAGATAAGGTAGATAGATTTGTAAGGGTGCCGTCAGGTAAATAACTCTGTCAACCAGGGATCATTCAGGCAATGCTAGTTAAATGCAGGAACACACACCCACAGAATCCACACAGACAGACACACACACAGATATGAAAACAGTAGGAGAACTTATGAAGAAGGAATTCCAATATGAGGAGGAAGAAGATGTGATAATATTGGGGTGGGAGAATATGACCAAAGTATATTATATATGTATATACATATAAAACTATACATAAAAAAGTTATATGAATGTACAAAAATTTAAAAACAACTGCAGTTCCTGACCCAAACCGTAAGATGAACATGTTGGTCACCATGAATGCAACAGTTACTCTGCAACTTGAGAGGGTTCATTTCAGTTTTGTTCATACTCTTGAGAAGTTTAAATGTCCATCAACCGAAGAATAGAAACATTAACTGTCCCAGGCTCATGCCAGGGATTATTCAGCAGTTCTAAGGAAGGAACTGGCTCTGCCTGTAAGATCAGGTAAATCTTGTAAGCATTCTCATGGACGAAACAGAACGAAGGGTGCGGGTTACAAACTGCAGCAGTGTGACTCCACACGGAGAGCTGCAGTGCTGGGAAGGGCTGGGCCTGCCTTACAGCAGCTGTGGAAGTACCTTCCGGAACAGTATGGAAGGTTGGGTTGGGAGGAAAAAGCTGCAGCCTACAGGGCTGTCCAGGGGCTCCAAGTGTATAGGAAAAAATTGTTTTTGTTTGTTTTTTTTCTTTTTTTTTCCCTCTTGAGCTGCAGTTTTACTTAGTCCAGACTGGTCTCAAACTCAACCCTAGCCAAAGATGACCTTGAATGTCTGATCTTCCAGTTCCCATTTCCTGGAGGGTTGGCTTTACAGGCATGGGCCACCAGGCTTGACTTACGCTTATGGAGAACTCACCGTGTCCTAGGCACTCTATCAACAGGACTACAGTCCCAACATCTTGAAATTTATTACAGAAACATCTGCAGCCAGTTAAGGCTTGGCTGGGTCTTAGGCACAGGGCTCATCATGTTACTGTCCCTAGTCTAGCCTGTGCTTGGAATATTTCCTAATTAGAAAAGGAAGCTGATACCTCTGCCATTCTGAAAATGGGGATGAGGGAGCATTTCTTAGCCTGCCCACTTTTGTCAGAGATTGACTCTCATTCTCCCGTTGTCGTTGGTTGTCTTCCTCTCTTAGCTAGACCATCTCCCTGTTTTTCTAAAGACTGGCTCAAGCCCTCTGCTGGCATCCTTAAATTGTTTTATTTACTTATTTTTTAAAATCGGTGTTTGCTGCAGATTGGAGGTCAGAGGACAGTTTTCGGGAATTGCTTATAGCCTTTCCTCATGTGAGTACCAGGTATCCAATACTGGGGCTCAGTTTTCGGCTGCAAGCTCCTGTAGCCACTGAACTATTTCACTAGCCCTGCTGGGGTTCTTGAACGGCAGAGGGTACAAGGCGCTGGGATGTCTCTGGCAAGTTCTGAAGGCACAAGGGCTACCCAGATAGAGGTGGTAGAGGAGGAGGTGAGGATGATGGTCATGGGGCCCTACTGCTGTCTAGCTTCCTGAATTTCCCCCACTTCCTCTGCCGGCTGCTAGTGGCCACCTCTGGGTTGCAGAGGCCAGAAAGGTCTGCGCGGCAATGCAGGTTTGTTCCTTCTCTCCTGCGCCCATCCTTCTGACCCACACTCGCACCAGAGAAAGTTCAGGTTACACCCTCGGGTGTCCAGGGTTTTAGAATCTTCCCCGGCTCGTCTTAGGTAGGTTTCACACTGTAGGGGACTTAATCAGCTTTCACTGTTGGGGAGCCCAGTCCCCTACCTCTGTCTGCTTGAACCGCCAGGGTGTCTTCCTGCGGTCCACAGACACGCCCTGCGCCGGGTGTAGCCCTCTGGGGGGGTGGCTCTCTCTCTCACTGGCGCGTCTCCCCCAACCCCACCTCCTCTTCGGTCAACAGCGGCCAAGCAACAAATGACCTCTGTCCCCGGAGGTTTCCGACTTCCGCGCCGACCCCTCCCAAGCCGCAAACCCCGTAAGAGCGCAGCGAAGCCGTGGGTGCGTGCAGCCGGCACGGGACGCGGTGAGCGCTACCCCCGCGCAGCTGGCCAGTCCCCTTCCTCCGCCCACACCTGGACGGAGCCTCAGCCCCATCTCAGGTCCCCCGCAAGCACGGCGGCCCGCAAGACCCGGACGGGCGGACTCTACGGCTCCGCGGCTCCGGGCTTTGCGCAGCGCCGGCTCGGCCAGCGCGGGCTCCGAGGACGCAGGGCGAGGACAAAGGGCGCGAGGTGAGGGTGGCCGCGGGGCGGTCGTGCGCCAAGGGGTGTGGGAGGCGTCCTTGTCCATGTGTGTGCACGTGAATGAGTGAGGCAGACACTCAGAGCCAAAGCCAGAAGGAGAGGCAGAACCAGAGTCTGAGTGCGCTTGGCACATGCTGTACGCTCCTGCTGCTTAGGTAAGAACTTTAGGAAAAAGACAGGGCTGCTCCGGTTTTTGTGCGCCTCGGCTCCGTACTGGGGAGGATGTTTGTCGTCGCCTGCCCCCCCCTCCCCCATGGCAGCCGTGTCTTCTGCAGCATGTGAGACGCGGGAGAAACCGGACTTCTTCCCAGAGTGGCTAGGGAACACCCGTGAAAGGCTGGTGACGGTGGTGATCACTGGTTAAGGAGTTTTGGTTACTGGATCCCATTTGGGAACCTGAAACAAAGGCTACTGTTCTGAAGTCGGAGAGAAAGTAAGTGTGTGTGTGTCTGTGTGTGTGTGTGTGGAGAGAGAGAGAGAGAGAGAGAGAGAGAGCGAGAGCGAGCTTGCGCTTGCCCATCAGGCCACCAGGGATCAGGGGTGGGTTTGTGGGGGAAGGCCAGGAGACCCTCCACGCTGAAAAACACTGGGTCAGTTTGCTGTCAAACTTCATTTGATCCCTGGCCCTGAGGAGGAGCTAAAAGAAATTACCTACTTAATAGATTGAAGTTTTTCTCGAATCAACTTTTATTATAGAGTCAAGTGAATTTTTTTTAGCCCTTTAAAATGATGAATGTGTAAATTTAACCTGAACAAACTCTCATTTATTCTCATCATGGATATTCTTTTGCCTTTAAAGGCAAAAGTTTCACAGGAGGGTTCTGAACTTAGTCTCAAGAAGACACACGCCGGTCTAGGTTTGCAGTGTTTGGTGGAATGATGTTGGTGGGAGTTTTACACAGCACTTAGATTCCATCTCGGTTTTCTTAGCGTTTCATCAGCTTTCCAGACCTCTCTGCGCAGCGGTGGCATTTCTGATGCTTGCTCAGAAGCTTATTTACAACAAGCAAACTAGATTCTGCCTTCTCCCTCCCCGTGGGAACTCTGGTTCATTTAAAGTTTACAGTAGGATCTGTGACATTTGGTTACCCCACAACGTTTGCTCCAGGTGTTCTGTTCCTCCTCATTCTGGTACAAGTATTCTTCTCGGAGTTAGAAGTCATTTTAGTCTGAAATTGGCATCCCACTTTGGCCCTTCTTGATATTGAAGGTGGCTAAAGTGGCTTCTGGCTTAAAATGTTTTAAACTCGGGGACAACGGTTGGAATCTTGGACCGGTAGGTAATTTGAAACTATCGCTCATGTGGCTTTGTGTCTTTACCCTTGTTTAATAATTTTTACCAGGTGTTGTAATCTTCCACTCCAGCTAAAGTTTCTGTGATTACTATAGCATTGATTGTGCTTCCATTCAGGAAACCACTCACTGAGCTTGTCCGACCTTACCCATGCTCCGTCTGGCCCTACCATTTCACTTGACATTAGAAGTTTCCTTTTTACTGTGTCCAGTTTGGGGCTTCAGTGTTTGAATTATTTAGAGGTTCTGAGGCAACCTCCAAGCAGAGGTTGGAAAAGAAAGGAGAGGGTGACAGAGAGAGGTAAGCCTGCTGCCCTCTGCCCTCTGCTCAGGTGTGATAATCGAATCACTGGGACCAGGGGTTGACAACTAGGCTACTTATTGATGGCACGGCATCCTCAGAAGGGAGCTTCTCTTCCCGGCTTAGTGCACTAGCTGTGGCGAGGATGCCGGTAGAGATGTGGTGGGCTTTGTGGAGTCAGGGCTAGGGAAGCTCTTCTAGAGAGTCTGTGCCGTAAAGACAGTTAGTCCTGTCAGCCAGACATTGCTTAATGGGTAATTTTGGCTTTGGTTCAGTTTCTAGATACAGTGCTAAACTGTAGTATTTGAAAGCTAACAATACTGAAAATATGGCAGGAGAAGGCTACAGCAGAAACAATATATATTGTGACCAAAACTTTAAGAATATGCAGGGGGAGCTGAGCATGGTGGCACACGCTATTAATCCCAGCACTCTGGAGGGAGAGACAGACACTTCTCTGAGTTTGAGGTCAGCCTGGCCTATAGAGTGAGTTCCAGGACATCTAAGGCTACACAGAGAAACACTATCTCAACCCCACCCCACCCCACCCCACCCCACCCCCAATAGGCAGAGGAATTAAAAAAGCAAACCAGAAATTATAATTATAATCTACATTTAACTGCTTGAACTCTTTGGCATATGTTTTCTTGGCATAAAGATGAATTTCCAGTAGTTCCTAAGAGTTGGTAATTTTTTTTTTTTTTTTTTTTTTGAGACAAGTCTCAGTGTGTATCCCTGACTGCCTTGGAACTCCTGTGTAGACTAGGCTGACCTTGAACTTTCAGTGATCTGCCCGCTCATGCCACCAGAGCGCTGGAATTAAAGTCACATGCCATCACACCCAGAAGTTGGCCAAAATTGTAAGATACTCAGTTTATGTCATTTTGTATCTGAGTTCTCTACATAATGATTCTGAGTATTGGCCATATTATTTTTATACTATTGTTATAAATAATGATTGTATATTTTATTGTGTAGACAAATTATACCTTTACCATTTCGATAGCAATTTCTTACACCTTTCCTATGTGTATTTTTTCTACAATGAGAAAACACCCCTGACTGATGGTAAGAAATGTATATCAAATTTGCCTGCTCTTAGGAGGTGGCAAAAGATAATTAATTTTTGGGACAAGAGGTGAAATGGATGAAGTCTAGCTTTGGCTGTCTTGGCCTCTGTGGAAATAATTAGTTTTTAAACCAACTTTTAGGTCCTGGTCCATCTCTAGGACATATGGGATTCAAACTGTATTTTATTTATGCTGCTGCTGAATTAAGGGTTTTTGGAGATGGAAATTTGTGCCCTAATTTTATCTACTAGAGTTTGGTTTGACATAGATGTTGATAATGTTTTTGTTATGCTTTCTTTTGAGTGGAAGAGATATATTTCAGTGTTTGTATGGCAAAACTAAGATCTCTTGGGAACACACAATCTAAATCTTTTTTAAAAATGAGACTTAAAAAAAAAATGTGTGTATGCCTTTAATCCCAGCGCTTGGGAGACAGAAGCAGGTGGATCTCTATAAATTTGAAGCCAGCCTGGTCTACATAGTGAATTCTAGTACAGGCAAGGCTACACAGAGAAACTATGTCTCTGGGGCAGAAAGTGTGTCTGCCTGTGTGTCTGTTCATATAAGTGCAGTTACCTGTGGAGGCCAGGAGAGGGTGTTGTATCATGTGGATCTGGTGATTGTGAGCGGCTTGATGTGGATTCTGGGGACAGAACTCAGGGACTCTTCAAGAGCATCATTCTCCTAACCTCTGAGCCATCTCTCTGCCTCCCAGTGTGAATCCTGATATAATTGATTCTTATGACCCTTTATTATGTAAAATTATAAATGTGGACGAAGCTGGATCAGTGTTTCCTGATAAGTAGACAGAGGTAAATTGGGCACGAGGTTGTGTAACAGAATGGTCCAGGTCCTGGAGTCAAAGAACCTGCTTTACTGTTCACTTTGACCTTGAGGGACCTGGTTCTTCTCTTAAGACACTTGTTTCCATCTGTCCCTTAAGGAAGTTGCCCTAGGTCACCTACAAGCTTCTTCTGACTTTAACTTTGTTAATGACCTCTTGTAAACTTTGCCCTTTAAGCTACAGTGACAACTCATGAACTGTAGTGCTTGGACTAGCATTACAAATGTGGGTTCTTGGGTCTCCCCACCTAGAACTACCCAGAAACTTTTGGTTTAATGTGACTTCAGGTGTCTCTGATGAGCAGTCAGGTTTAAGAACCATTACCCCATGAACTCAGCCAAGGTAAGAATAGAACCAGTAGGTAAAATGCTTGCCTTGCAAGCATGAGGACCTGGGTTCAATTTCTGGACTCTCCTGAACAGTATAGTTTATGTTTTCCTCCCTTCCATGCATGGAGGCCCATAAGATAAATAAATGTATAAGTTAAATGTATACAGTGTGTTGTAGGTGGTTATTAATATTTACTATTGTTTTATCTTCTTGTAACGCTGCTGTTAATCCTCAGCAGCTGTATAACCAAATCACCACACAGAGACTGGGTTTTTAGTTAACCTAGAACACAATACTGGGCAATATTTACTCCCTCCTAAACCTCCAAGCCCTCAGTTTCCTAACATTTAGATTTCCCACATTATACTTGGTTTTTGTGAAATCTTAGGTCTGGTTCATGCTCCAAGTCCTCCAAGCTCTCTCCTCCAGCTCTGCTCTCCTCGTGCTCCTCTCCTCGAGCTCCTCCTCGCCCCTTCCTGTTCTCTAGCTTCTCCCCTCTTTCCTGTCCTCTGGCTCCTCCCATTGCACAACATTGTATCTAGTTGCTTTATTTGTGTCCTGTTTACAGAAGAGTGAGTATCACAATGCAATATCCAGATTGAAACCAGAGAGTTGGGGGTGGGGAAATCAGCATTTGAATTAACAAGGGTAAGGCATATATATTTTAAAAGAACATTATACCAACAACAGTGTTTCTGACTGAAATGGCAGGCGGTAGGGGTCAGTCATCATTCAGGAACTCTGAGAATGGACACATTCTGGATTTGTAAGGATTTGGGAGAGCAATTGTGAGATGCAGTATTTCTGGACTGGAGTCTGGGTAGACAGTTTCATTCAAAACTAAAAGGCTGAGTCGTACTACAATGACACCTCCATCTGCAATGGTGTTTGTTTGCCATCCTCCTTCCTCTAGCCCAGTGGCTCTCAACCTTCCTAATGCTGAGACCCTTTAATACAGTTCCTCATATTGTGGTGACCCCCAATCATAGAATTTTTTTCCTTGCTACTTCATAACGGTAATTTTGCTACTGTTCTGAATTTCAGTGAAAATATCTAGTATTCTCAATGGTCTTAAGTGACCTCTGTGAAAATGTCATTTGACTTTCTGAGGGGTTGTGACCCACAGGTTGAGAACAGCTGCTCTAGGATGCCCACAAGAAGCACTGAAGAAGCTCAAGCGTCCCTTGCTCACTGTGGTAACCCACCCTATGCAGTGGCTAGCTCGCAGTAGGAGCTCAATGAGTATTTGCTCTGCCTGGGACTTCTGGAACACTGGCAGCAACAGCCAAAAAGAAATTAAAGGCTTACCTCTGAGGTCTTGCCTATGTATGAGCCAAAAATATCATGCAGTTTAGTCTCATGTGTAGGGATTTGTGCTCATGGAGGTGAGAGGAGGATGGTGGATTCCCTGGAGCTGGCGTCACAGCTGGTCTCACAGGTTGAGCTGCCTGATGTGGGGGCTGGGAAATGAATCCAGGTCCTCTAGAAGTGCAGTCAGTGCTCTTCTGAGCCATCTGTTAGACCTTAAAGTATCTCTTGTATGTTTAGTGACATCCTAGACCCTGAGAGAAAGTATGGAATGGCAAGAGAAGAGCATCAACAAGAAGCTTGTTCCATAAAAGTAATTCATTTACTCATCATGGTTGCTTCACTGAGCGGCCTTCTGACTTAAAGCGGATGAGTTGCCTCTTCGTCAGCATTGACCGTACGGTGACTTCTCTTTGGCCTTACAGCCTAGCAAAGTTGTGATTGCTTTTTGTATTTTATAGTGAGCAGGCTTAGGTGGCTTGTTAGGGATAAATGGTATCTCAATAAAAGAGTTTTCAAGGAGAAAAAAACCAACTCCCCACTCCAAGACCACCAGTACCAAGGTGTGCCTATATTGGGGCTATATCATTCAGCTCTTTTTTTGTATGCACTGAAAATTTTGCATTTATTTATTTATTTATTCGTGTGCACACCTTGACACGGCACATATGTGAAGGTCAGAGTACAACTTGAAGGAGTTAGTTCTCTTCTTCCACCTGCTACCGTGTGGGTATTGGTTATCAGACTTGGCAGCAAGTGCCTTTACCCACTGAACCATTTTGCTGGCTCCACAGTAAGTATTTTAAAGTCATATTTTACATTGCATGTAAATTGTGTACATTAAATGTACACAATTTTAAAAGAAAAATAAGTTTAGAGTTGTGCAGCTTTCCCAGTGTCTGGTTGAGAACTTTTTTTTTTATAACCCTCAGAGGAACCCAGGACCTATGAGCAGTAACTTTGTGCTGTCACCTTTTCCAAGCCCAAGCCTTGCACCTCTGTTCCAGCCTCCAGCCTCTGTTACTGTATTGGGATTCTTTAGATAATTGACTGGAGAGAGACAAAGATGGGGAGAAGGCTCAGCAGTTAAGAGCACTGGCTACTCTCCAGAGGACCCTGGTTCAATTCCCAGCACCCACATGGGTGTAACTCACCCTCAGTTGTCTGTAACTCCAGCTCTAGCGGATTCAACATTCTCACACAGACGCACATGCAGGTAAAACACCAATGCACATAAGATAGAGAAAAATAAATTATTTAAGAAAATGGTTTGCTATGGGACACCACCACCATCCCGCCTCTGTGACTCACGTCCCTGTACTGGGAAGGGAACTTCAGTGAGAAAATGACTCCAGAGGCATCTGGACTCACCGCCGGGGCTGTTCTGCTGAGTGGCCTCTCACCAAGGGGCCAGCCACGGTAGCTCAGAAACAGTTCTTTATCCCCGTGGGTGGGGATCAGTTTGGGCAAAGACACCGGAGGGGTGAAGGAAAGCCAGGCTGGAGAGTGGAGGCAGCAGCTGCCAAAAGCTCCTGAGGAAGCAGCCATGTCACTGTCACTGGAAGGACTGGTGCCAGGTGGTGGCCTAGGGCAGGAGGTGGAAAATGGGGGTGGGGGTGGGAAGGATGTCGAAGGGTGTCTCTTGAGATTCTGACCACATAGATCTGTCCACCAAGACATCTTGAAGAGGCACCTCCAAACTACTGAATCTCTACTTGATTATAAATTGCCTAGGGTAAACATGGGATAAATGCCGCTTTAAAATACATGTCCCTAGGCCTCATGGAATATGCCTGTCCTAGCATTCTGGAGGCAGAGGCAGGAGGATCGCAGTGAGTTGAGGCCAATCTTGCCTACAACATAAGATCCTAGTGTGAAAAAATAAAAAAAAAAACCAAACTAATAAATACAATCAATGTAAAAATAATCGTCAATTATTATGTTTCTTTTTTTCCCTACTAAATATTGTTATATTTTTGTGTGTGTGGGTACATCAGGTGACTTAATCACTTTCCACCTTAGTTTTTGAGACAGTCTCTCGCTGAACTTTGGGGCTTGCTATTTCGTTAGACTGGCTGACCAGTGAGCCCCAGGAATCTTCCTGTCTCTGCCTCCACAGCACAGCTGTATCTGTTGGCTTTTGTTTTCACCTGGGTGCTGGGGGATCGAACCCAGGCCCTCATGCTTTCATGCAAACACTTTACCAACTGTGCTGTTTCCTTAGCGTGTTATGATGCTGAAATTCAAAGTTTCAGTTTATTAGAATGCTGATTTTACTGCCTGGAAATGACAGGTTGTCCCTTATTGACTGGACATAATTGAGCCAGAATATTATTATTTTTAATTTCAATTTTGTCTGGCTTTTTTTTTTTTTTTTTTTTAAATAGGGCCTTACTATGTGACTTTGGATGGCCTGGAACTCACTATGTAAAGCAGGTTGGTCTTGGACTCACAGAGATCTGCCTGCTTCTGCCTCCTAAGTGCTCGTAAGGATTAATAGTGTGCACCACCACACCGAGCTGGATGGCCTCCCAAGTACTATGGCTGGGAGTGCCAGGTAGAGATCAGCTCTCCTCTTCCATTTCACTAGTGGGACCTGAGCTCAGGTTGTCAGGCTTGGTGATGGGCATCTTTACCTGCTGAGCCCTCTCTCTGTCCCTCTTTCCACCCCTCTCCCCGCCCCTCTCCCAGACCCTCTGGTGCCTTTTCTTACAATGTGAGGGTGTCCACAGAGGCCGGAAGAGGGCTTTGGATCCCGTGGAGCTGGAGCTACTGGTGCTTGTGAGCTGCTGGATGAGGGTGCTGGGAACTGAACTCAGGTCCTCTGTAAAAGGCACCATCCCTCCTGCCCCCCTCTTGTTTAGTGTTTATTAATGTTTTCCTTCTAGGTTCTCTGCTGTCTGTTCTTCCTGCTTTAGTTAAGCGCCTCTTCACACCCTTGGTCCCTTTTCTGATTGCACTGACATTCTTTCTTCTACCTGAAGCTGGGCGTGTGTTTTATGAGTGTCTTCTTCCATGCTGTGCTCTGTTTCTTCATTTTCTTAGCAGGGTCTTTGGCAGAGCAGAACTTTTTAATTTTAATGAAGTCTAGTGTATCAGCTGTGTGTGTGTTTGTATATGTATCTCTCTGTGCTTCTCTGTGTGTCTGCATGTCTGTGTGTCTGTGTCTTTCTCTGTGTGTATTTGTATATGTGTGTGTTCGTGTGTATCTCAATATGTGTGTCTGTATTATGCTTTTGATGTCAAATTTAAAAACTCTGACTAGCTGTAGATCATGAAAACATTCTATTAATTGAAGAATTGTTTTCTGGTCATATGCTTTTTTTGAGTCCGTGGGCCACTGGGGGTCACCTATTGTAGAAGCCTTCATGGTTTAGGTCCAGGTTCACTTCTTGGCAAAGTTGTTCCAGTACCATTTGTTGGAAAGGCTTCCTGCCCTCCATTGAATTGCTTTGGGCTGATTTCTTTTAAGGTGATTAGAGCTGATGCTCTTCAAGCAGGGGATATAGCTGAATTGATAGAGCACTGGGTTTCACCCCCAGCATAAGGCCTATGTCTGGAGTATGCCTGTAATCTCAGCACTCTGGAGGCAGAGGCAGGAAATCAGCAGTTCAAGAGCATCTTCAGCTACATAGAATATTTGAGGCTAGCCTGGGCTATGTGAGGCTTCTTAAAAAAAAAAAAAACAAAGCTGGTGCTGCTTATGATCAACTCAAATAGATGTCTGTTTAGGTAACTCAGCGCATCCTGATAGCCATGAGCACAGATCAGCTTTAGACACTGTGAGTCAAGATTGTGTGGTAGTTATGTGGGATATGAGTCAGGGCAGGCAGTGTGCCTGTGCTGATGGCATCTGGCAGCCTGCAGAATCCTGGGCTGATCGGGGCACTCTGACCTGTAGGGTGAAGTTAACCTTGTGGTTGGCATGGGCATGACCTGCCTGGGCTCCTTCAGGGACGGGCTTGCCTACACTGCTGGCCAGCGTTAACTATCAGCTCCTATCAGACCTCCCCGCCCATTTAAACCATTTCAGTGGTTGGTTTAGAAACTTGGCTAGATGATATGTGAAATTTAAATACAGTCTGGGGAATGTGAGTTTCCACTTGTTAAGATTAAGGATAACTTTTTAAAATGTTCTAATAGTCAGATGTGTTCACTGGAGAAGTTTTTTTAAAAAAGTACAATTATACAAAAGGCTTCTAGCATTTCTTTGCCCTGAAAAAATTGTTATGAATCCCAAATTATTGCTTATTTTGGAAGAAATTATTATTGTTATTATTATTATTTGGTTAATTCGTTTCAAAACTCCTTTTTCAGTCAAATTGAGTCATGGAAACACAAAGCTAGTTTGGAAACAAAAATTCTCTCAGTGGCTGAGTCTGGAGAGAATTTTCAACATGGCTGGCCATGCTGCTGAATGAGGCCTTTGTGTGTGGGGGCAGAGGTCATACCGGGGAGCCTGACAGTGTTAAAAGGTGGGGAGCCTGGAGTCCGGCTGTGGCCAAAGCTGGGAGAATGAGCTTTTGTTTCCCCTGGTCTGCTGTCCCAGTGACAGCTGAGGACATCAAAGGCATGTCTACATACTGTTATCTGTCCCCATCCTGTGCCCTCACAGCCCAAGGTCTCCCCATGGGAGGCCAGAGTGAGGGAGCCCTGAGCTAACATCCAGTGTTAATAGTCTGCAGGGGTTGATCGATGACATTAGCATTAACCATTTTGTCCATCTCTCTGTTTTGTTCGGAGGGAGATGCATTGATTTCCTTATCTGATTAAAAGATTAAAAAGCAGTCTCTTCAGACTCAAAGATTATATGTGCTGAGGGCAGAAAAATTTATAAACGGAAGAGAATGCGAAATAAGAAATGAGTTACTTCCTCCTAGAGGTTAAGCACTGTCAGCATTTGGGGACATTTCTTTACATTTGTTTGTTGTTTGTTTTAGAGGGTCTGTGTTTGTGTGTGTTTGTGTGTGTGTGCTCATGCCCGCCATTGCAGGTCAGAGGACAACTTGTCACAGTTCTGTCCTTCTACCATGTGGGGCGGGCCGGACATGGAGCACAGGTCATTAGGATTGGCAGCAAGTGCCTTTACCTGCTGACTCATCTTGATGGCCCTGTTCTCTGCCATTGTTGTTGTTCTGTTTTGTTTTACTCTTGAGACAGGGTCTCACTGTATAGGCTGGAACTCACTCTGTAGACCAGACCTCGGGCTCATAGAGAGCTGCCTGTCTCTGCCTTCAGAGTGCTGGGTTTAAAGGTGCTGCCAGTGTTAAAAGGCCCTTTCACATTCAGATACCATTTCCTTGTTGTTCTGGAGGGAACTTTTGTCTTTGTCCTTACTGTTCATTCACAAGTCGATGCACTAGCCCACTCCTAGGTTCCTTAGCCACGTGTGGTGTCATCACTGGTCGCTGCCCATAGGGGCCCTGCCTCCTAACTCTCTCCTGCTCTCTGCTCTTACTGTCCTCTCTTGCCCTCTCTGCCTTGCTTTCTTTCCTGGGGGCAACCCTTCCATCATCTCCCTCTCTCTCTCTCCACCTCCATCCAATAAGTCTCTTTCAAATAGTATCTGTTGTGTGTGTGGCATCATTTTAAAATAAATATTAACACTGTGAATATTCCACTACAAGTTTTGATAGCTGCAGATATCAGATATTCTTTGATATTATTTCTTTAAATTATGGAATTTTGGCTTTGAACAAATTGAAGTTGTATTGTTGTCCTCTATGCTTAATCAATTATTTTTATTATAGTGAATAAATAGTGTTAAGTATTATAAAGTTATGCCTCTTCCTTATGGGAACTGTTCAAAAGTGTGGAGATAGAAGATTGTTATTTATTAGGTAAAATGGTTACAATCTCTTGATGCCCTGGAAGGGGTGGAATTCAAGGTCAGCCTGGTCTACATAGTGATTTCCAGGCCAGCCAGGGTTACACAGTGAGATCCCAACTCATAAACACACACAACAAAAGCAAAACGATCTGTGTTCCGATTGGTGGGCAAGTACTGAGTGTACTTTTTATCTTAAGTCTTCTATCAACCGGGAACCTCTCAGGGAAGAAAAAGCTTAAGAAGAACAGCAAACAGAAACAAAGAGGATGAGGGATGGCTGCTGCAGTGCCGTTTAACTGTGAGTGTGAGACATGGGCAAGGTGAAGGAGCTTCCTCTGTGCTCCATGTTTTCAGTCAGGACATGTCTTGAATGTCTGCAGGACTGTGGTCAGGATCCTCAGTCAGGCAGCATCTGGCTCGCTTGTACTGACCATATTGTGTTATGTTTACCTTACCTTACTGCTGCCCAGATTCTCAATGGCAAGAATTAGATCCCATCACCTGGGAACTCCCCATATCTGAACTGAGGATTATGGCCTCTTGGAGTTGGCCAATGAACACATTCAGCTCAGTTATACAATACCGTGTAATTGAGCTTGCGGCTGGCTTTCCTTTTCTCCCTTCATGTCATGACATGTTAGAATCACAGCAGGAATGGTAGGGAGCTGACAGGCAGACAGATACAGTCGAGAGCTGTGGTGGGATTCTTGAGTGTGAAGTCACTCAGATAGCCTGGCCCCTTTGTTTCTGGGCTATAGCAAAGAGTTTATCAAGAGAGACTACGCTCTCATATTCCAGTTTATAGTGTGCCTTGTGGGAAGATGACTTTGATACGTGTTCAGCAAGTACCACAAGTGCCAACTTCTTGTTGTGTTTGATTATTTTTAAGAACCATACCCTTGGCATCCCCCCTTCATCTATGCAGCCAAACTGACCCTTACTAAAGCCTGGGTGGTAGTGACAATGACTTCTTCTCCTTCTTGTTCTTCCTGTTGTTTTCTTCCTTTCCTTTTTTTCTTCTTCCTTCCATTCTTCTTCTTCTCCTCTCCCTTCTCTTCTCCTTCAAGAATTTAATTTTAGTTTTGTGTATGTGTATATCTGTGTATGGGTATGTGCACATGCATATAAGTGGCTGAGGAATCGAGAAGAGGGCATCAGATACCCTGGAGCTTGAGTTATGGATGGTTGTAGGCCACTTAATATAGCTGGTTAGAACTGAACACTGGTCCTCTGGAAGAACAGTGAGTGTTCCTAACTTCGGAGCCATCTCTCTAGCCCCTGAATTTTTCAAGTGTACGGAATTAGCAAAATTTTGTGCCTTTTTTAGTTCATATATTTGCAGTTTACTGGTTTATTTAAGTAAAGACAATAATTACAAACATGGTGAGAATACTTACTGTCTCCAGATACTGTACTGTCTGTTTTCTATGCATCTATATCTTTTGATATTGTGTCTGTAGCACTTAGTATATTAAACAAACACATATCTGATTATTCTAGAGTCTGCAAGCTAAGTTTTATTATCTCTGGTCCATTCCTGAGGAATAGCAGTTTAGAAAGCCTAGTGACAAGCCATATTGCTTGGAAGGGGGCTCGACTGGTATTTTAAACCAGAACCCACGGAGCCTCTAGTCTGTGCTGGTGCCACTGGGCTGCCTGTCTTCTGGAAAGATGTTATGGTTTGAATACGAAATGTCCCTCGAATGCTTCCGTACTAGGTTAGCAGTTGATGGGCTTTTGGGGAAGTGACTGCTCTCTGGCCTGATACAGTGATTAATCCCTTGATGGATTCCTGATACAATGATACTTTCATAAGTGAAAATAGGTGTTGTGGTCTATGGGGGTGTGGCCTATGGGAGATGTGTTCTATGAGAGTTGTGGTCCTTAAGGGTGTGGTCTGTAGGGGTGTGGTCATAGGGATGTGTGACAGCAAATCAATGACCTGTAGGAAGAGCTGTGAAGGCTTGCTGTGATTATTTATCAGAGAAAAAACACAGGGATGTGGGAGGGTGGAGCCAGTTATGTATGGTACCACAACGAAGGACAGGGCTGGAGATCACCCCTGTGGCCACTCTGGTGGTGGCCCAGAGGCCTCCCTGTGTAGGTCTGGTTAAGAGTGGGGATCCCCCCTTAGCCAGGTGTGGTGGCACACATCTGTAATCCCAGCGCTTGGGAGGCAGAGGCGGGCAGATCTCTGTGCTTTCCAGGCCAGCCTGGTCTACAAAGGGAGTCCAGAACAGCCAGGACTACACAGAGAAACTGTGTCTTAGAAACACAAAAAAAGAAAAACAGAAAGAAAGAAAGAAAGAAAGAAAGAAAGAAAGAAAGAAAGAAAGAAAAGAAAGTAGGGGTCTCTTGTGAACTTTGTGAGGCCGAAGGCGTGGGGTTTTCCTATTACACCAGCACACTTTCTGCCAACACTAGATCTGTGGCGTGCCTATGGCTCTTGGGTACCATGGTCTCAGCCTCCTGCTCCTGGCCTTCCTCCAGGCCTCACCTATCATGCCCAAGGACTATTCTCCCACCCTTCCCTCCTCTCCACCTCCTTCTCCCGGCTTGAACAACAACACACACAACTTTTTCAAGAACAAACAGTTTTCCAGGACAGCTAGTCTAAACTCAAATTTAGAAGGAAAGGAAACAAAACATTCTTTTAAAGCCAGCATAAATGGTAGAGACTTGGCTTCAGAGAGATTTGTCAAAGATGTTTTTTTTTGTTTTGTTTTCTGTCTAGATCTGCACCATTCCCATTTCTTGCCAGACTACACTCCCACCATTACTCTTCCTGTCTCTCCCTCTCCCTCCTTCTCACGGCCCTGTGTGCATGCATGTGGGTGTCCATGTGCATGTGTGTGGATGTGGGTGTAAGCATGTGCATACCTCTGTTCCTGTGTGGAGGTCAGAGGACAGCCTTGAGTGTTGATCTTCATCTTCCCCATGGTTTTGAGTCCCTGGGTTCAAGCCTCAGGACCGCATGGAACTAGCATTGTGGTGCTTGCCTATATTTCCAGCACTTGGTAGGTAGAGGCAGAAGGATTAGAAGTTCAAGGCCATCCCCAGCTACACAGAGCCTCGAAGGCCAGGCTGGGCCACTTGCAATCTTCTATTAAAAAAGCAACGCCCCCTGCCCCCATGAATCCAAGGCCAGTGAGATGAGTCAGAGGGTAAAGACGCTTGCTGTCAAGCCTGATGACCTGAGTTCATGTCACAGGACCCACATGGCCGGAGGAGGTGACTCCCGAAAGCCCCCTGACCTCCACGTATGTGCTGCGGCTCTCGTACACCCCCTCCCCCGCCCCATGCACACACTGAACAAATAAAACCAATGTAGTAAAATAATTTAAAAAAATGTATGCATCAGAAGCTAGTACCCAGAGTGGTGGTATCAACGGGTGCGGCCTTTGGGGGCTGGTTGGGTCATGAATAGGATTGGCTTTCTTAGAAGAGAGGCCTGACTCTGTGCTGTGTGTGGACACAGTAAGAAGGTGCTGTTTTTAAACTGGGGGCTGAGCTGGTGAAGTTGTACTTTGGTCTTGGACTTACAGCTTCAGCATGTGATGAGCTGGAAGTTGCATTGTCCGAGGCGCTCAGTTGTGGCAGCCTCCTTGGACTGAGTGGTCACCTATCACCTCAGAAGTGCCACTAAGGCGTCTTCGAAGTTAGCCTGGTCATTGGAAGCAGGACCCTACAGCCCAGGTACTGTTCTTATTCTGTTATTTGAGACAGGATCTCCCTTCTTAGCTCTAGCTGGCCTGGAACGCCCTATGTAGGCCAGGCTAGCCTCAAATTCACAGTGGTCTTCAAGCCTTTGCGTCTTGAATGCCAGGATTAAAGGGGGGTGCCGCCACAACCCACTTTTTAAATTTTTTTGTTTGTGTTTTGGTTTGTGCGTGTTCCTGTGTGTGGCCATGCATGCATGTGCATGTGGCGGCCAGAGACAGATGATAGGTGTCTCCCTCCATCTTTTCCCGCCTTCCGTTTTGAGACAGGGACTCTCACTGAGCCTGGAATTTGCTGATTTGGTTTGATTAGCTGCTTAACAAGCCACAGGGGTCCTCCTATCTGGCTCCCTAGTACTGCACACCGTGGTCTGGGATGGGGCTGATCTTTGCCAAGCAGAGATTACAGGCGCAAACCATGTGCCTGGCTTTTATTTACATAGGTGCTGGTGAACTGAACAAATTCTGTGCTTTCTTAGCTTTTTACTGACGGAGCCAACTTCCCAGTCCCAGGCAGTGGCTTGATTAGTAAGTTACATAAGCTTCTTTTGACCTGTAGCAATCTTTCCTTGATATTCTTTGTTGAAAGCACTGGGTCATTGTTCCCTTGGAATTGCTGAGTTCTTTCTCATTATATACCTTTGTCCATGTATATTAGGAAACACTACCAGATATAGATGCTGGATCAGATTCCGGTGCAGTGTTGGGATGGCAGATGTCTGAGTGACACTGAGGTACTAGAATTGGCCAGTGGGTTGCTTGATTTTTTTGTTTGTTTGTTTGTTTGTTGTTTGTTTTTTAAAACGGGGTTTTTCTGTGTAGCCTTGGCTGTCCTGGACTTGATCTGTAGACGAGGCTGGCCTTGAACTCACAGGGATCCGCCTGCCTCGACTTCCCTGAGTGCTGGGATTAAAGGCACTTGTTGCCACACCTGGCTTGGCCAGTGGTTTGAATATGACATTCTCATTTTTTATATTAAAAATTTCTCCACCAAGCTAGGCCTCCTAGCTTAGGTGGTACTTAGGTGGCTCCTAGTGTCCCAGCTACTTAGGTGGCTGAGGCAGGAGGATCACAACCTCAAGACCTGCCAGAGCTATACAGTGAGTTCAGGTTTGTCTTGGGCATCTAAGTGAGTTCCCTGTCTTAAAATTTAAAAGGAAACATTCCAACGTCTGAGATACAGACCTTTGTAACGGTAGAGTGCTTGCCCAGCATGTAGGGAGACACTAGGTTTAATCCTGAGTACCACACAAATCGCCCAACCCCTCCCCCCACTTCCACTGGATGGAGCCACAGCTGATACTCATTGATTGCACAGAGATCAAAATAAGATAGAGGACGGTATACGGATTTACAATTTCTTATTTCTTTCTTTCTTTATTGGGTGGGGCCTCGGTGTGCACGTGGAGGTCAGAAGACAGCCTGCAGAAGTTACCTTGTGGTTCCAGGGACTGAGTTCAGGTCCTAAGGCTCGGCGAGGCGGCCTCTCCACTGAGTCATCTTGCCAGCTCTCCCCTTTTCATTCATTACAAAGGCCTTTTCTGGTCGACACGGGCAATGGAGGAGTAGTTCCTGCCGTGGTTCCTTCTACAACAATCCTCGCTGAGCTGACTCACTGGCGTTAGTCTCTGTCTGGTGGTGGCAGGGGTTTGTCAGTACCGTGTTTTGGCTTAACTCATGTTTTGAATTCATTGTGTTCAGTCTTGAGAGGTAATGATTCTTTCTGGTGTTTAACTTGCCCACCAGGGGCCAGTGGCTCCTGTAGCCTCAAGCTTTGGCAAGAGCACAGGACTAAGGGGCTGGGGTTCACTTTTGCCACGCAGAAAACACAGAGTTCCCCTAGGACAGTGGTTCTCAATCTGTGGGTCTCAACTCCTTTGCGGGGGCTACATATCAGATGTCCTGTATATCAGATATTTACATCGCAATTCATAACAGTAGCAAAATTACAATATAAAATAACAACTACAACAATTTTATGCCTTGGGGGGTCACCACAACATGAGGAACTATATTAAAGGGTCACCATTAGCAGGAAGATTGAAAACCTTTCTTTAGTGAATGGCTGGCTGTGGGCAGCCAGGAGTTGATGGAATAGCATTAGAAGGTCACGTTGTTCATTTCCCAGAAGACATTTTTCTGGAGGTCATGGCATTTCTGACACTGGACAACCTCCCCATTTTATAACTGCAGAGCTGAGACACAGAAACCTAGGAAGTCAATAAAGACAACCTGGAAAACAAATTTTGGTCTTGGGTTCCTAGGAATCAATAAAGGAGTGAAAATGGGCTGGGAGAACATTCCAGGTATCAGGAGACACTTAGTAAACTCACTCAGAGAGCTCAGGGGTGAATTCAGAGAAGGCTGCCCTCAACCAGGCAAGTCCTGTGGAGTGGGGAAGACAGCAGCAGCGCCATCTTGGAAAACTGAGATGTCTCCATGACAAAGAAGCAGCTTTGAGACTTGAAGGTGACTGCCAGGGAGGGTCAGCTGAAGGGCTTGTACAGGTAGACAGCTCTGACTTCCCATAGACCTCATCTGTGGACTTCCTAGCCTCTTACCTCCTTGGGACCTCAGCACCCTGAGAATGAAGAACTCTCAGTGACTCAGTGGGCCCATGTTTGGCCCTAAACAGACTCCCAGTACCCATTCTTAGTGGTTCCCACCTCTTTGGGTTGTGTGGTCCAGCACTTGCCTGTCTTTGCCAGGGGTACCCTTCTCCCTTTGCTTTGCTCTTTGTATTCCTACAATGGCTTGTTTGTTACCAGGTGGCTTCTAGCTTGTGGCTTGAAGGTGTCTCCATGGGGCAGAGTATTAACTTTCTGTTTAAAAGCATTGTTGGGAAAGTCCCTATGCCCTGCTGGCATCTCTCAGGGTCCAGTGTACAACAATGACCTTGAACACTGCTCCTGAACAAAGGAATTGTTGTAATCTCAAGCTGCTTAAGTTTAATTTTATAATTTATGAGTATTATATTTATATTATAATTTATACTACATATTGTAGGCTTTGATTTTTAAAAACTTACTTTATTTGGGGTTCATAAATGCCTTTTCTTCCCTTTAAACCCCCAACCCATGATAGGAGAAAAAGAAGGTTAGTAGGGACAGGGAATGTAGACCTCTTTAGACTTAGTTCTTTGGGGCGATTCCATTCTTTCTGTTCAGAATTCCAGCAGTCCAGCCAAAGAGCAAATAGCAGTAGCAGATGAATCAGCATCAGCCTCCTTGAATCAGCATTCTCTGCAGTATCTGGAAGCCTAGTTTTTTTCCATTTCTCTCTCTCCCCCCTCCCTCTCCCATCTCCTCCTTTCTATGGGCTCCTATTTATACCCTCTCAGAGTCCACACAAAGATGTTTTCCAGCTGGCAAAACCCATGCCTCCTGCATGAGGCAGTTTCCAGCTGATAAAGATCACACATCCCCTTATGAGGCTGTTATCAGCATTCCCACATTCCACACTTGGGTTTACAATAAAAACATGTCTATATAACATAACTGAGTTTTTAAAGAAGCCAAAATTTCTAGTATGTCATATACTACATGTATGTATGTATGTAGGTAGGTATATATATTATAATCTATACAGTTTAAAATGTACCATTTCAAAATGAACAGTTAGGGGCTCCAGAGTTGGCCCAGTGGTTAGGAGCACTCATTGTTTTTGTAGAAGATTCAGCACCAACATGGTAGTTTACAACTGTATGTAATAACTCTGGTCCCAGGGGATCTGACACTCTCTTCTGACCTCTGAAGGCACCAGGCATGCACATAGTGGAGAGATGTACAGGAAGGCAAAGCACTTGTGTAAGTAAAGTAATAATGAAAATAAATAAATAAGTAAGTAAGTAAGTAAATAAATAAATAGATCTAAAAAAACTTGAAAAAAAAGTAAACAATTCATGGTGTTTTGTACCCTCACTGTGCTGTGCCACAGGCAACTCTACCAAAGCTGCCTTTGATATTTGTTTTTCATTTAAAACATTTTAAAGGATAGACATACTAAACTTCTCTGGAACCCCATGAAAAGGCAACAACTGTTTCAGATGTGATCACTGCACTTTTTTCTGCCAGATGTTGCTGACCAACCACTGTGACGAATGACAGTCATCCCACCACACTGCAAGGGCTTTTGGCCACCTTCCTCCCTCCCTCCCTGTAGATGCTCTTTTCTAGGAACTGCATTTAATTTAGTAAAACTCAAAGGAAGAATTCATAATTCTTTAAAAAGTTATCTTAATGTTATTTAATTATGTGCATATGTATGTCTATGCATATGTGAGTATGAGTGCCTGTAGAGTCAGGCTTCAGATCTCCAGGAGCTACAGTTACAGACAGCTGTGAGCCTTTAGAGTTACAGGAAGTTGTGAGCTGCCAGATGTGGTGACGGGAACTGAATTCCAATACTCTGCAACAGCATCAATGCTTCTAAACGCTGAGGCATCTCCGTAGCCTCAAATTATAAGTCTTATGTGGCTGAAGTAGCTAGTCAGCATCCCACTCCAAGAAACTAACTCTGTAAATAAAAAAAAAAAACTAATTAATTCAATATATTTGTATTTAGTCTTATGCTTTCAGTCTATTGTAATGAACAAAGTAGACATGACTCTTGCCAAGATTGTCTTGACAACAGTTAAGCAAGAGAACTTATGTGTTTACTAATAAGCAAAACAAAACAAAAGAACACAGTTTGTGGGTCTGCTTGAATTGGCAGCAGGTGCAGTGATCTACAAGTGTGTGACCCAGTGTCTTAGCATTTTATTATTGTGAAGAGACAGCGTGGCAAGGGCAACTCTTATAAAGGAAAACATTTAACTGGGGCTGGCTTAAAATTTTAGAAGTTTAGTACATTATCTTCATGGTGGAAAGCATGGCAGCATGCAGGCAGACATGGTGCTGGAGAGGGAGCTGAGAGTTCTACATCCAGATTGGCAAGCAGCAGGAAGAGACTGTGAGCCACTAGGCCTGGATTGAGCATCTAAGACCTTTAAGCCCGCCCTCTGTGACACACTTCCTCCAAACAGGACACACCTATCCAACAAGGCCATACCTCCTAGCAGTACCACTCCCTATGAACCTATGGGGGCCGTTTTTATTCAGGTAGGGATGCCAGGCACCTCAGCTGTAACAGTAGTCAGGTAGTCAGCCTCAGGAGCCTTCCTCACCCTGAGTGACAAAGGAGAAGACTTCAGGACTAACGTGACATTTAGAAGCTTCTTGCAAGACACAGCTGTGCGTGACACAGGAAAAGTGCTCTGTGACTCTGCTGGGATCTAAAGAATTCTCATGATGCTTTGTGCATCTTAACAAATTTTGTGATTTACTGAATTATCATGTAAGATTTACAGCCAAAGACAGGCAGGTCTTTCAACTATAGACCAGCAAGTCACCCATGGGGGCAGAAAATATGTCAGATGCCTACACATACCCCTGGCCTGGAGAAGGTGATGAGTGGAGTTTCTCTGTCTTTGAACTGAATGAAAAAAGAAAAATTTAAAGGTTTTGTGGGGCCAATAGTTTTCCTGTTTGTAGTTCCAGTGGGCAATCAGGCCAGGGCAGGCTTTCAGACAGTTCCCTGGCTGATCCTGGCAGCTGCCTGCCATTTCCTTTATTTTTGCAGTGGTCTTGGGGGCCTGTTAGAACTCTCAGATCATTTTGGAGGGGTGTGCCTTGATCCCAGGATGTGAAGAAGGCCCCTGCCCACCTTCAGAGTTTGCTGTTGGAGTTGGAGGCTCAGATCTGGGCGAGCTCTCATGTCTGGAGCTCACTGTCCCTGAGCTGTCTTCACATCAGCCACCCACTGGACTGTGATAGTTGCTAGCACATGCTGAGGACATGACCTTTTAGTCATTCAAGGTCATGTCCTCCAGGAAGCCTTCCATGGTCTTCTTGGGATTTTTTTTTCCCCTGATTCCCAGATATTTCAGTGAACAAGAACAACCCATTTTCCAATCATTTTAGATCATTGTTAGTTCTCACTCCTGCCTAAAAAGTCTAAGAACAGTGGCTTCCTTGTAATAATTCACATCTATTTCTTGCCAAGTGTTCATGCTGTACTTTTCCCTGGCTTGGTCTTCTGTGTAGCAAATCTTACATGTTGATTGAGGAGATCCTGGCTTACCTGGGGGGCAATCCTGGCTTACCTTCCTTACGGGGGAGTGGGTGGGGAACAATCATACACCAATATAACCTGTGTTTTTGTTTTTAGCCAGTGATGCATGCAGGTCTCCCTCCGTCCGTCCCTCCCTCTACCCTTCCCTCCCTTCACCCCTCTCTCCAGCCCTCCCTCCCAGCACTCATGCATCCCAGATTGGCCTTGGACTTGTTATGTAGCTCAGAATGATCGTGAACTTGTGACCTCCTTGCCTCTATGTTTTTGGTTGTCGGATTCCCTGGCGCACACCATCACCCCCAGTTTTATGCAGTGCTGAGGACTTAGCTCAGGGCTTCACGCATGCTAGGCAAGTACTCTGCCACTGAGCTGTACCCCCAGCCTCCGAGGCAGCCATTTCTGAGTGACACTCCGGCAAGTGCTAAGCTGAGCTTCAGGGTTGTAGAGCTGAGTATAGCCTGGGCTCATCCCTAAAGGAACTCTCAGCTTAATAGAGGGTGGCAAGTGGGGAGTCCTTTTGCTTGGGAGACTGGGCCAGCTGAAATGGAGTTGGATCTATATGCCAAAAGGCAATGGGAACTGGATATGTGTTTAGATTAACACTAGAGGCAAAGTGTGTGTGTGAGAGGGAGAGACTAGTCATTTGCATGTAATTCCCACAAAATTATGTATGTATGTATGTGTGTATGTATGTATGTATGTATGTATTTTGAGACAGGTCTCAGTATGCCACCTTGGCTTGCCTTGGAACTCAATATGTAAGTCAGACTGGCCTCAGATTCAAAGATCTGCTGTGTCTCTCTTGGTCTGTGCCATTATATCCAACTTTTAAAATTTGCTTACTTTTCAAGACAGGGTCTTGTGACATCACTGAATCTTTTAAATAGTGCTGGTATATTGACATCTCCACATGACTCATTGTGCATAAGGGATTCAGGATCAGAGAAAATAGTTCCCTTAAGTCAGAGACTGTGTTGTTGACCCTGGACTTCCCCAGTTGAGAGACCCTTTGTCAACCACTGTCACTGTATCATGTCGCATTACTGATGCTCTTTTTGTGTGGTATTCTCGAATTTTTATGATTCTTGGTTTGGGGAAGAGAAGAAAAAGAAGACGGGCCCTGACTGCAGGAGGCTTGTTAGAGAGAAAGAAATGGAGATTACAACAACCAAAGGAATGCTTCTGAAGGTTCAGGAAAGTGTAACACTACTCCAGTAACCAGAAAACGCTTGTGTGGTCTTCATGACTCAACTTGTGTAGTTTCTGTCTGTGCTGAGTCCTTTGCTTCCTTCTTCCTGTTATATGACTTTCCATGCATAGTTTATTCAGTGGTGTTTCCCCTTGTTATGCTATGAGTGCCTCTGAAGTTGGGTGCAGGTACCATCTATCCCTGGGGCTCACACTGTGCATGGCACATGATACACTTGAGGACCATTTGTTGAACCATTCATTCACCCTCTTACCTGTTCATCCATTTGTTATCCATCCATCCATCCATCCATCCACCCACCTATCCACCCACTGTCCATCCATCCACCCACATATCCATTCACCAGCCCAGCCACTTATCTATCCACCTACTCATCCACTCAGCTATTCAATATCTATTCATTCATCCACCTACCCACTCACTTAGATTTTTTTTTTTTAAACATAGAGTACTGGGAATGACAACCTGAGGTAACAGGTCAAATCTGATACAGACTGTGCCCATGAAGAAGAGCTAGCTCATAGTGTAGGGGTGAGAGGAAAACCTTGTGAATAGAAAAGAATGAATGAGTGGAATGACTGAAGACATTACATTATTTGTTCCATATCTGAGATGTTTCAATAAGAAACCAGGTTTTAAAATGTATTTCCTGTCCTAAATGGTATAGCTGTGAATGAGGCAGCTCCTACTCCTGTCCTGCTTTCTCTGTCCCCTCCCCTGGAGGTGGTGGCAGCACCATCTGGCCCTTCCTCAGCTGGAATTCCAGTGAGGCATGCGGCTCTCCATGGGGACCTGAGTATGGAAGGAGGGCAGGGGGCATTGACTTAGTGACTTCAAGGTGGCCACATCCCTCCTGTGTCTCCCTGGAGGGATTCTGTCTGAAAGGATCAGGCAGATGTTCTGGGGCTAGGGTGATCACTCACCAGCCCTCCCCTGGGGACAAGAGGTGACAGCACACTTCTCTGAGAGCAAAGGCAGAGTGCTTTGATATTATGCTTGATCCAACCCAGTAGGAGTTTGTGACACATTCAGATTCCCATTGGCAGAGGAATTCTTTACCCAACTTCCCTGGGCTTTGTGAAGGAGAGGCCCACATGGACCTACCCACTGAAGCTGATTTAGCTACTCAAGACATTGCATGCTTTGGAATGCAGTTAGGAAAAGCCTCATGGAGCCCAGCACTTATTCTTAAAGAGACTTTGCAAACTTGAATCTGGCATTAAATTGGAAATGTGTAGACAGCTTAGCAATGGGAACAAATAATATCAGTGGCTTGCACCCTCTCTCTGGAGTGGAGTTGGGCTTCTAGCTTCCTTCTGGGGGTCCCCAGGACATCACAGGCAGATAATTGCCTAGCCTTAGGGATTTCCTTGCCAGTGGGTGTGTGTCTGTGCCTTCGTGAATGTGCACGTGTGTGTGTGTGTGTGTGTGTGTGTGTGTGTGTGTGTGTGTGTGTGCGCGTGTGCGCGCGCGCTGGAGCTGCTGGGAGAGGAGACTGTCCATGCTCCCTGTGGCATGGGTCTTACGCTGGGCTGTTATATGGGCTCTCACTGGGGCTCCACTGTGACTCACCATAGCACCACTGCAGCCTCCCCTCCCCCTGCGCCCCCAAGAGTGCCTTTCATAACACAAATCTGGTCTTGTCCTGCAGGGTTCTCAAACTCTGTTATGGTTTCTTTTGTGAGTGGGAGAAGTGGAGGAGTATGGGAGGCGGCTTGGGAACTAGGAAGTCACTTTTCCATTCTCTACCCAAGCTCCAGCCTTGTAAGCAGAGCAGCATCTCCTCTTCTTTCCTGCTGAGACTGTGGGGTGGCGGTAGGGGACAAACGGACTTGTTAATGCTCCCTTCTCAGGGCCTCAGTGTAGCTGGGGGTTACCCAAGTAAAGGTTCCACAACTGGAAGGGGGAGGAGCAAAGGCCCAGCTCCCAGCCTGGGAAGAGCTCTGACAGGGTGTTTTTCCGCCCCTCCTGTGAGACAGGACCCTCCTCCTCCTTGGGAGGTGTGGGGATGGCAGTAATGTAGGCGGTTCACTTTGAGGAAGGAAGCCTTCCTGCCCAGAGGTAATGCGAACAGAACAGAGGGCCCTTTCTGTTAGATCAAGTCCAAGTTCCCTAAGGCTCACCGTATGTAGCCTGACCCTGCTTGTGTTTCTAGTGTCCTTCTCTGCCCACATTTATAGAAGGTAGAGGCAGTAGGACCAGGATTCTCTGGGTGAGGCTGTGGGTACAAAATGGGGTCATATTATGGTGGCCCCTATAATAAGGCCAGGCTTGCCCCGCCCTTGATCTCCCAGCAAAGACAGTCTAAGGCTCTTTGAGGTCATTCATTTGCCCACCTTCTGGATGCGTTGAGCCTGCCTGGTGCCATCGTGTTCCCTCACCACAGCCAACTGAGTGGGCCTGTTTTTTGTCATTGCCACTTCCTAGCTGGCTCTGGTGCCTTTGCTTAAGCAGAACCAGGCTGTATTTGGAGATGACTGGCGTTAGCCACTCAGAACAAGTCGTTGGCAGGAGGTGTAGGAGCCAGATGGACTTGAAAGAGCACTTCCCAAGGACACACTTACGTGGGAAGCCAGGAGCTATACAAGGGTCAGCACCACCGTGTTAGACTCAACCATCAGGACTCCTTTAACTCTTGGTGCAGTTCCTTCCCACAAATTCCACGAGCAGCCTGTCCTCTCCTCCCTACTTCACTGTTCAACCCTCACTGTCTAGACTTGACCCACAGACGTGAGCCTGTCTCCTTCAGATACTGAGAACATATAGTGGTTACCTCTCCCAGACTGTAGAGTTGGTTTCAGGTGTGACATGAGAGGTATTTGCAATAGTCTTTTTTTTTTTTTTTTTTTTTTTTTTACTAATGACCCTTGGGCCGCCCCTGTCTCTGCTGATGCCTGTACCTTTACAAAGACCATGGGATGACAGGTGGGTGCTCACTCATTGTGACTGAGATGGAGTTGACCTTGAGCAGGTTTCTGCACATTTGTATCAGACCATGTGGATGTGTCCTGATGCCTGGGAGTCTGTGTCTATTCTCTAGAGCTCTCCAGTTGGCTGGGGCGACAGCTGTACAGCCATTGACAGAGATCTGTGGGAGGTGGGGAGAGTCAGAGCTTTTTTATTTCCCTTATGGGGTGGTAAAGGACAGAGACAGGCTTTTGCCTGCAGGACATGAGACCTTTTCTACAGCTCAGAACTGTAGGCTGTAGGACTGGGCAGTAGGAGGTTAGGGGCACAGGGTATCTCGGTGGAAGGTTGACCTGGGTCCTTGACACAGAAGCTTGTAGGGCACTGTCTGTGTTCAGAGCCTGTGTCTTTGCTGTACGTAAGTCTATAGCAGGGGGATTTGGCACAGTGACTTCTTCAAGGCCACTGTATCATTGCCTCTTCCCGCATCTCTCAGCTTCAGACTGTGTGCAAAGGTTACAGATTGGGAAGGTCCCATGTTGGTGGCATCAGCAAAGGGTTTGCTAAGGCTGTCACATCCATTTGTCACAGGCTGGGGACCTTCGACAATGGTCATCTATCCTTTCTGACTTCTAGAGATGGGAAGCCCCAGTGAAGGTGTTATCCAGGCAGGACACGTCCCTCTGTAAATGCTAGGGACACGTAAGCTCTAAGCCTTTCTCCTGGCTTTCAGGCTTACTTGGCCATGGGAGCACTAACTCTAGTCTTCACATGTTCTCCCCTTACATGTTTGTCTAAAACTTCCTTTAGAGGTGCTAGAGAGATAGCTGAGCTGTTAAGAGCACTTTCTGCCCTTCCGGAAGACCTGGGTTCAGTTTCTAGGACATTGGTAGCTCATAACCACTTGGACTCATAACCAGCTCCAAAGCCCTCTTCTGGCCTCTGTGGACTCTAAATTCACTTGCATCCCATCATACGTGAGTGTATGTGTGTAATACATATATTATATATAATTAAAATCTATATTATAAATAATTAAAAAATTAAAAGGCCCCCTTTTAATAAGATTACGAGTCATATTAGGGTAGGGGTCCACTCTACTCCACTCTGACCTCATATCTAGTTTTATCTGCAGTGACCCTGCTTCCAAGAAGCTTCAATTCTAGGGATGAGGACTTCAACAGGGGAATTTTATAGTTCAGGCCATCATTGATGTCTTCCTGATTCACAGGTGCTCAAGATCAAGAGAGGAGACATCACTCCCTTGAAAGCCTGGTGGGCTAGTTCGCTTTTCACATTGTTTGCTCACTGGTTCTTTCATCTGCTTAGTAGCTTGGTTCTTGGGACAAACTTGGGGACTTTCAGGGCAGGCATTACTTTAGATCTCTGACCTTGACCTGCCTGCTGCCTTCTCCATCTGGCCCGAGGGGCCTCTCTAATTGACTCTTTGGCTCTTTGTATTTTTGTAATCACTGGGGGTTTTGAAATCCACCTGATTGATGGGGGAAGCCACTTTGCTGGTGTACAGTTTGAGACAGACAAGCTCTGTTGATCAAGCAGAGAGAATAATGATGGCGCTCCTGACCTCTACAGTAATCTCCTTCATGATGCATTCTCAGGGGAGTTACAAGAGAGGAAAGATGTGTGAGTACCTGTGAATGCTCACTGACTATGCCAGTGGGTCCCTCTGAGGGCCACTGTCCTCTTGGGACTTCCATGGGTACTGTCACCTACGTCTCATGTCAAACTAAGGCAATGTGTATACCAAACAGTAAGGGACCCTTTCCTATGACTTCTTGATGAATTGCGACATATTTGCTAGCCCACTGTTAAGTCTGCTCCTCTCTACGTAGCTTCCTGTTCACAGAAATCTGTGTATTAATAACAGTTTCTGGCATAAGTTATGACTTGGCTCAGTGAGTGAGTACTTTCTTCAAAACTTTGTGATCTTTGCAAATGATTTTTTTTTCCCTCCTTGCTTCTGGTTTTAGAAATAGCCAAAAGGTCATGGCTCTCTGCAGACTCTTATAAAGTGTTTGTCATAGCATGCTGTTAGAACCTTTTGGACATTTGGAAAATATGCTATTTTAAGTGGCTGTGCCTTGACATTTTGGCTGTGTGCCTTGTTTCTGTGTGACTGATGGTAGATCAGATACTGAAGGGTTTGTAATCCATCAGGCTTTTGGTTCCAATCTCAATTTTGCTTGCCGGTTTCTTTGTAACCTTGTAACAAAGTAGCCCCTGTGCCCATCTGGGTATTCATGGCAGCCATAAAGTGTGTGACATTTATATTATGCAGAGATTCTTATACTGACCACTGTGTGTGTGTGAGAGAGAGAGGGAGGGAGGGAGGGAGGGAGGGAGAGAGAGAGAGAGAGAATGATTGTGTTCAGATACAGAAGTCAGAGGAGAATGTTGAGTGTCTTGCTCTATCAGTCTTTGCCTTAGTCCCCTGACACATAATCTCTCATTGAACCCAAGGCTCATTATTCTACCTAGACTGACCATCAAGTTCCAGGGATCTTCATTACCTGTCAGTACTGAGGTTACAGACACAAGTACAAACATACCTGGTTTTTCCATGGGTGCTGGGGATTCAAACTCAGGTCCTCACACTTGCATAACAAGAGCTGTCACCTGTTTTTTGCTATCAGACAATAATTACTTTTCTTTAAAGGCAAATTTGGCTACTCTCTGTGGTTTTTCATCATGTCTAGATGCTAGAGTTCTAAAGCCAAGGTCAGGTATGTAATATGATACAGCTTAGCTGAGTACCAGAGATAGGGGGCAGCTAGAGACGGCTGGGTCTGGGCAGGGTGATCTAGTCCAGGTCCAGCCTTTCTCTGCCAAGGCAACTTACGCCAGACTGCTGATAATTGGGGTCAGTTTGAATAGGACTTGGGCAATCCATTCCAGCTCTAATACAGAAAGAGACAAAATGGAAAATAATAAAATATGAAGTGTATGACTTTTTGCATACAAAATGCCCTCAGAAGTTTCATCTTTTCTTTAAGAAAATTACTTATTTACTTTGTGTGTGCATCTCTCTGTCTCTCTGTGTATGTGGGTATGTTTGTGTGTGTAGGTCAGAGTTCAGCTCTCTCCTTTCCACCCAGGTGGGTCCCAAGCATTGTCAGCCTTGGTGGCAAATGCCTTTACCCAGTTGGCCATTTGCCAGCCTCCAGTCTCATCTTTTGACGTCAGGTTTTTGCCTGTCTTTGCCAGGAGGCACCCGATGATTGCTGCACTCTCTTAACCACACTAGCTGCATTTCGAGGAACAGGTTGACACATCCGTGCCTGGTGGAGCTGGCAGTTCCCAAGTTGGGAGGTCCAGCTCATGCTGACGTAGTATTTGTATAATTAGATGTGTTTTGGGGGACAGGGTCTCCCTGGTCTCTGCTAGGCTGCTTGTCCAGACAGCTCCAGAGAACTTCAGGGATCCACCTGTCTCCACCTCCTCGGTGGGGACAGTGCTCAAGTCCTCATACTTTCGGCCCACTGAGTTTCTCCTCAGCCCTAAAATTAAATTTTTAAATCGACCTATTTTGTGTTAACATCAGTTGTAACCCTGTGACAGGCACTAACAAAGAACTTCTTGCAGTACATACTTTTTTTTTTTTTCCTCAAGACAAGGTTTCTTTGTATAGCCTTTGCTGTCCTGGACTCACTTTTCTAGAGTAGGCTGGCCTTGAACTCATGTTGATCCACCTGCCTCTGCCTCTCTGAGTGCTGGGATTAAAGGCGTGTGCCACCATGCCCGGCTCAACACTTGCTTTTTAAGCCTCCGTATTTGGAAAGGCTCATGAAGCTCAGCTCTGCTGAGCCCCCTTTGGTGTTAATGACCTTACAACCCTGAACGTGCCTGATATCATGGGAAGTACGGTTACCCCAAGCCCAGTGACACATAAAATGGTGTGGCCTTTGCATATAATGTACACATGTCCTCTTACATACTTTAAATCATCTTTAGATTGATATTCAACAGACCCCAGTCTGTGTAAACACAGTGTGAATAATTTCCTGTATGTTGTTCAGGGCATTATGGCCAGGAGAAACACCTTCACATTCTTAGCATAGACACAAAATTCCTGTGGCTCTTTTCCATGTTAGGATAACGGGATCACAGACCTCTTAGAGCCTGTGGTTACAAGGACCTACTGTACTGGCATTTGTGGAAGACCCAATGCTGGGTTGGGGACTCTCAGCAAGAATGGACAGCTTAGGGAGAGAGAGAGAGAGAGAGAGAGACAGACAGACAGACAGACCCTAGGCTCCAGCAGCTTTGGTTTTGAAGGGGACAGGCCCTTACAGCCCTGACAGGTGTGGTCCAACTCCTGCTAGGACAGGCTCAGGTCTGTGAGCTCATCCTCTCTGCTTGGTAACACCATACTTATGCGGCTACACAGAAGGACATGGGCAGACAGGCCTGGGGGTACCCTTGCCATAGAGTTGTGTGGACTCAGAGCTAGTCCGTGTGTGTATGCAGGTATGTGTACACATGCATGGAGAGGCCGGAGGAGGACATCCAGTGTCCTGTGTTCCTTTGAGACAGTGTCTCTCACTGACCTTGGACCTAGGCTGCCCTATGGACCCAGTGCTGGGGGCACAGGTGTTCATGACCATACGTGGGCCACAGAAGATCTGTTGCCTGGAACATCAGCACAGATGTGAGCTTTTGGAATGTTGTCTTTCTTCCGGCACAATAAAGAGGAAGCCTGTTCTTCCTCAGAGGTCTGCAACATTCTCCTTCACCATCGCTGAGCTCTGAGGAGTGTTTTGGCTCAGCTGGGACTGTTCGGTCAGACCAGACCTAATAGGTACAGCAGTGTTAACTAGAGACCATGACAGGCAGAGAGCTCTGAGGCTCCCGAGGGCAAAGCCACTGTCAGAGGTGCTTGTCATCCTGTCTCCGAGGAATGCCTGGAGCTGAAGCTTGGTCTGCTTCAGCTCTGGTGGGAATCAAATGGTGGCAGGGCCATGTCCAGCCTCTCAAGATGAAGCTGGGGAAAGGTGAGGAGATCATGGATTGGGAGTGTGACAGATTCCTATCGGGCCTCTTACTTGGGTGACGTTGGGCAAGTCCTCACACTTTTTCCTCTTTGCCTCCTGAAGTTATGTGTGGATAAAGAGAGGTGGTGTGTGGCACCTAGGTGGGGGTGTCCTCTGGGGACAATCTTCGTGCTGTGCTTATGGGCTGGAAAGAGCCACCTCTGCGGGCTCACAGACTGTCTTTACACACAGTGCTACGGCCTGTCTGAACATCCTCTTCTCCCAGAAGGGTCAGCGCGACCTCCTAGTCTGGGACCAATTTGGCCTTGGTCTGTTTGGTCTTATCGTGGCGTCTCCTGTTGTGCTTTCCAAAATACATCACTCATCTCCTCAGTCATGGGCTGGAAGGATGCTGGGCTCCAAGGCTGCCGGTGCCAGATAGCTCTGCCCGCTCTGCCATCTCCAGCCTTGGCTGTCTTCAAATAGCAAGTGTCCTTGGGGGCTGAGGTCATGGAGCTTCTGGCCAGTGCTTTGTCAGCAGAAGCCCATCGGGTGGGGCTTCTGGAAAAGTGGTGTTTTTCTGACGTGGAGGCTGCCTTGCTTTTATCTTTTGCCAGTATTCCTCCTGCTACGGAGTAGGTTACAGAAGTAGTGTTGGCCGTTGAAGCCATTGCAGGACAGATGTCGGAAGTCAAGCTACCAGGGGCTAAATTCTCGTTCCATGCAACCTGACCTGACTACCCACAAGGGAGTGCCTCCCTACACTTACCCTGACCCGACACTAATACTCTCGTACTTCACATTTTAGCAAGTGTGCAGGGCGTGCCCTTGTTTCATGCGTATTTCCTTTTAGAATGATGGCCTCTCGTTGAGTTCCATGGGCCTTTGGCCAAGGCTTCTCTGCCTCTGGTACTTACATAGACTTTGACCTCATGTGATGAGGTGAAGCTATCACTCTCAGGGGCTGTTGCCCATCCTGGAGCTTGACAGAGTTGAGAAGAATAGGTGAATGGCTTGTTTCTTGTTCTAGCTGAGTTCCTACTCTTGTGGGATGACAGAAACAGAAGAACAGTTTTTTGGGGAGATTAACGCTCCAAGGAAATGGGCAGGCTGGCCCAGGAGGCTGTGTCACCAGGCCCTAATGCTAACGTCTACCACCTTTACTGTTCTGTTGACACAGTATCCTGAAATGCTGTAGGGTCCACCAGCCCCTCTAGCTCTTAATTTCCCTTCCCTTTAGCTTTATGAATACTAATCTTTCTGTAAATAGCTGTGGAACCAACACACAATCTCAAGATCACTTGTCTTGGATTGTAAAGTCAGTTCTTTAACCAGGTATATAACTCAGGGACGTGGTACACTGAGATTGTGTTTGGCAAGTCTGGACCTTGCTGTGTTGGGCAAGGGTCTCGAGTTCAGGTTTTTGATCTGTGTCTGAAGAACAGGTTACAGAAATCCCAGTGGGCTGTTCTGATAGGATGCAGGCTTGTAGCTCCTTTTCATCCACTCCAAATTCACACACGCAGAAGTTCCTTATGGGAGAACACTTTCCTAATGCATTCCAGACGGCAGCGGGAACTTACAAAGTACACACATCCTAGCTGAAAGCGGTGAATTCCTGGAATTCATTGCTCTATTCTCTGCCCTTGACGTGATACAGTTTGTATGGGAGAAACCTGGACTGCCAATACTCTTATGAACTAATATATGTATGCCAGAGTGCATTTTTCTCGCTGGGGATGTAGCTTAGTAGCAGAGTACTTGCCTAGTATATGCAAGACCCTGGTTTAATCCCCAGCATTGCCAATAAGTCAATAATTGAGTTAATAGAGCTGCATGGGGTGGCTCAGACCTGTAACCCCAGCCCTTGGGAGGCTGACACAGGAGGATGGTAATTTAGAGGCTAGCCTGTGTTATGTAGTGAGTTTCAGGCTAACTCTTTCTACAGAGAGAGAGAGAGAGAGAGAGAGTTCCTGTTTCAAAAAGTGAGCAGCAACAATAAAATAAGCAAGTAAGACAAGCAAAACAACAAGTTAAAAAAAAAAAGAGCATCAAAAAATAGGGTTAAATATCTCATAAGGTCATTAAGATCAAACAAGGGAAGGTCACTTCCTGTGCTCACGTTTGTCCTGAAAGAGCAGGAGAGGAGGCTGAGGAGATGAGAGCCCTGGGTGCTCCTCTCAGTTCCCCACACCACGAGGTGGCTCACAGCTGTCTTGTGACTCCAGTTCTAGGGAAGTCTAATGCCCTTTTTTTTGTGGACACTGTGTGCACACGGTACGTACGTATATATGAATGTGTATAGATGTGTGGGTATGTATGCAGGCAAAACATGTTTGTAAAATAAACATGTTTTATGTTTGTAAAATAAAAACAAAGAAATCTTATAAAAATAAAAAGGACAGCCATATAACTTGGCCAACGTCATTCAGGAATTAGGTGGAATGAAGGATTAGTTCCCATCAATTTTTCCCAACTGACCCTGTGTCTTTAACTTTATTGAATGTTTTTTTTTCCCCGCTGGAGGTACAGAATTATATTATACTGTATAGTTAGCACTTTAAAAAGAAGCCAGAGGGAGCTAAATATGGTGGTGCACACCTTTAATCCCAGTACCCGGGAGGCAGAGGCAGGCAGATCTCTGTGAATTTGAGGCCAGCCTGATTCACACAGTGAGTTCCAGGATAGCTGAGGCTACACAGTGAGACCCGGTCTTGAAAAAACAAAAACAAAACAAAACAAAAACCAAAACAACAACAACAACAACAAAAGAAACAAATGCCAGTGTGTTTAAATATACACAAATATATTCTTCTTCCACAGTAACTTTGGAAGTTTCCATTTACCAGGATCTACAGAATTTGCCTCATTTGAAAGTGATGGGAAGGAATTCTATTAAAAAAAAGTTGAGGAATCTGCATTAAACTTGTGAAGATGGAGGAGAATCCCTCATCCCCCTCAGAGAAAAGAACCTATAAATCAGTAAAAAGAGAAACCAGAGTACCAGGCACAGTGAGGTATTAATATTCATAGATGTTTCTTTTACATTTGGGAAGAGAAAGTCAAGGGATAATTTAGAACTATGGAAAAGGAGAGGAGGGTAATGGATAGCTAATAAGCAGAGTTCAATTTCACCTTCGAGAAAGGCAGAGCAAATCAAAACCACACTGCCTGGGATGCGGCTGGAGCTCGGTTGGTGGAGGCCAGTACAAAGCCCTGGGGTGGAGTCCTAGCGCCATAGTGGGGCTTGCCTGTAATTCCAGTGCTGAGGAGGTAGAAGCAGGAGCACTATAAGTTCAAGATCATCCTCAGCTACATAGCAAATTTGAAGCTAGTCTGGGATATATAAAACTCTAAGGCAGTATACCCCAAGCCTATAGCCAATCTCAAACTCAATGGAGAGAAACTTAAATCAATCCCACTGAAATCAGGGGCAAGGCAAGGCTGCCCTCTCTCTCCATATCTCTTTAACATTGTTCTTGTAGTCCTTGTTAGAGCAATAAGACAATTAAAGGAGATCAAGGGGACACAAATTGGAAAGGAAGAAGTCAAAGTATCACTGTTTGCAGATAATATGATAGTATACCTGAGAGACCCCAAAAATTCTACCAGGGAACTCCTACAGCTGATTAACACCTTCAGCAATGTGGCTGGATACAAAATTAACTAAAAAAAAAAAAAATCAGTAGCCCTACTCTATACAAAAAACAAAAGGACTGAGAAAGAAATTCGGGGAACAACACCCTTCACAATGGCCACAAAGGACATACAGCACCTTGGTGTGAACCTAACCAAGCAAGTCAAAGACTTGTATGAAAAAAAATTTCCAGTCACTGAAGAAAGAAGAAGATATCAGAAGATGGAAAGATCTCCCATGCTCATGGCTTGGCAGGATTAATATAGTAAAAATGGCCATCTTACCAAAAGCAATCCCCAGATTCAATGCAATTCCCATCAAATTACCAATACAATTCTTTATAGACCTTGAAAGAAAAAAATTCTCAACTTCATATGGAACAACAAGAAACCCAGAATTGCTAAAACAATACTCTACAGTAAAAGATCTTCTGGAGGTATCTCCATCCCTGATCTCAAGCTGTACTATAGAGCAACAATACTAAAAACTGCATGATACTGGCATAGAAACAGACTGGTGGATCAATGGAATCGAATAGAAGACCCTGAAATAAATCCACACACTTATGGACACCTGATTTTTGACAAAGATGCCAAAACCATTAAATGGAAAAAAAGATAGCATCTGCAACAAATGGTGCTGGTCTAACTGGATGTCTACATGTAGAAAATGCATATAGATCCATACTTATCACCCTGCACAAAACTAAAGTCCAAGTGGATCAAAGACCTCAACATAAAACCAGACACACTAAACCGCTTAGAAGAAAAAGTGGGGAAGAGCCTTGAACTCATTGGCACAGGAGACAACTTCCTGAACAGAACACCGACAGCACAGGCTCTAAGATCAACAATAAATAAATGGGACGTCATGAAACTGAAAAGCTTCAGTAAAGCTTTTCAGAACAAAGTCGTCAGAACAAAACGACAGCCTACAGACTGGGAAAGGATCTTCACCAATCCTATATCTGACAGAGGACTAATATACAGTATATATAAAGAACTTAAGAAGTTAAACAGCAAAAAATCAAGTAATCCAATTAAAAAATGGGGTACAGAGCTAAACAGAGAATTCTCAATAGAGTAATATCGAATGGCAGAGAAACACTTAAAGAAATGTTCAACGTCATTAGTCATCAGGGAAATGCAAATCAAAACGACCCGGAGATTTCACCGTACTCCCATCAGAATGGCTAAGTTCAAAAACTCAAGTGACAACACATACTGGAGAGGTTGTGGAGAAAGGGGAACCCTCCTCCACTGCTGGTGGGAATGTAAACTTGTACAACCATTCTGGAAATCAATCTGGCGCTTCCTCAGACAGCTAGAAATAGAGCTTCCTCAAGATCCAGCCATACCACTCCTAGGCATATATCCAAAAGAGACTCAAGTACACAATAAGGACATCTTCTCAGCCATGTTTGTAGCAGCTTTATTTGTAATAGCCAGAAGCTGGAAACAGCCCAAATGCCCCTCAGTGGAGGAATGGATACAGAAATTGTGATACATCTACACAATGGAATATTACTCAGAAGTAAACAACAAGGAAATCATGAAATTTACAGGTAAATGGTGGGAACTGGAAAAGATCATCCTAAGTGAGCTATCCCAGAAGCAGAAAGACATACATGGTATATACTTACTCATATAGACATATAATATATGAAAAACCTACTAAAATCTGTACACCTAAAGAAATTAATCAAGAGTGAGGACTCTTGCTAAAATGCTCAATCCTTATCCAGAAAGGCAAAGAGGATGGACATTAGAAGGAGAAAAACGGGAAACAAGTCAGGAGCCTGCCACAGAGGGCCTCTGAAAGGCTCTACCCTGCAGACTATCAAAGCTGATGCTGAGTCTTATGGGCAACCTTTGGGCAGAGTGCAGGGAATCTTATGAAAGAAGTAGGAAATAGTAGGATCTGGAGAGGACAGAAACTCCACAAGGAGAACAGCAGAACCAAAAAATCTGAGCACAGGGGTCATTCCTGAGACTGATACTCCAACCAAGGGCCATTCATGGATTTAACCTAGGACCCCTGCATAGGTGTAGCCCAGGGCAGTTCAGTGTCCAAGTGGGTTCCATAGTAATGGGAACAGGGACTGTCTCTGACGTGAACTGATTGGCCTGCTCTTTGATCACCTCCCCCCCTGAGGGGGGAGCAGCCTTACCAGGCCACAGAAGACGACAATGCAGCCACTCCTGATGAGAGCTGATAGACTAGGATCAGAAGGAAGGAGAGGAGGACCTCCCCTATCAGTGGACTTGGGGAGGGGCATGCATGCAGAAGGAGGAGGAGGAGAGGGTTTAGGAGAGGAGGAGGGAGGGAACTACGGGGGGGGGGTACAGAGTGAATAAAGTGTAATTAATAAAGAATTTAAAAAATTACTCAAAAAAGAGAGAGCAGAAAATTGGAATGACCAACCAATGACTGGCCCACCTTGAGTCCCATGCCGTGAGAGCACCCACCCTTGACACTGTTAATAATATTCTGCTATACTTGCAGAGAGGAAGCTAGCATAACTGTCATCTGAGTGGCCTCACCCAGAAACTGATGAGAACTGATGCAGAGACCCACAGGCAAACATTCAGTGGAGATCGGGGAGTCTTGTGAAAGAGGGGAGGGAAGCATTGAAAGAGCCAGAGAGGTCAAAGATACCATTAAGAAAACCCACAGGATCAACTAATGTGGGCTCATAGGGGCTCACAAAGACTGAACCACCAGACAGAGCATGCATGGGACCAGCCTAGGCCCAGTACACATACGTAACAGGTATACAGCTTGGTCCTCATGTGGAACCTCTAACAGCAGGAGCAGGGGTTATCTCTGACCCGGTTGCCTGCCATTGGATCCCTTTTCCCTGACTGGACAGTCCTGTCTAGCCTCAGTAGAAGAAGATGCACCCAGTCCTACTACAACTTGCTATGCCAAGGGGGGTTGATGTCCATGGGAGGTTCCTGCTTCTCTGAGGAGAACAGGAGGGCATAGGGGAAGGGGGGTTGAAAGGTAGGGACTGGGATGAGAGGGAGCCGGGGAAGCTCTGATCAGGATGTAAAACAAAAGTAAATAAATGAATGAATGAAAAAAACAAAACAAAACAAAAACAAACCTCTATCCTCCCTTCCCCACATAAAAAAAACTTGAAAAAAATCTCTCATAATCAGCTACCATTTCATGTTGCCTCAGCTAGCATTGCATGTTCTCAGCATGCAAAAATGAGAAAAAAGTCGACAGCAGGCCAGGGTGGATAAAGACATGGGGCACCTATAGGATGACTTCACTGATGGTGGGAATGTAAGTTCGTCCAGCGCTGCACTTTTGGGCATGGCATCTGTGTAGCCTGCCATGGGAATGGTAACTCTATCGTTGTGTACCAGCCTGTGTTTATAACAGGAGAGATAGGAGAAGGCTTCTCTAAGGGCCATTTGCAGTAACTCACGAACAAGCAATCACTGGAAATAGCTTCCACCGACCACCAGCCACTGTAGGAAGAATACATTGTACAGTGAAATGCTCCACAGTGGTGGTGCCAAGGGCCTTATGGACTGAGGCAGCGTCGTAGGTAAGCCCCAGGATCAACTTTGTACGAAGCAGAAAAGCCAGTCAGAGAAAACATGTACTGCACAAGTCTGCTTGCAGAGACGGCAGGAGTGGGAAGCTGAAAAGCTCGCTGCTTGGGTCAAACTAAAAATTAAGTGGCTTGTTAGAGATGATATTTTCTTGCCTGGGGGATGGCTTCAGTGAGTCAAAGTGTTTGCTGCACAAGCCTCATGACTTGGGGTCAGTCCCCAGAAACCATGTAAAAAGCCAGACGTAGTGGACACCTGAAGTCCTGGCTTTGCTGCTCTGAGCTGCAAGAAGGCAGAGGCAGCAGAGCTGACTGGAAGCTCGGGCACATGCTAGTTGGGAGTACATGGCATGACAGAGACAAGAGAGACTTCAATAAGGTGCAAGTTCAGAGCCAACTCCTGAAAGCTGCCCTCTGACCTCCACAGGACCTGGTCCCTAGGGCGCTGTGGCACCCACGTGCCTCTTTCTACTAAAGAAATAAATATATATATATTTTTTTTTAAAGGAAAGAAATGGTATTTTCAGCTCTAGCTTAGATCTACTGAAACAGAATTTTAATAAGACCTCTCAGGCATTCCTATGTATATTAAAGTTGACCTTTGCAAAGCAGGGGGTAAAAGAAGATCAGGTTAAGTCTATGTTAAATTTTAAGCTAAAAATTAACTTGAGAGTTACATTGAAAATCATGTGATGCCTAAAAAGAAAAAGAAGAGACAAGACATAAACTTCAGGCTGGGCGTGGTGGCACATACCTTTAATCCCAGCATTGGGGAGGCAGAGGAAGGTAGATCTCAGGGAGTTCAAGGCCAGCCTGGTCTACAGAGTGAATTCTAGGACAGGCAAGGCTACATAGGAAGATCCTGTCTCAAAAAAGGAAAAAAAAAAAAAAAAGCAGAAAGTTCAGGTTCTCAAACTTGGGAAGACTGAATAGGAAAAAAGCATGTAAGGTTTTTTTTTTTTTTTGTTTTTTTTTTGCTGGTGAGGCCTTTATGCTTTATTCTGAGTTTCTGATTCTGTTGCAACATCAGAGTATTACAGACATTCCTTGTGTCTGTTTAAATAGAATACACACTATTTTTAAAACCAAGAGTTTTTAGAGGGCGAGGGAGATGGCTCAGTTGGTAAAGTGCTTGTTGTGTAGACATGAGGAATGAGTTTGACCCCCAACATCCACATGAAAGCCGGGTCGTGGTGATGCATGCGTGTAATCCCAGCACTGAGGAATCATAGACAGCAGGATCCTCAGGGGTCACTGGCCCCAAATCTTGCTGATTCACTGAGCTCTAGGTTCATTGAGAGCCTTGTTTCAAAAAAGAAGATGGAAAGTGATTGAAGAAGACATTTGGCATTGACCTCTGACCTCCATGTGCACTTGGCACAGACATGAACACACAGGTGCACACACATGAACATGTACACATACAGAGAAGCCACCTCTAACTCCAGTTTCAGGGGGTCTGATGTCCTCTTCTGGCCTCTGCCTGTATCAGACACACACGATACGCATAGATGCATACATACTTACATCTTACATGTAGGCAAAACACCTGTACATAGAAAAATATGTTTAAAAATTTGCATGTGATCATTTGCATAAGCAAAACAAACAAAGTTAGGAGATACAAAGTAGGAAGAAAAAGTAAAAGATGCCATAATTTTTCTTTGCTAAACATTCCTTGTTCACTTTTTAGTGTATTTCCTTCCAGCTTTTTTCTAGATGTTAATGAACAAGAGGGCATGGTGGTACTTGGAAGGGGAGGATCAGGAGTTTAAGGTCCACTTTTGCCATATGGTGAGTTTTGCTAATGTGATGCGTCTCAAAAAACAATCGATATAAGTATATGGTGGGCTAAAGATCTGCACGCTGTGGCCTCTCTCCTGAAGTATATGCTGTTATTATTTCATGTATTTTGCTATTTGAATACATCACCTTAAATGTGTAGAAACCAACCATGATAATGACTTAACACTAGCAAGAGTTATGTGAAAAAATGCTAATTTTTTTCCCTCTGGAAAGTTTTGTCGAGGATTTGATATTCAGGGTTATTAATTCTCTCTCTCTCTCTCTCTCTTACTGCCCGCCTCCAGGAAAACCCATGATGCTTATGTGTGCCCCATGTTGGATGGTGGGTAAAATCCCTTGCAAGAAATTCTGTTATTGAAATATTGTGCTTTCTGCACGTGGGGGTGGGGGTCCCTGAAAATTATACCCAGGGTCATTTGTAGCCAGAAACATGAAACTGTTCATGGTTTCCTTGACTGGAAGCTGTTTCTCAAGGCCATAGTTCATAACATTGTTGTTTTGAGCCAAAGCCACGGAATGCTTATCTCTTCTTAAGCTTTTGTTGGAAGATCCACCGCAAACTGTATCAGTGGGGGGAAAAAAGCAAAACAAAACGAAACACAACACAACAACAAAACATAGCTGTGGCAGCTGGGTCATTCTGACCCAGAAGTGCCTGGAACGCTTCTAATTGCAGCCGCTGGCCAGATGAGTCAGCTAGCCAGCCGGTGCCTCCTAAGTGGTAAGCGGTCATAATCAGGCTCTTTGTTTCACGGCCAGGGATACTTGCCCGAGCCTGTCTGGGTCTGTAGGAGGAGAAAGACTGTCTCTTCCAAGCAGTGAGCAGGGCACCTACATTAGTGGGTACAGGGGGTGTCATGTTTACCAATACTGGAGATCTGCTGGGACCGGGCTGAGCCTTATTCATTTCATTATAGACGGTTTCCATGTAAATTGTGTTTGCTGAGCGTCTAGGACACGCCAGGGTTTGTCAAAGGTTTGTTAGGATCTCTTTCAACTCAACAGTCTTTTAAGGGTATTTTACTCCTCATTTTGATGAGAAAATGAAAGTTCTGGGAAGCTGTCACTCATCCCCATTGTTCGTATTGGGAACCCCTAAATATTTGAGTGAGTGAGTGAGTGAGTGAGTGAGTGAGTGAGTAAGTGAGTAACGAATTCAAATGCTAGTGAAAGGCCTTAAGGAGAGAGATTGGCTGATATGGATCAGAGCCATGGATTCAGAGGTTTCTTAACCTCCCAATGATTTTTACCCCTCCCAACACCCAGTTTTTAAATTTTAGGTTCAAAAGACATGAGGTGGGGGTTCACAATAGGCAAATAACACAAGACAGATGAACTGTGTTTGTAACAGAGGGATTTATAATCTTCGTTTTAAATAAATTGCCAGGTGCTGGAGAGATTGCTTGTGGTTAGAGCAATGGCTTCTTTGGAAGAAGACCCAAGTTTGATTCTCAGCACCCACATGACAGCTCACAGCCGTCTGTAGCTCCAGTACCAAGTGATCTGGCACCCCTCTTCCGGCCTGCATGAGCACACACACGTGGTACACAGACAAACATGCAGACAAAATAGAGCTCCCAAGGAAGCATCATTATCCCCATGTACTGCAAGGAGGGTGGAGGTCAGAGAGGCATGGGGTCTGCCGTGGTCACAAGGTAACGGTGGGCGAGGCGGCTGGGACTGGAATCCAGGCACAGGTGTCCCAAAGCTTCCCTGGAGACACTACTTTCCTGTAAGCCAATGCCAGGGGTGGACATTTCACTGTGAGGTCTGAACTTTATTTTGTGTTTGATGGAGGAAAGAGACCAAATGACGTGGAGCTTCAGAGCTTTGTTTTGCAGAACCAAACCTCAAGTATCGGGTCCTGCCCCAAGAAGAGATTCAGTGCAGAGAGCCAAGCAGATGTGGAAAGATTAGGAGTGTGTAGGGTAGAGTTTGTGTGGAGTCATTTTTTTATTTTTTAAAGCCAACACCAGCCTGTTCATTTTGGTCTACCTTTTGTTCTTCGCATAGATACATAAATCAGAAGCTTTTAGTTTTTTTTGAGTGTCTCAGGTCTGTCAAGCTGGCCTTGAGCTTGCAGCATAACATCAAAGATTACTGTGAACTCTTCAACCTCTTGCCTCTACCTCTAGAGTGCTGGGATTATAGGAACAGAACCATAGTCGGCTTATATTGTGCTGGGGCTTGAGCCAGGCAAGCACTCTGCCTTTGTCTTGTATGCAAGAATACAGATTTACTTTCTTACTCCTAGAGGGGGAAAACACAGACATACAGCTATAATATAACACATGTGTTCTTAAAATCATTGCACCAGCTGGGCACCGTGGTGCACACCTGTAATCCCAGCACTCTGGGAGGCAGAGGCAGGCGGATCTCTGTGAGTTTGAGGCCAGCCTGGTCTACAAAGTGAGCCCAGGACAGCCAAGGCTACACAGAGATACCCTGTCTCTAAACCTTCACCCCGCAAAAATAAATCATTGCACCTTGCGAGACTGGGATTAAAAACTTATGTTTATTGGGATGGAGTTAAGGACACAGCGCTCAAACACTTCATCAGTGGCACATTTTAAAAAGAGGGAAAATCCCAATAGAAAGTTCAGCATGTCTTACACATGGGCAAACGGCTAAGAAATATATAGAGCCTACAGTAAAAACAGAAGAATGCTCGTATGTGCATGCAGAGAGCACTGGAAGTAGCCCGTGTCACTGTGGTGTAGAGGAAAAAGGGTGCTGTAGAAATCTGTGGAAAATTCTAATGCCCCCTGTGCAGGGGGCATAACCACATGCTGGCTGAAGTAGTTCGTGGGTCTTCGAGTATGTGGATGTGTGCATGGTTTTGTGTGTTCCTACGTAGCTCAGTCTGCCATTTAGACCCATTTGCCTTAGTATATCAAAATAGTTCCTCCCATTTAAAAGCTGAAAATTGAACAAATTTGATCATCTTTAAGTATATATTCTTTTTGGACAGACATGGTGGTCCATGCCTCTGTGAGATGTACATAGTGAAAGAACTCGTTTTATTGCAATTATTAGTCTGTGTATGTGTTAGAGGGGTGTGCACACAAGCCACAGCAGCCATATGAAAGTCTGCAGGCAGCTTATGGGAGTTGGTTCTCTCCTTCTACCATGTGGGCCACTGGGGACTTGAACTCAGGTCACCAGGCCTGGCGGCAATCACCCTTATCCCCTGAGCTATCTCATGGGCCCTAAAACTAGACTGTTTTTTAATGCTGATTTCAGGAAGGGTCAAGTACGGTGGATGTGGAGGTAGAAATTCATTGTCAGACCAGACATTTAAGTTTGTTTGTTGATCTCTTTCAGCTGGCTACATTTCTTAGGAGGAAGGCCATCTCTCTTTGCTCTTTGATCCCACCACCTAGCCCATAGGATGACAGTTGATACATGTAAATGAAAGGTAAATAATGTATTCATTGATTATAATGGATTGGATGGATTCTTTGCTACATCGAACCTCGATATTCTGAAATTCACTAATTTAAGAAGGGCCTGAGCACAGTCTAGCTAGATGGGAAAGCTAGGGCCTTGGCTTTTCATAAGCTCCTCCAAAAGGTTACACCAGTTCGCCAGTTCTGTGTACACTATTTGTTTTGTCTTTTTAACTTACTGGCTATGCCCGATAAGTTTGTAGGCTTTTAATATTTTGACTAAATATGGGTATTTGAAGTCCCTCCCCCTTTTTTTTTTGGTGGTGTTGTTTTGTTGTTGTTCTGAGCTCTTTGCTCCTCCTTTTCCCCCTGCCCTTCTCTTTCTCCTTCTTCTTCCCTAGTGAAAGGCAATCGTTGCAAATAAGCTCTTCCAAATACCCTTTTCTCTGTGAGGCTGTAGCCAAAAGGCCAAGCACTTGCAAAGATGTTTTTCTTAATTCCCCAGGCACTTTGATTGGCAGGGGATGGACACATCTATATTCTCTTGCAGCTCCCTCCATGTGAGGGGAGACAGCCAGGCACACAGGCTGATGGTTCCGAGAGATCAATTTAAGTGTAGCAGCCTACAACAGGAATAGTAGGACTGTCCAGGAAGAAGCAGAAAGGGGAATCCTGTTCCATGCTAGAAGCAGGTCCAAGGGACTGTTCCTTTGGAAGAGATGCTGCAGCTGGTTGTTGAAGAGTGAGCAGGAATTCATATTATGGATAAGGGCCTTACAACAGGGGAACACCCAGCAAGGCATCGGAGTGTGGCTCCCATCTTCAGGGAGCAGCTGCTGGGTGCTGGGTGGTGGCAGCACCACCACCTGTGAGCTTCTGTACAGTGCCTGTCCTGGAGCGATCTGGACACCGCTCAGGGACACGCCTCTGTAAAACTTAAGGCATGTTTACTTGTTGATGGTGATTGTCATAGTCTTCTGGAGCGTTCTGTTGAATAAACAGAGACTTTGGTGCCTCCTGAAGGTCATTCCTTCCAGTCTCTGCGGTCAGGGAGGGAAAATAAAAGCTGATGTGGCAGCGGCTGCTGTGATGGCTGTGACCGTGACCTTGGTTTACGTGGAGGTGTCTTTTGCCGGGGCAGAGCAGCCTTTCATGTGAAGAAGGGAGGGGCTGAGATTTAAATCAGGAGGACAAGCCTTGCTTCACCTCAGCTAGCTCTCTCTGCCTTGCCATCACTCCCCACCCCTCCTCCCACCGCCTCATCCCTCCCCTCCTGCTGCAAGTCACAAGTCTATCTTGACAGGGAGGGAAAAGCGCTGCCATGGCAAAGCTCCCTCATTCAGACCCAAGGGAGGCAAACTCTGCTTTGCTAAGTTTCTTCTTATGCTAACGTAGACCAACCTAAAAGTTAACTGATCGGAGCAAAAATGAGAAGCACCCGGAAACACTGAACACTTCCGTGTAGGGGCGACTGCAGCGTGTGCTCGTCAGTCCCCTTGTGATTTTTGCATAAGCACAGACTGAGAGCTTATTGATGATGGTCGTTGCTGGGACCCTGCTGTGCCTGGTGTTTGCATGTACCAGGAACCACTGCGAGCACTCTGTGCATAGTGACTTACTGAATCCACACAGCACTCCTCAAAACGGGAGGTTTTAGGTGTTTTTTTTTTTTTTTTTTTTCTCTCTATTTTTCAGGTTTGGGAAACTGAGGCACATAATGGTTAACTTGCTCAGAGTTTAATGGACTCTGTGTTACAATTGATGTGTTACAGTAATCAGAGTATATTATAATGTATGTCTAAACACACATATAAAATTTAAAGCATACACTCTACAGCTATGAACATGTTATGTTAAATGTGTGTCTGTGCACCATATGTGTGCACATGCCCACAGAGGTCAGAAGAAGGCATTAGAGCCCCTTGAACTGGAGTTACAGGGAGTTGAATGCTACCATGTGGATGCTGAGAATTGAACCTGGGTCCTCTGAAAGAGCAGCAAGTGCTCTTAACCACTAAGCCATCTCTCCAGTTCCATAGTAGCATTTCTACATCTTTTTTTTGTTTTCTTCTCTCCCTCCCTTCTTTTCTCCCTCCCTCTCTCTCCCCCATCTATCTTCCTTTCTCCCTTTCTTCCTTTTCACCCTCCCTTCTTCCTTCCTCTGTCCCTCCCTCCCTTTCTCCCTCCCTCTCTCCTTCCTCCCTCCCTCCCTCCCTCCTTTCTTCCATCCTTCCTTCCATTCTTGGGGGACTGAACTCATGGCTTCTAGGGCAGCTCTCCACCCCTGAGCCATAGCGTCAGCCCATAAATTATTCTCTTGCTGAGTGTTACAGCCTAAGAGGGTGTGTGTGCTATTTGCAATGCCTTCATGCACAGCTTTCGTTGTATGTGGGTGTTGTAGGTTATCCGAGATAGTCCTTCTGGGATGTTTCTTTAGTCACAGTTTCCTACCATCGCCCACAGTGCTCTGGCAGAAAGCCACAGGTGCTGTAGATGTGGTGGTTCTTCTTCTCCATCCTCCTTTGAAGGGGACCGATGAGGGCAGAGGCCCCAGGAGGCTGCTTCGGGGCTCCTGAATCTTGTCAAGCAGGACCACCAGGGGGCACTGCTCCAGAGTTGACAGGAAGTATATGAATGGTGGTCTGGATGCCACTCTTCCTAGGAGCCATTGTTCAGGCAGGAGTTGGGGGCGGTGTGGAGGTGTGTGTGTATCATAATTCCACTTTGTGGTACCTGGTACTTTAGGGGATGATATTTAGAAACATCTGGAACTGCCTTTGCTGACTTGAGAATTAACAAGAATAATTCAACTTCTTAGATTTTTTTTCACATAGGTAAATGGCATTGAAACCTCCCAACTTGTGTTCAAGTGAGTCATCATTGTAGGCAAATAAAGATTAAAGTTGTCTACCACAAATAGAGTTATCTTTCCCTTTCCCCTCTCTTTCAGTTAGGATGGGTCTAGAGTTCTGGATTCATGGAAGAAAAGTATAGAATGTATAGAGGGCTCTGGATACCAGCTGGGGTTCTCTCAAAGATTTTTCACAGTAGTGAAAAACAAATGATGTAAATGAAAAAGTTGAACTATGTCCCTAGGGCCAGGGTCACGGCTCAGCGGGTGAAAACACTTAAGAGTGTCAGGCTGGCTACCTGAGTCCCGATCCCTGGAAGCCGGTGAGAGGCAGGTGTGGCCTGTCCCCAGACCTCCACGTGAATGCCTTGGGCATGTCTGCATGCATATATAGATGCGCCTTCACAAGAACTAAATACATATTTAAAAATGAAATCCACGCCTCTCTCGATTCTTAAGGAAGGTCCAGGTGCCGAGGTGTTTCCGAGGTGTTGTTCAGGAGCTGCTGTCCCTGGGGGACACTGGTTACTTCTGGTTTGTCCCAGCGCTGTAAACAGTGCACTGTCCACTCACTGCCCTTCACCGCAGAGCTCTGCTCACCACCCTTTGTGAACAGTGTACTTGGTTTTGTATTCCCTAGTACAGAAACTTCTATATTATTGAAAAAAAGACCAGTTGGACTGCCTGTGGTTAGACAAATGGATTGTTATGTACCTGCAGGGAGAGCACTGTGACCTGCAAGCACTTCAGTTCTGAGAACATTGACCCAGCAGGAGCGGGGCAGATGGAGCTCAGAACAGCCACTGCCAACCCCCCCCCCCCTTCTTTTCCCCTTGGGGGGGGATTGCAGTGTGCAGCATGGCGGGGGATACCGGTTCTGACCCCCTTGGGGGGCGGGGCCCCCGGGCCTCTGGGTGGGGCCCCCCCCCCCCCCCCCCCACGCAGGCTCCCTGCTGCTCAACAGGGTGGAACTGAGTGGCCCACTATGTCCTGTCCTGTGTCCTGTTCTCCCAGGCAGATCAAAGGTACCGGCTGGGCTGAGGGAGGCAGGGGAGCCACTGTGTGCTTCCGCCCTTAAGGGGGGGGTTGCAACCTGCTCTTAGCATGTTGGTTTAGGGGCTGCCCAGAAGTGACCAGCTTTCTGTAAGGTATGGTGGATTTGGCTTTGGGGTTGAAGAGATCTGTGTTGGCCTTGCCTGCTTATGACGGAACTATCTGGGAGGAGCAGATTAGCTATCTCTTGTAAGGTGTGGGCTACTTAACTAGAAGGAAGCCCACTTAGTTATGTCCTTGCTACTGTTTGCTGTGGATAATAAAGAGGAGGTAAATGACTTGTTTTACATAAGGTGGATGCCAAAGTCACAGTCAGAGCTATCACAAAGGGCAGGTTAAGGAATCCTCAGACACTGTTTTGGAGCTTGCTTTGCTGGCCCTGGAGAGAGTGGGCTTTCCAGTGACGTCTTCCCCGGTTTTGTGCTTCCACTCACTTCTCGAAATGGCTAGAATGAAAAGCCGTCTGCTTTGTCATTCTTTTTGAGAGCACTCGAAGATCTCCAAAGACTCACCCTGACCTTCTGCGAACAGATGACTGTGAAGGGCGCAGTGAATCCGTGGAGTTTCCTCTCAGGCTGGGCTAGCTCAGGGGAGGAGGTGGGCTGGTAGCTTGGTCCCCAGCCGCAGTCCCAGCCCCGCCTTTCTTTCCTCCATAGCACCTGTGGAGTTCATGAGTTCCTGCAAGACAGATCAGGGAATCTCCATTCGAATGCCACCCCGCACCCCATCGTTTCCTGCCAGCAGGGCTGCCAAAGAGTTTATGGGATGCAATTCTGCAGTTTAGTGCCTTTATTGCCATATCATATATTCGGGACTTGCTACTGCTATAGCATTGGAGCCATCAGGCCTACTGGAAGGGACTTGGAGGCAGGAGCATGCCACCATCAGAGGGAATGGCTTTGTTCTGTTCCATTCCTCAAGACTTTGGGCTCAAGTCAGCAAGATGGCTCAAGTCAGCAAGAGGGTGGAGGCTGCGAAGTGTTAGCAACCCGAGGTTTATCCACCAGACCCACACGGTGGAAGGAGATAAGTGACTCCTGCAGGTTGTCCTCTGGCCTCCGTGTGCAGGCTTTGGCACGTGCTTGCACATATACAGAGGCACTATGCATGTACGTGTACATATGTTCATATTCATAAACTTTGGGCTCCCGGGACACAAACCATCCTATTTTTGTTGCCTGGAGGATTCTTCTAGTTAGAATTTGTTCAAAAGTTGGAGGGTGCAGTCAGAATTAGTGGTGGCTGGAGTGTGGGGCGCTGCAGTGAGAATTTGTGGGGTCTGTGGCCCTGCCGCTGCCTTTGACATCCTCATGTGTGGTTCTGGCAGAGACTGTGGGGGGAGCGTTTCCAGAACGAGGCAGAACTCAGAGGGAGGCCTGGGGAGTGTTTGGGCTGCATTCACAACAGGCAGGGTAGGTGGAAGGTTGAGAAGGGAGGCCAGTAGGGAGCCATGCATAGGCCCTGCCTCCCCTCCCTCCAGGAGCCTGGCCTTTCTTTTCAAGGTAAAGGGGAGATTGGACAGTGGTGGCAATACATGGGACTTGGAGCCATGAGACCCCATGCAGGGAGCTTTGCAGGCCTGGGTGAGGTCTCAGGAGGGTTGGGAAGGCCTGGTTTGTTGCTGTCACTCATGCCAGCCTTGTGTTGCTTCTTGGTATCTTCTGTATTGCTGAGCCCACTGCTGGCTTCTCACTGTTTTCAGAGCCAGCAGGGGCCCCTCCATGACCTTACCTTACACAGGGTGACATCTTCATGTTCTCTTCACTCTCCCTCATCCCTCCATGCAATCTTATTAGGCTTCTCTGCATCTTTCTGGCTCCACAGGACTTTCTTTGAGGGCTGGAACTGTGCCAGGAGGCATAGTTAACACAAGAGAGTTTTCTGCTCTCGTTTCCCTTTCTCTTGAAGGTGACCTCTGCCTATTCCATTACAAGGCCACACAAACCAAGGATGCTTACACTGACCACGTACATGTACCACCTGACTAGCTGATGGGTGTTACAGGACAGCATTGCGATGTGCCCATGTTCTCTTAGCACCAGGCTTAGAAGGTGGAATTCTTGGACTGTTGGGTCAAACTGGGAGGAGAATGATCTTTGCATCTAACAGGAGGAGGGCAGGCAGGGCCAGGCCAAAAGAATCTGTGGCTTGAGAACACTGGCTGTCTGATCTTGGGCTTTGAGATGTTTGGGGCAAGTTGCAGTGTCTCTAGGAACCTGGGGTGGCTGGGGTAGTGGAGAGAGGACCTTTCTCCATAGGAAATTATTTCAGGCTTTGAGGGAGGTGGGGACAGAAGTGAGGGGACAGGAACAAGGAGTAAACTTCTTCGCTGCTTTCTGCAGCTGTTAATCTGGGAAGCTGTTCGCCATAGATGGCCCAGGCCCGTGTGGAGATGCAGGCAGAGAAGAAACAGTGATGCTTTTGGGGTGAAGGTTTAGCTGAAGGAAGACCATATAGAAGTGGTGGCTGAGCAGCGCTGTGCTCTGGAGTGAAGAATGACGGGTACACATCTTGTTTCCTGCTGCTCAGGAAAATTCCTCTCGACTATGATCGGAATAAAGAGCAGTAAGGTCTTCCAGTAAAACCTTGGGGAGAAAAGTCAGCCGGAAGGCTGTTTAGATTGAACAGGGGGTCATCCTAGGGACATCCTGAGGACCTAAATTATAGCCCCAGCTGTGCTTCTCGGATGCAGGCTGCATCTGAATGCTGTCATCCCCACACTCCATCCTCCAGACTTCACTGTCACCTTCCCTCACTTCTGACTCTTCTGAGTAGTGGCTGTCTAAGGTCTTCAGCAGCCCAGCTCCATGGGACATAAAGAGAACAAATGTAAGTATATGTTTATGTGTATATCTATATGGCATATTTACTGGTTTATAAATTTAATACGTGGACTAAAGTGCCCTCATGTATCGTCTGTCCTATCAAACATAACTTAGGGGCTGGGGAGATGGCTCAGTTGGTAGACAGCTCGCTGTGCAAGCATGAGGACTTGAGTTGGGACCCCAGGGACCCACTTCAGAAGCCGGGTGTTGCGGCACCATCTGTGATCCCAGCGCTAGGGAGGCAGAGACAAGAGGATTCATGTAGCTCAGTAGCCAGCTGGGTTTGCCGAGTTGCTGAGCGAGATGGAGATGTTGAATATCATGTTGAGCATGATGGAGGATGGGAGGAAGACACTCAGCATCGACCTCTGGGCTCCACACAGGTACAACCAAGCATGCATTGCCTAGCCAAAAATCATTCTAAATTTACACTGAGAAGTGATGGGAGAGAACAGATAAAACAGCTAAAATGAAGTCGTATGTTTTTGTATGTCCCTTGGGATTTGTCATGTGTGATGGACGGGTTCTGCAATGGGGACTGTGGGGCTCTGCCTGGAGGGTCCAGCGGTGTAGGTAGAGCCTTATTCTCTGTACGGCTGCAGTATTTTCTCAGCTCTCAATGTGACCGAGAGGTAATGCACCCGGGCGACAGCTAGCTTTGAAGTAGGGCACGCTTAGGTTCTCTAGGCCAGGTCCTGGCAGGTCTGTCCCACCTTTTGACATTTGCATTTGGCATCATGTTGTCATCTATAGAGCTTGTGCTGAAGACCCTCATAAAAGATGGCAAGAGTCTCTCATGAGGTTTTGAGTAAGTCTCCAATTTTGTGCTGGGTCACATTCATAGCTATCTCTGGCTGCACACAGCCCACAGGCCGGGGTTCGGTTTGCTAGAAGTTGAATGGAATGCCATAGCCTTCTCTAAAATTGTGTGGTGTCCTGTCGTTGGCTAGGAAAGGTACTGAAAGGGACAGTCATGCATAGGTTTAGCCATGAGTCCAAGGGTGCTTGAGAGGCTTCTATGCCCTGTTAAACTTGTCACAGTTACTTTTCCAGAGGAGATATGTCACAGTGTGCATGCAGAGGCCTGAGAGAAGATTGTGGGAGTTGAGTCGCCTTCCACCGTATTGGGTCCACCAGCTTCAGGCTTGGTGGAAAATGCTTTTATCCGCTGGTTCTTCTCACTGGGTCAAGCAGCAATGTTTCTTTTTTGGGATATTTATCTCTTCATTTGCAAACAAGGCCTTGTGTTTCAGTGCTTTACTTGTTTCTAGACTATCTTTCCATTCCTACTGTAGAATATGGGAATTTAGCTCTCTCACACATCCTGTGGCAATTACACACCTTTACCCACACATTCCCTGAAAACATACACATGTCCAACTGCCTAGTCACATATGTCTGTGTCCACATGTATGCTAGCAAACTGAACACACACATCCAACATACAGTGACACGCACACATCCAGACAGACCTGCATGTACCTAGACACACATATGTACAAGACAGGCACATACTTTTGTACATCCTTTCCTGCAGGTACTAACTGCTTCTTCTCTAGACTTTAAGTCACTTTGAATCTACCAATATTTCATCCTCATATTTTTGTAGAGCTTGAAAAACTGCCAGTGTGGTATAAAACACTGCATAGTCCAGTCTGTCACTTTGGGGACATCCTTCCCAGAACCTTGTGTCCCCTGCTACACGTGACTTCACACATGTTATCACCAGCACCTGTGAAACCCTTTACCATCTCCTGTGCTGGGTGCTGATTGTAGGCTCCACGGCTGACATTTGCCAGTGACCTCTATTTCCCAGTAGCTTCCAGAGACCTGGAATTTCTAAAAAATGTATTCTTTTATCCTTTGGCTTTGTGATTTTGATTGAGCATAGAAGTCTAGGTAGAAAAGATTCCCTCAGAATCCCAAGGCATTACATTACTATTTCAAGTATCTGGTGCTGCTTTAGGAAATCAGAGCTGCTGTGGTCGTTTCGAATCTAGAATGTGACTTTCTCTCCTCCCTTTTCCTCGTTGGTGACCTAACATCTTAATATTTCATGGCTATACACCTTGATTCATATCTTTGTAGATGTGTGTGTGTGTGTGTGTGTGCGCGTGCGCGCGTGCACGCTGCGTACGCAGAGTGTTCTTTTGATCTAGAATCTTCTATCCTACGGTTCTGGAAAGTTCTAAAAGTTGTTTCTTGTGTACCACCACTCTTTCCTTTGTTCCTCTTCCTGGAACTCCTAGGGAGTGCATGGATTAGTCTCAAATCTCCCCCTCCCCATCTTCAAAGAGTATCTGCTAGCATGTCAACAAGATAAAGACATTAAAAGAAAACATGAAAGCATTTCCCTTTGGCATTGGCATCTGCCAGGACCTTTCTTAGGTGAGGTCTTGACCACCTTACTTGAAGTTGGGGAGAAAAAGATGTTTAAATGTATGAATATTCTTAGTGATTTCATGAGATGTTTTAGAGTAATTGTGGCCGGGCATAGTTTGTTTGTTTGTTTGTTTTTCTTCTTATCTTGGAAATAATATGACAGGACAATGACATAGTTAACCAGTAAAGAAAGTTAGCTTAATATTATAATTGTCTCAGTATACAATTGAATAATTAAAATGTCCTTACCTTTTCTATCTTTTGATTCCTGGTCTACTCTATTGAGCAGTTTTTAAGTGCTATTGTTTGATCCTGAACTAGGCTCTATTGTCTATCTGAATTAGGCTCTATGTTCATGGTCAAGAGGAGAACTCTGAGTAAGCCAGGTTTAACCCTTCCTTAGCTTGCAGGTAAGATAACCTGGCCATGACCTGTATATAAGGCAGAATATTACCATGGTATCTGAAAAGTGCCCACAACTGCTTGGTTGTGGTCCCGTAGGGAAAACAAAAAGGGCCGTGACATTTAACAACATCCTTACTGCTGCTTCTCTTGTCTTATCTACTAGGGTGTCCTCACGGCCATGATATCAGAAGTGCCTGCAGATAGGGAGTATGTTTTCTCTATTGCTATCACTTGTGGATGATAAAACTTCAATGTTTGCCTATGGTTGTAAGAGAAAATCCTTTTTCTTTTTTATTTAATTTACTTTATGTGTGTGAGTGTTTTGCCTGCATGTATGTTTGTGTACCACATGTGTGCCTGGTGTCTGCAGAGGCAAGAGGAGGATGTTAGATCCCCTACAACTGGAGTTACAAATAGTCGTGAGTTGCCATGTGGATGCTGGACCTCAAACCCGGGTCCTCTAGAAGAGCAGGCAGTGCTCGTAACCCCTGAGCCACCTCTCCTGTGCTCGCTCTTTCTTTCTTTCTTTCTTTCTTTCTTTCTTTCTTTCTTTCTTTCTTTCTTTCTTTCTTTCTTTTATAAAAATTTGTTTTATATTTATTATTATAATTGGTGTGTGTGTGAGTGCAAGTCCGTGTGTGCCATGACACAGGTGTGGAGGTCAGAGGATAACTTTTAGTAATCAGTTTTCTTTTCTGCCTTGGGTTTTGGGGAGTGAACTTATGTTTTCAAGCCCTTTAAAGCTAATAATATTGTTTTTATAAAGGTTAAATAGGGTCTAGGGACTAACTAGTCTTTCATTTAGAAATACATAAATTTTGTTTTTTCTAGGCAGGGTTTCTCTGTATAGCCCTGGCTGTCCTGGAACTCACTCTGTATACCAGGATGGCCTTGAACTCAGAGCTATTTATAAATGTCAGTAAAATCTTGTACGTAGAAAAACCTAGAAGGACAAATATTAACAGTAACTGGATTTCAGCAATGGGGACACAAGGAACTTTCTTTCATCCTTTAAGCATTTACCTTAGTTTCAAACTTTCTTACTATTTTATGTACTTTTCAAAACAGAAGTAAAACAGAAAATTGAGCAATTGTGTCCATACCTTAGAGGTGAATTATGTCCATACAGAAAAGATCGATTTATCTATCTATCTATCTATCTATCTATCTATCTATCTATCTATCTATCTATCTATCTATCTATCTATTTATTTATGACCAGAGACCCACTACATCTGGTCCAGAATTTTTAAAAGTGTATTCTTTTATAATTATATATATGAAATATAATTTCATTATATATATACTTATACATAATGTTTTTTTAATCATAGTCCCCCATTATCTTCTCTTACCTTCTCCTTCCACTAAATTGTTTTCTTCTTCCCAAGTCCCCCACCTACTTGAATGTCTTTTGTATTTGTGTGTGTGTGTGGCCCACTGCATTTAATCAGTGTTGCCTGCATAAGCGTGGGTGTGGAGTTATTTGCTTGAGTAAGGGCAGTGTGCTGGTGACTATATCACGGAGGAATGTGACTTAAGTGAAGGACCACTTAGTCCTAGACCCTATCAGACCTTTAAAAAACAGTGGAATTTACATCCTTGCTTGAGAAGATTAAAAAATTTTAGAAAAGACATTTGCTTTAGTGTGTGCATGTGCACAGATGTCACAGGACACTTTGAAGGAGTTCATTCTCATTTTCCACCATGTGGCGCCTGTCCTTAGGCTTAGTAGCATTCATCTTTACTCACTGGCCCCCTGAGAACATTTTTGTATTTTATGTTTATTGTGTAGTGAAAGTAGCTGGTCAGTTTCAGTCATACATCATTGATCAGATGGATCCATTATTTTTGAGCCATGAATAGATATTCAGCGCATGAGCTAGTTTGCTCTGCATCTGAAAACATGCATGCATGCATGCACAGTCTGATCAGAACTGCATGATGTGAACAGATGATGTCTACCTTCCTCTCCAGGGTCCTGTGTCTCTGCTAAATACCATGAAGTTTATACAGTTCAAATAGTAAGCATTTCAGTGTGAGAATATGAAACCTTGATTTTTGTGTGCCTGTCTTGAAATTTGTTGTCATGTCCGTTCTTCCACTCAGAAAAGCATTCATTCTATGCTGTTTGTTTAGAACAGAGGAAAGGTTTTATTTTAGAAAGAATACTTTAATTTGCCCTTTGACACTTTCAAACATGTAGACAACATGTCTTGATTTTACCCACCCTGTGTCCCCCCTCCCAAGGTTGCCATTTCTTGAATGTGAGAACTTTGCTTAGCTGTTGCTCTTTTGCCACATACACCCTTTCCTCACCTCCCATTTCCATTCTGTCAACATGGGCTCCTTCAGGCTCTGCACCTCCGTGTTAATTTATAGTCAGTAAAATGTACAGTGGCACGCCTGTTCCCCAGGTATCTCTCCCGAGAAACAGGGAAGAACTGGAGCCTGCTCTTGCTCCAAGGATCTGTGTTTTCTCTTCCTTTTACTGCTATATTCACCTTAGGTATTGGCCTAGTTCCCTGGGCTCTGGATGCCAGTCTGGCACCAGCAGGCAAACGGATAGGGTTGTGGGCAGTTGCAGTTTGCAGGGCTCCATGTCAATATGTTAAAAGAAAGCTCTTCCTGGGAGCCTGGTGTTGTCCAGACAAGGATGCGATATGAGCAGGAGGCATTTGTGGCATTATTAATGGTGGCAGCTTAGGCGGGCCATCCTGAATTGAGAACCACACAAGACCCAGGTTTACCTAACCCTGAATTGAGAACTATATAAGCCTCACTCCCAAGTCTCCAAAGGGAGCCAACCCCTCGTGACTATCTTGAAGTATGAGACAGGTAAAACAAAACAGCAGCAAACCAAAGCAGCCAATGGACAGGAGGCAGGACCCCTTCCGATCATCTTTCAGTGTGTCAGCCGCTGACCTCTTCACTCTGGAGCACTTTCCCTTTGTTGGCTGAATTCCTGAACTATTCTTTGGTCATTTCCCTGGTGTCGGTGAGCTGGTGGATGGGCCTTGTGGGCAATAGTTATTGCCACAGGCAGGAAGTGGTTAATAGGCTCCATTGACTCAGCTGGAAGAGGAAGGCTGTTGCCCTCTGCAATAGAGGCAGGATATACACAGACCACACCATTCATTTCCCCTTCAGGTGGGACATGGAGCAAGGAACCTGAGTATTTACAGCACGTGTCTTAAGGCAAAAAGTGATGGGCCAGTGGTGGTGGTGAAGATGAGCCTCCAACTAGAGTGAATATTCTTATAGACAGAAACCAGAGGCTCCTGGTGCTATTCTGTGAACCCTAGGTTGTTTCAAAGTTTAACAGTACACCAGAAAGAAACATGCCAGGGTATTCAAGAAAGAAATAATTTGGGGGCCTAGAGAGATGGCTCAGTGGCTAAGAGCACTGGCTGCTCTTTCAGAAATCCTGAGTTCAATTCCCAGCAGCCCCATTGTGGCTCTGGGATCTGATTGCCTTTTCTGGTATGTGAAGACAGAGCATTTACTTCATGTGCATAAAAATACATGATTAAATAAATCTTTTTAAAAAAGGAAAAAAAAATTGGCCTTCTTTCTTACATCTCTTGCACTTGGACAGGGCTTGTGTGTTCTCTTCCGAACAAAGTATTCTTGTAAACTCACTCAGGCATCAGTTAGAAAGAGACCTTTAAGAAGTTTAAAAAGTAGAGCGTCTAAAGACTAGCCTTAATTATAATTTAATTGGCAGTGTAAGGCCTTCCATTTTGGTTAGTTAGTAATTAAACACTCTTTGATAAGTGCTGGGGCAAAGACAGAGGGAACCCAAATGGAGGACGTAAGTTGTCCAGAAAGAAATGAGGAGCTGAGCATTGTGGTGCACAGATGTCAGATGTCATCCCAGTAATCAGAAAATGGAGGCAGGAGGATTAAGAGTTCAAGGCCATCCTTGGCTGCATAGCCCAGGGGAGCCTGGGTTACTCGAGACCCTATATCAATGTGTGTGTGTGCTCGTTTTTGCTTGAGGATGTGTGTGTGTGTGTGTGTGTGTGTGTGTAGAAAAGAGAGAAGGAGGGAGGGAAAGGGAGAGGGAGAAGAGATTGATTGGCTTGGCTTTATGGTTAACTTACATGCTGTAGTTAAGAAGTAGCTGGAAGACAGTGTGGCCTTACATGTCCCTATTGTTGAAGTCACATGAACAAGTAATTATTTTATAGGCGTTGGAAGGAATTCAACAGACAAAACTAAAGAGAAGCAGAAAGAAGGAAATATAAACCCAAAGCTAACAATGTAAGAGACAAGGAATGGAAACCATCAGGAGAATATAGGACATTGGATGCTCTTGTAAAGGACCAAAGATTGAAGTTTAACCATAAGTACAGGTCAGAGGAATGTTTGAACAAGTACCTGGGTTTTCATTCAGTGGGATGTCTGCCATGCAGCCATTAAAATGATTCAAAAAGCATATGTGAGGGGGACGAGTGATGTGTGTATGTCAATGAGATAGTTACATATGGTCATCACTCTGTGAATACAGTCCCCATCCTTTCCTATCCAACGTTCTGAAGAGAGTTAAGTTTGCAAAACTCATCACAGTTGCAGGGCAGGTTCAGGAGTTTTTCCACTTAACAGTTGAGAGGCCACGGGTTTGATCCTCAGGACTGCAAACAAAACACAAACAAACAAGCAATCAAATTCCTTGGTAGCGCGCTGCTGATTCATACCAGGATGCATTTGAGTGTTTTTGGTTTTTTGAGACAGGGTTTCTCTGTGTAGCCTTGGCTATCCTAGACTCAATTTTGTCGACCAAGCTGGAACTCACAGAGGTCCACCTGCCTCTGCCTCCCCAGCTCTGGGATTAAAGGCATGCTCCATAGCCGCCACTGCCATGGCCACCATCACTGCCACCTGGCTTCCATAATGCATTTGTATCATGGAGTCACTGTGCTAAATGGAAGAAACTTTTGTTAGGAGGCTTCCTGGCCAATGCGTCCATGTTGGCAATAGATGGAACAAGGGAGGAGAGCTGCAGCCACAGAGAATAAACTTGTTGTTGCAGGCCAGGGGAGTGATAGCTCTTAGGCTTCTTTCTGGGGGTGATGGACATGCCAGATCAGTCATGTAACAGTTGCACAAAATGGTGAATACATTAAAGACCAATGAGCTGTCTACTTATGCATGTGAATTAGTTAAGAAGTTGTCACAGATAAAATAAGGATTATCATCTTGTGTCAGTGGTTTCCTCATTTTTTTTTCCAGAGGTGCTGGGATTATTCTGCATTACTTGTATGATAGAGTCGTTTAATACACTAAAATACTGTCTAAAGCTGTGGTTCTCAACCTTCCTAATGCTGTGGCCCTTTAATACAGTTCCTCATGTTGTGGTGACCCCAACTATTAAATTAATTTGTTGCTACTTCATAACTAATTTTGCTACTGTTATGAGTCACAAGGTAAATATTTGTGATTTTCTGATGGCTTTAGGTGACGCCTTCGGCCCCAAAGGGGTCGTGACTCACAGGTTGAGAACCACTGAGAACCTTTTGGACTCTAAAGGGAGAATTTTAATAGCTAGCTTTTTAACAAAAAATAGCAGAGGGGCTGTCGGCTAATTCTGTCTTTAGGGTGTGTGTGTGTGTGTGTGTGTGTGTCTGTCTGTCTGTCTGTCTCTGTGTGTATGTCTGTGTGCCTCCTATAATCCTAAAACCCGGGCTTATGCTGTCATAGAAGTGAATGGTCATTTGTTGTAGAAGTTATGTCATTTGCCTGGGAACCCTGGGTGGCAAGATCCTATCTCTGGGAAAAATCAGGAAAAGCCTAAGCGCTTCTTGGTGGCATATCCTAAAAGGTGGTGGGCTGTGTGAGTGTGGAATCTGTGGGGGTTGTTACTTATATAACTTCCTGTAATTGCCTGGCAGTAGCTTCGGAGAGCCGCCCTCTCCTGTCTGGAGCTGAGCAGAGGCCGCAACCCTTTCCTTCTTGCTGCTGCTGCTACGCTTATCTCCTGGTTGGGCTTTGTGTGCAAGCAGCCCTTCTCTGCAGAACTGCAATGTCATTTTAACCAGAAGACCATCCTCTTTGTGCTCTGGAGATGGGCAATTCTTATGCTGGACAGCTAAAGAGCACACGCTTTGAAGAGGTCCTGCACAACTCCATCGAGGCTTCCCTACGCTCCAACACCCTGGTGCCCCGGCCCATCTTCTCCCAGTTGTATTTGGAGGCTGAGCAGCAGTTGTCCTCATTAGAAGGTAAGAAATACATACTTCAGTGTGTGTATACATCTATTTATTTCTGTGTGTAGCCAAGGTGCATGGAATAAACCTGCAGTTCTTTTTTGCCCCATTTGGGGAAAAAGAAAAAAAAAGAATGAAAGTTGCACACAGACTTTTATTTGTTTAAAAGTAAGTTTCAGGCCAGAAAATACAAAGAAAAAAAAAATAATCTTGGACTCCTAGGAGATGGGGAGAATGCTGTGTGCTAGACTCTCCTGAAAGCATTACTCATACCTTGATTAGATGGTTTGCATTTTAGCTTTGGTAAGAGATTTTAATATGTTTGACCCTCAGCTCTGTATTTCTTTATTTTTTTCTTCCTGTGACTCATGGTGTTATCTTTGCAAAAATAGTTTAGAGGTTATGTCTCTGTGTGGAAACAGGTGTAAGTTTCCCCTAGAGGCTTAAAATATATTAAGAGTAAGCCCTTAAGAATTTTACATGTACCAAGAATGAAATTAATAAGTGATCTTCAGGCGTGGGGATGGCTCAGGATGTTCCTTTATCTGGAAGATGAACTATGTGTGTACTTTCATGTCAAGTAAGCCTGAAACAATGTATAGGATGAAACACTCTAGAATTTTCTTTTTTATTTGTAAGTTCATGCTTTTGCTTGAAATTACACACAAATCGCAGTAGTTTTTGAAGTAGAAAAGGTCACGGTTTAAAGTGAAAAAAAAATCATCATTAAACAAGAAAGACAAATGTTGGCCAGGTTTGCACTCTGTTAGGCTTCAGGGCACTGTGTGGGGTGCCTGTCTTGAAGCTCCGCTGCTACCTGAGAGCCATTATTCTTGTGAGAGGACAAAGTGGGTCATTTTCTAGCTTCCTTAGCGTTGCAAATGGCACAGCTAAAGACCTAACCAACCTGGGTCCAGGTCTAAGGGAAACTAGATTGTGCTTAGCACTATGCATTAGGAAAACATGAAGCTCTCTGATAATCATTAAGAGAGTGTTGATGTTTTCTGGTGTAGGTAGTATCATTGTGACTTCACCGGGAGCTGAGAAGTGGTTAGATATTATTTCTTTCTTGTTAATTAATTTATTTATTCACTTTACTTCAAGGTCACAGCCCCCTCCCTCCTCTCCTGCTCCCCACTCACCTCCCTTTTTCTGCTCCCCTTCTCCTCAGGAAAGGGGATCCCCCCTCCTCCCATACCAGCCTGCTCTAGCACATCAAGTCTGATCTGGACTAAGCTCATTCTTTTCCACTGAGGGCAGACATGGCAGCCCAGCTAGGGGAAAGTTATCTGAAAGCAGGCAACCGAGTTCATGGTTCATGTCAGAGATAGCTCCTGTTCTACTTGCTAGGGAACCCTCATGAAGACCAGGCTGCCCATCAACTACATGTATGTAGGGGGCATAGGTCCAGTCCATGCATGCTCTTTGGTTGGTGATTCAGTCCCTGTGAGCCCCCATAGGCCTAGGTTAGTTGACTCTGTTGGTGTTCTTGTGGAGTTCTTGTCCCCTCTAGGTCCCTCTATCCTTCTCCCAACTCTTCCACAAGACTACCTGAGCTCCATCTAATGTTTGCCTGTGAGTCTCAGCATCTGTTCTGATCTGCTGCTCAGTGGAGACTCTCATTAGATACTATTTAGTTGATTCCTCCCCTCCCCCCGCCGCTTCCCGCCTTTTTTTTTTTTTTTTTTTTTTAATCGGGTGAAAGGCTTCTGTGAAATATGTTTTCCAGGGCCATCCTTAACTACTTATAGTTGAAAGCTTTGCCAGTGGCAAATTAAGAACGGCAATCATGATAATGATGTAAAACACTTAGATAGTGTCCTAAACTCTACTGTCTGTCCACCTGCGAATGCTGAGGTCCTCCGTGACTTGGAGATTTTGAGGGGTCACAATCTCAGGGCTGACACTGGGTCAGATGTGGAGAGAATCAGTGCACAGCTGCTCACATGGGAACAGAGAGTAGCAGAAAGCCCTTGGGGGATCCCCCGTCATCTTCTCCTGCTGCTGGAGGCCCACCTTGCCCCTTCTAGTTGGCAGTGGGAGGGAGGTGGGTTGCGTCTTCGGAGGATCTTCTCTTTGTTGGGTATATGGTATGTCCCACACCCCGACTGTGCTGGAACCCAGGACTTCCTAGTTGCTAGTTACTGCTCTGCCTCTGAGCCTCATCTCAGCCCCCAGGGACAGTGTTGAGGCTTATGAATATGATTGCTCGGGTGCTGAGGGCCCTGAGCTCCTTGCCAGATGTGAATGGGTTTGCTCAGCCTTTAAGTTTGTGTGACGACTTGACTCCTCTGGCGCTTTTCCTCTCTTCTCAGCAAATAGCCTGGTACTGTCCCCTGGGATTTTGTTTGTCCAGCACAGAAGTTAGCCTGAGGGGTGGGTGGGAGCGGGGGACTTTTGGGTTTGTTAGATGTCACCATAAACCAAGCACTAAGGTTGGGCCATATCTTCTGCATCATAAACCTTAGAGCAGACAGGCATTTTTGGGCCCTGTCTTGTTTTGTCTGTCTGTCTCTTGTCAGGGTCTCTTATCTGATGGCTGGCCTTCCTCAGACTATACCATTGTTGATGATGCTTATGACCAAGGTACTGGGACACTAAACTCATGGGCTCTAGTAACATTTTATGTATTTGTGGGGGTAATTTATCAGGGGCTTTATTATAGCTTTGTTCTTTGAATTAGGGCTCTTACGTACTCCCCCTTTTAGGGGGACAATCCTTTTACATGATATTGACTTTTTAAAGAGAAAGACCAACGTAACAGATGACTGCATCACAAGTTTACTGTTTAAACAGAATGCAGGTAAATTCCTATAATCCTACTTGCTCGGAATGATGTGCGGCTCATGGCAAGAAAACTGAGCACCAGCGAGCAGAACGAATGGCCTTAGGTGCCTGTAGTGAGGGGCGCTGTGGGGTCCTTGGATTTGTGCTTTATTGTTACTGCGCTAAGCCCTCAACCCTGATGGTTTTGTCTAATACCACTTTAAGACTCTCATCCTGCCAGGAAACCTCCGTAAACACTCCTGTTTAGTCTGCCCCAGGACTTGTGCTGGCTGAGGAGCCCATCAAAGTTGGGAAAGTCTGCTGCAGACTTTTGACCTTTAACCTTGCCTGCAGTCTGAGCCCTTTGGCTCTCTGAGGCTTAAGACCCTCTTCTCTTGTTTCTTTCTAAGTGTGTTGGAATGTCTGTTCATTGGGCTTAGCAGAATAATGCACAGCCTATCCTGGTGAGCTCATGGGGCTGACCCACGGCTCCAGCTTTGGGGGTATTTGTTTGGGTTGTGGAGGAAGCTCATGTGAATTTCCACTCCAAGGCTGGTGTCTATGCCACCTCTCTGGGTCTGTCCAGAGCTAGATCAGAGAGCCCTGTGTAGACTGTGCCCTCTGCATGCTGGGTGCTGGCTCCTGGAGTCTGGTGGGACTTTGAGACCTCTTGCAGGGGCTAAACTGCGCCTAGTTTAAGCACAGGAAGATGCTAAGGCGCCTGGACTCATTCCTCTCACGCTGTGTGTTCATTCTTGTGCAATCTTCCGACAGTTTTCGTACCGCTTGGTATTTGTGCTCTGCACCCACAAGGTCCAGGGTACCAGGAAAAATAGAGAGCTGTTATTTTCTTCTCAAGGTCTTGGCGCCTGTCAAGTTATGTCCTCAGTAGCTCATACAGTTAAATCCTAGGTAGAAAGCTCAGTGCCACTCTGAGGTGCCACATTTTCTAGCACCTTCCTAATGCTGTGAGCCTTTAATACCATTGCTCATGGTATGGTGACCCTCCCCCAAGCATAAGATTATTTCATTGTTATTTCATAACTGTAATTTTGCCACTGTTATGAATCATAATTTAACTGTGTAACAGGTTACCCTGGTGGGGGTCGTGACCCACAGGCTATGAACCACTGTTCTAGAACATTACAACTCACAGTGACATTAGGACTTACGCTGTAACTAACACATTTTGCACAGAGAGGTAAACTAAGTGTCCTGTGGCCACACGGGCAGCAGCAGTTTAATCACTGAAACTTAACTTCCCAGAGCTGTGGTCTAGGCTTTTCCATTACACATAACATTATTGTTAACCTAAAACCTTTGGATACTGGGAGGATGTTAGAGCCAAGTATGAGAATAGTAGGAGACATAAAAGCAAGCCAGCAGTTAGGGACAGGGAAACAAAAAGAGAGGGGACAGCCATGTCTCGCTGCAGTGTATTTAAGGGCGCTTGTAACGACGCTTTCTGCGAGTTAATCTGTGCGCTGTTTGGTACATGAAATTTAAAGACACTCTGAGGAGTATTTTTACCCAAAACACTACGAGAAAAGACACCGGAAAGACTAAATGTCAGCAGCCTTGAAAGAAGTTAATTTTTGTGAACCCCTTGCTTTCCCCATGGGATGGTGGGCTGCTCCCTCCTCCACATGGCCCCCGCACTGGGCATCTTGCTGAGTGCTGGATCAGTGAGGGAGGAATCCTCAGGGAGCCAGGGAGCCTGCACTAACACACCATGTTGAGGGGTGGTGTTCATGGCCAGGGCTTTCCCCACCAGGTCCACATTTGCTGTTCTTCCTTTCCTAAAGCCACAGCATGCCTGGCCCGATTCTAGAATGTTCTGGAATACCCTCCCCTCTCTGTGTATGTTTGTGTTTTCAGCAATGAAGTTATGCATTCTTGGGATGAACACCAGTGTATAACTCAGCAGCCCCCTTGTGCAGTGTTGAGGCGGTGCTACTGCTGTTTGCAAGGACATCAAGGGGCAGCTGCAGACACAGGGTCGACTACCGGCCCTTGGACAGCTGTGGGTCAGCCCCAGGTTCCTTACTTGTAATACAGGCTACATCTTACACAGTGATACTTGAATATTTTTGGAATTCCTACTGTGTCATGTCGAGACATTGCATCCAGTCCTTAGCAAGCTATTGTATCCATAGCAACTCCCTTGCACCTGGGCAGACATGTGCTGCTGCGGTGGCTAGAAGAGACGTGAACTTGAGCCTGAGTCTGTGTGCACCTTGGTCTTGGGGAGTCATCCTCCCTGGGAGAGCCTTGGCTTTTCCTTCTAGTTATAGAAGGATCAGGGTATCCAACTTCCAAGTGTTCTTTAGGACCAATGAATTACAGCGCAGCAAGGTTTTACTGAGGGCTCCCTAGAGGGTTCCAGGCCTCCTTTGTGTGACCAGTTCCCCAGGCCTCTGCCTTTATTGAGCTTGTAGCTCCAGGTGGAGGGAAAGGCCCCAGAGGAGGTTTTCAAGGCCTTACTGCAGCTTCCTTACAAACCATCACTCTTGTCTCTCACTTCTAGGTGGCAGCCGAGTGGACAACGAGGAAGAAGAGGAAGAGGGAGAAGGAGGCTTGGAACCCAGCAGTCCCCCAAATGCCTACCAGCTGCCCCCTCCTCCTGAAGGCTGTTGCACCACAGATGGTAAGACACTGCACGCCTGCTCAGGATCTGCAGCTCTGTCATATCCTACCTTGTCCCCTGAGATGTGAACTGGGCCTGTGTCCCCACACAGGCTACAGGAAGCTAAGAGTCAGGCCCAGCTGCTCAGCCACTGTGGATAGTTTCAACTGCTAGAATGGCAGGGGGCCCAATAGTCATTGTTTTGGGTCTGTTGTTTGGAAATCAGAGTTGACCTTGCAGGGCATTTGATTTGAAATGGGTTAGGAATGACCTTTCTTGCCTGCCAGTTCTTGGCTGTGAAGCTAACATATTTGTATTATCTTGGAATCTGGGCAGTCAGCAGTGTCACTGTCTTTTAGCTGATGAGGAACAGAGGCAAGGCATGCTGGGTACAGCAACATCTCAGTGCAGTGATGAGAGCTTATGCTCTGCACCAAGGAAGCCTGCTACTCCCTGAACCAAGAGCTGTCCATTGCTGTTACAGTAATTCACAATTTACTTGTTGATTCCTTGCTCTGGAAATCTAGAGATTAGAGATGAGGACTTGGGGGCCCATCCTGGGGGACAGATGCTTTATGCTCATTGTATGGGTGGCAGCATGGGAGCTGAGGGAAAAATAGAGGCAGAGAGTTTTTCAGAGAACCCCCAGAGATGAGGATCCTATCTCTGGGTTTTGGAGGAAGAGTTAGCCAGGAGACTACCTCGGATTGGAGAAGCTTGGAAACTGCGGAGGAAGCAGTGGTGCAAAGGCTTTTGGGATGAGATGCATGCTTCCTGAGAGTTGCAGACAAATGAACAGGCCATTCAGGCAGGTCCTGGGAGAGGTGACAGGCCAGGACTGGAAAACGATCAGGGTAGCTGCCCATACCCTCTGCGCTCTGAGGCCTGACCTTGACCCCTGGCCCTGACTACCAGTTGATGGTTACTGGGACAAAGAAGTCAGTACAGCTGTGACACAGAACTGTCTAGTGTCCCCAGAGGGGAGCGGTGAGGGTGGTGGTCACTGACGTGGCTCTCACAGTGTAGTACATAGACCCCGGATGCTCTTACCCACGTTCTCCAGCTGCTCTGAAGGTGAGCTGCTTGGTGGATTGAGAGAAAATCTGATGAGACCAGTGCAGACAGCCTGGAGCAGCCAAAGAAAGAGAAGCTTATGAAAGGTTGCCAGGGCCTATTGTCATCTCCTGGGACGAGGAGAGAATCTTGCATCTCTCTGGTGGTTGACAGTGCAGGAAGCCTGTGAAGTTAGCCCCTCCTCATCTAAAGCAGGACTCAGGAGACAGCTCAAGAGACCCCGGCCACTCCCCTCTTCTTTACCTAGTCTCAGATACCTTTGAGACCTCTTTTTCCACATGGGAAATATATTTAAAAGCTTTGCAATACAAAGATTCAAGAGGTGTGGAGAGGCTTCTGCCGTGAACCTCAGGTTCTCACAAGGGAAGCCAAGGAGGCCCTGCTGTGGTCCTCCCCCTGAGTGTACCCGTTCTGTGGCCCCGTCAAGTTTAGTATGTGCAAGATGAGACAGCTCTCACTTTCTGATGCTTTTGTCTCAGAGGTAATTAACGTCAAACCCTAACCCAGAGAGGAGGACCCCTTGGTGCTCCTGTGCCCTCACGCCTTTGGTTTTGGGAGATCTCAGGACAGCATGCCAGTCCTGTCTAACCCTTTTAGGCTTCTGCCAGGCTGGGAAGGACCTCCGACTTGTCTCCATTTCCAACGAGCCCATCGAGGTCCCTGCAGGCTTCCTGCTTGTGGGTGCCAAGTCTCCCAGCCTGCCGGACCACCTCCTGGTGTGTGCAGTGGACAAGAGATTCTTGCCTGATGACAACGGCCACAATGCACTGCTTGGTGAGTCCTTGCTTCCTTTTCTTTGTGGCTCTGTCTGCCTGTGGGTGGGGCAGGGCAAGGGAGGCTTTGGCCGCTGGTGATAGGGTTCTTTGATGTGTTATACCTGCTTCTTTTCATCCCTTGTGGTACCTTTTTTTTTTTTTTTTTTTTTAATGGGATAAAAGAAAAATGGGAATTATTTTAAAATATGACTGGCCTGGCCTAGGGAGATAGTTTAGTTGGGAAAGTGTTGCCATTCTCCAAGTTTGATCTTTAGCTAAATGTTTGATCTTTACCAAAAACAAAACAACAAACAAATAAAACAAAACAAAAACCTGTAAAGTGCCAGGTATGATGGTTTTGCTTATAATAACTCCAGACAGACAGATTCTCCTCGGGGCTTGCTGTGCAGCCAGCCTAGCTGAATTATCAAACCCAAGGGTACCTCAAAATCCAGGCTGAACAGTTCTTTAGGAATGACAGTTGAGGTTGGCCATTGGCCTTTCTGTGCGTGTGCAGGTGTGCACACAGGTCTGCACATGCCTGCGTGCATAAATTTCATAAAGTGACTAGTTGCTCCCTTTAGAAAGCCCACCATTTAATATTGGGGTTTTCATAGTTTGCTGCTCAAACCTTCCTTTGCCTGTCTGGGTCAGAAAGGGCTTAAAGACCCTTTCCCAGATACTTTTAGCAACTAGCAGGCAGGAGAGTGAGGCCATGTGTGTGTGCGCTTAACTTGTGTGCATGTGGTTACAATCTCGTGATTGCCAGACTCTCCAGCCATCTTTTGCTTTGATTTACAGCTCCTCCTGGAAAGGTGGTGTCTGTCACAGTTCTGTAGGGGAGCTTAGACGTGCTCATGAACTTGGCCTAAGTCATGAGAGTAAAGTAAAAACCAGGAGCCCAAGTTCAAGTCTTTTAGGCTCTGAGTTCTTCCCTTACTCACCGTGTTCCTCAAGCTTTTGTTGTGGTCAAGGTTCAGTGGGGTTGTAGCTTTTCCTCCTGGCCATGGGAACGTGTCCAGTCTTTCAAACAGTCACTGGCTCACTAACTCCCGATTGCTCATTATGACAATATGACCAAGCCTGACTTCTTGCTCTGATGACATTATTATGCTCTTGCTGTGTGCCATGCTCCCTTCATGTGCAGCATCAAGGAAGAGGCAAGTTAGGATCGAGAGCCCGGAGATCTGGATAGGGTCAGCAGGTCTCCAGGTAGCCTCCTTCTCCCCCTTCATCCATGCAGTACAGAGGGGCTTTGGATACATGTTCTGGCCATGGGTGGTTTGTTCTTGTTTAGCAACTTTGGGTTTGCCCGTTCAATCTCTTTGGAGAATGGGGAAATAAGACTTGGCATGGTCCATTTTCACATGGAGTCTCACTACTGTAGAAGAGAGACTTCCTGAGGCAGAATTACAGACTGAGAAAGTTTACAACTTCTTCTGCATTCTCCAAAGGTCTCAGCCCTCTAAACATCCAGTTTTGGGCTTTTTATGTCCGAAAACCAGGTGGGGAAAATCACGCAGAGAAAGGCTCGGGGGAGGAGAGTGGGAATCAGGAAGAAAAGAAATACTTCCTGCCTCCAGACTGTGTGGGGTCACAATGTGTGTAAACTCTCAAACGAGGCAGATGAATGCTCCCAGGAGGAGACAGCGCAGTTTAGGGTGTGGGTCCTATGGCAGGTCTGTGCGCTGTTGAGATCAGTTCTTTTCTAACAATCCTGGAAAATTACAGAGGCTGGGGGGGACCCTAGTTCCTCTGTTGGAGCTACTGGGTGCACGTAGTACTCGTATTACTGAGTGCCTCACACAGCTGGCTTTTGATCTGCTGGTGGGGTGGGGTAGGACAAGGTGGGATGAGGGGTCTTGTCTGAATTCCACCCCTTTGTGACTATATGGGAATTGCTGGGGCAGTAAATCAGGGAGTTTCTGGCTCTTGAGCAGTGGAGACAGGAGTCTTCTAGCTTTTCTCCTCCAGCCCCTAAGAGTCTGGCTCCTCCCCAGTGGCTGGAATGCTCAGGAAGGAACTTGGTTAATTGCTGGCAAAAAGCCATCCGGAATGTGGAACAAGGGCTGGCTGGAAATAGCCTGCGCTTTCTCCTTTGAACATAACTTTATGCTCTCAGCTCGGACACTTAACACTGTTTAGGTTTCCTGCTATTAACCCGGGTGGCTGCCCAGGACAAGGTGGCCCCCACAGCTCCTGCAGTAACGGGGCTCATCCCTGTTTAGTGGTCCATAAAACAGGGTCTGTGGATCATCTTAGGGGAAGCAAAACTTTTAGGAATATTGTTCTAGCAACTTTGAAGCTGCTGAGTGATTTTGTATGAGAAAATTGAAAGGTTACAATTTTAGGTGTGTGCTTCAGCTTGTTGTTTTGTTTTTGTTTTTGTTTTTTGCTGTTGTTTTGTTGCCAGTAATTAATCTAAGTTGGCCAATACCTTAACCATCAGAGAAGAAAACAACTGTCTTCCTGGTACGTTTATTTCTTAGGAGAAAATGAGTCTGTTTAGTTTAGTTAGCAGGCACTTTATCTATACATTTATTGAATGTATAAGGTCATAATGAAGCCGGACGTTTCAGTATACCTGGGAACCCAACCCTTCCATTGGGAGCTTCTGATTTGGTGGGGAAGACATAGGCAAGCAGAAACAGTTTTGGGGTTCGTGGGGTCCATGGGGCCTATAGCAAGTAACTATGAAAGCAGATCTTATGCCCAACCTTATGGGGCCTCAGAAAGTTACTACGGTGCCGACATGGACTGTTGGTGATGGAGAGCATGTTTTAGTGGCAGCCAGGTTCAAGGCAGGCCCTGAAAAAAATCAGTAAAATTTTTCTAGCTGGATAAAAGCAGTAACGGTGGGAGTGACAACACACGAACAGTAAATCTCATTTATTGCAGGCTGATGTGCCTGGAGCTGTCCTGAGGACACTGGGATAACAAGTGAGGTCGAGACACGGTGGCCTATGGTTTGTCAGTGGCACATGGAAGGCAAAGGCTAACTTCCAGAAGGCCACCCAGGCAGCCGCTGCCAGGCCTTACATCTCTAACCCAGACGATGCAGTAGGGACAAAGGACATCCCAGGAACCATGGCATAGACACTGGGAGAGATGTGGGAAGCTGGGCCTTCATTGGGTCCTGCAGGACAGAGGCTGGGAAGCCACCTTGAAAGACAGCGGGAAAGAGCCTTCAGTAGTTTCCCGTGTGGGGTGCAGCCAGGCCCGGGCCTTGTGACTTTTCCCTCCTCTCTCTGCCAGGGTTATCTGGAAGCAAGTACTATCCCCTATGTACTTCATCTGAAACTGTTTCCATGTGTATCTGTTTCTAAAGGACAAGGACATTTTTCCTCCCCCTGGGAGGCCAGCACCACTATCCTATCTAAAAAGTTAAAGCATTCGCAAATATTGTAAAATACTCTGTGGGTTCAGATTTTATCATATGCTCGTTTTTAAAAGTTGGTATGCTAAAGTCAAGACCCAACCAAAGTTTTCTTAAAACTTTTTTTGGCTCATTTCTTTTCTTTTGCATTTTAAATATGTATTCATATTTTGAGACATGGTCTCATGTATCTCCCAGGATAGCGTCAAACTTACTATGTAGCCTCACATGACCTTGAACTTCAGATCCTCCTCTTTCATCTCCCCAGTGCTGGGATACAGGTAGCATCACTATGCCTAATTTTATGCAGTGTTGGGATCAAACTTGGTGCTTTGTATACACCAAACAGACGCTCAGCTGCATGGGTTACATCCTCCGCTCCTGCCTTTTAATATGATGTGTTTCTTCTCCTTTATTTTTTCCCCATCCAATTCGTACTTTTAGAAATATTGGTGGTGTCACGAATGAGGCTGCAATTAGGGGCTGCAGCTATAGCTCAGTGGTTAAGAGGGCTTGCTGCTTTTCCAGAGTTACTGAGTTTGGTTCCTAGTACCTGCTCCAGGTCGAGGAGATTCAATACCTTGTAACGGTTGTGTGAGTACTTGTACACACGTGGGCATTTCCTCACACCATTTTACACACACACACACACACAAGCGCGCGCACTCACATGTGTGCACGCACATAAACAAAAATAATCAATAACTCTTCCAAAAGTAAGGCAATTATTGTGTTTTAGAAAACTTTCTTGGGACTCACAAGTCATAAAACATATGACTGGTTTTTATCAGAAAAGAAACTGAGGCAGGGAATGAGTTTGAGGCTAGTACAGGACCCAAGATAACTATGATGTTTTCACTGAAACTTCAAGCCCTCCACATTGTACCACAGCCCCTGCCCTGTCCCCTGCCTCTCTGGGGTCCATCTGACCCAGCTCTGCTTGCTGCTTCCACAGACGTAAGTGCTTCTGCATGGGCCTGGGATTTGGCTCAAAGTTCAAGGTGAAATGCTAAAATTGTTTCCCCTTCTTTGCTCTCAGAGTGCACTCATATCCACAAACAGGAATGTGACCACAAGCATGGGATTTGTGGCCACTCACATCTCTCACAGAGCTATCCAGGAGGTCTCATTTGGACTGTGTGTGTCAATGGGAATCCAGCCCATTCATGAGAGCTAGATAATGGAGACCCTTTTTCTGCAAAGTGATCCCAGAGACAAGCCAAGGGTTGCCCCCCCACCCGACATAGCCATAAAGCCGTGTGCATAGACACCACCCACCAAGTCCACAGGAAGCCACTGTGGGGCCTTCCAGGAGGAATCATGCCACTTTAGTCCAGAAGGAAGTTGCAGCTTTTCTCTCTGTCTTGCTTTCTGTGGTCTTCGACTGGACAATGGAAACCCACAGCAGAGTCACATGGCTTGCCACCTGCACTCTCATCTCTCCCAAGAGGAGAGAGGGCACTTCGCTCCAAGTCTGAGACCTGTTAGATATCCAGGACACACCTTAACCCTTGTAGTGTTCCTGTGGGTGGTTTTGTGGAAGAGACGACATAGTAAACCCAAAGCTGGTCTCAGCCCCTCCCACCAACCCAGGCCATGGGTAAGTCACTTCTCTGTGCCTCAGTCCCCTTACCTATAAACTGGAGACATTAGGGGTTATTTCACAGGTTTCATGAAATTCAACATGGGGGCTGGATGTTGGTAACATCAAGGGCTTCACACACGCAGCTTAACACATAGTGGCTGTACAATAAATATTAGCGTCTGGTCATGTTTGCAGGTGATGAAGATGAAGCTCTGAGATGGGAAGTAACCTGGTATGCTTTTTCTTTTTTCCTGTTTCGAGACAGGGTTTCTCCGTGTAGCCTAGACTCCATGGCTGTCCTAGACTCACTTTGTAGACCAGGCTGGCCTCAAACTCATAGCAATCTGCCTGCCTCTGCCTCCCTGAGTCCTGGGATTACAGGAGTGGGCCACCATGCCTGGCTCGTAACCTGGTGTCCTTGAGTCAGGACTTGAACCTGAGGCCTGCTTACTTCTGTATCCCCACGTGCTTGCTGCATGGGTGGTCAGGGGCTTCCTCCCCTTAGGAGGGCATGCTTCACACAGTAGCCTGCAGGTACAGTATCCATTCATGGATGTGGTCCTTAAGTAGATAGCACTCTAGTTGCCATACTAGCTCCATGGGAAGATCCCAGGGTGCTGAGGAGGTCAGAAGAAGGTTATATGCACAGACCACTTTTGGTGGTGTAGTAACTGAATAGTCCCTCCAGTTCTGGCATCTGTGCTCAGTAGGAGTCTGAGACTTCAGTCCAGATACTTCACTTTCTGATGAGGTGGTTTTATTTTTGTTTGTTTGTTATTTCATTTATTGAACTGTTTTTTTCTTTTATTATTATTATTACTATTATTATTATTATTATTTATACTTTATTCATTTTGTATCCCCCCATAAGCCCCTCCCTCTTCCCCTCCCGATCACACCCTTCCTCCCCTTTCTGCATGCATGCCCCTCCCCAAGTCCACTGATAGGGGAGGTCCTCCTCTCCTTCCTTCTGATCTTAGTCTATCAGATCACATCAGGAATGGCTGCATTGTCTTCTTCTGTGGCCTGGTAAGGCTGCTCCCCCCTCAGGGGGAGGTGATCAAAGAGCAGGCTAATCAGATTGTGTCAGAGGCAGTCCCTCTTCCCATTACTATGTAACCTACTTGGACACTGAACTGCCATGGGCTACATCTGTGCAGGGGTTCTAGGTTATTTCCATGAATAGTCCTTGGTTGGAGTATGAGTCTCTGGGAAGTTCCCTGTGTTCGAATTTTCTTGTTCTGTTGCTCTGCTTGTGGAGTTCCTGTCCTCTCCAGCTCTTGCTATTTCCCACTTCTTACATAAAATTCCATTCACTCTGCCTGTCAGTTGGCCATCAGGCTCAGCATCTGCTTTGATAATCTGCACGGCAGAGGCTTTCAGAGGCCCTCTGTGGCAGGTTTCAAGGTTGTTTCCTGTTTTCTTCTGGCTTTCAGAGGCCCTCTGTGGCAGGTTCCAAGGTTGTTTCCTGTTTTCTTCTTCTTCTGATGTCCATCCTCTTTGCCTTTCAGGATGGGAATTGAGCATTTTAGTTAGGGTCCTCTCTTTTGCTTAGTTTGTTTAGATGTACAGATTTTAGTGGGTTTATCCTATGTTGTATGTTTATATAAGTGAGTATATACCATGTGTGTCTTTTTGCTTCTGGGACAACTGTTTGTTTTTTAAATAAACTTCCAAGTCCCAGGGTCAATTTCCAAAAGGAAGGACTCCATGTCACACTCTTTCTTGAAAGTGTTCACGGCGCTTCAGGGAATTTCCTGAAGTTTTAGGATGACACCAGTCAGCTCAGCTGATGGTTTGAGTCACTCCTTTCCTCTAGGCTGGGTCCTGGGCACTCACCCTGGCTTCTTTCCACCCCAGCTGCTTCTTGGAACAGCTGATTAAAAAGGCCAGACTGAACTAATTGCAAGATGAAGTTACAGTATATAAATGCAGGTTTATTGGAAGCAGCTCTCGGGCCCCCTGGGGAGGTTAGGCGGGGGGGGGGGCATGCAAAGAGAGAAGGGAGAGGAAGAGAAGGAGAGAAGAACCAAAGAAAGAAGGAAGAGAAGACAGAAGGTCTAGATTATATAGTGAAGGGAAGCCCCTGCCCCTGGGCTGGAAAGTTCAGGATAGAGGGGAGGGTATGCCAGACACACTCTGCAGTAGGTAGGGACCAAGGGATGCCGGGAGGACCTGGGAGGTGAGGTCCACTTTGGTATGGTCTGAAACCCAGCAGCAGCTATGTCCTTCTCATCCACACACACAGCTATGTCCACAGCTGGACGGTTTTACTATTGCAGGGGAGCTGTCTGCTACTGCCACCCAACTTCCACTAAGCAACTGACCAGATGCTTACTCTGACCTCTGAGCCATCAGGAGCCACTCTACATGGCTACAGTCACTTCCTGCCAGACATGGTCTCTCAGTGTCCTTGACCTTGTAGTGCCTGTGTTTTGCTCAGCATCTTTTTTATACTCAGGCTTAGAATTCCTTCTCAGGAACTGTGGACATTTCTTAAGGCTGCATTTTTGGATGCCGGTTAGGCTGTGTGTGTCTCAAGGTTTCTAGGTTGGAGGCCAGTGGATAATTAGAAGGGTTAATTATTGTTAATTAATTGGTTAATTATGCCTCTCTTTCCAACTTCTTGGTAATGTTGTCACACACACACACACACACACACACACACACACACACACGCTTGCACAGCCCAACGTGTGTACAATCACACCAAAGCATGGCTCTTTGGAAGGGCGGGGAGAGTTGTGGGTGAACAAGACATACATTTCCCCGATGCTGAGCAGATGCCAGGACTCTGAGCAAGATGAGTGTAGGAGCCTGGGAAAGTGCCAGTCCCCTCTCTGACTCAAGGAGCTGAGTACTTAAGGAATGGCTGCTCATGCGTGGGACGTTTGTGGAAGAGACGGAGATGGGGCAGGGTGGGGGTGATTGGAGTGGATGGGTCAAGAGGTACCTTGTCTCAGTGAGAGGATGAAGCTAGAGGTGGGTGGAAGATTCCACAGCCTTGGGTGTCTGTGGACCTGAGCTTCATCCTTGGGTTGAGGTTAGATACCAATCTTTGTGTCTCTGATTCTGCTGATTTCACAAGAACATTTTTGCTTTCCATAGTGACTGGCAATGGGGTCAGTTAAGGTGAGCGCCCTGCATACTTGACAATGAATGACACAGTGTCCTTGGCACTGTGTGCGTAGTCGCTCCCCCTCCCCCCGAGCCTCACACAGCAATGTCCATGTCCACACTGCCTTACCTGTCCATACTGCTACAGTGAGAGTCAGATTTGGATGGCCAAGTCGTTTTGTACCCATCCTGGCCAGGCAGAGATTTTTCTTTGTCTCTAAGGCCTTTTTTTATAGAATATTAAATCGCTCAAGACATGCAGATTGGAGACTTTGTGCAGTGGTTTTACCTTTCATCACCTACCGGACTTTGTTTGAACGCTAGCCACAGTCCCTGGGACATGCTGTGTAAGAGCAGTGCTTATGTCGAGACATGTGGTTTTTATGGCCACACACAAAATGACCTCTGGAGACCGCCAAGCCGAGAGTGTGATAAAGAGGCACATTTGGTTCTGCCCCAGGGCCTGCCTTGCTCCAGGGCCTGCCTTGACCCAGGACCTTGGACTCGAAGGAACCAGACCTGTTATTGACTGAGCAAGGTTGTCTTGGGATGGCTTACACAGGAGCAGTGGTTAGGCCAAGCTGTCACATACCTCTTGCATTAAGCAGCGCCTACCGCTTCTTCCGTTGGAATGCCACTGGCCTTTGTAGAGATCCTTTTCAATGCATGCTCCGCATGTTTGTAGCTCACGTGAGGAAGTTTCTCATCACTACCCAGAGGGCCTCTTGGGCTGCAGGCTGGCGGAGTGGGAGGGTAATCTGCCCTGACACAACCTTGTTTTTACAGTGTCTCTACTCTGCTGGCTACTGAACTTGGGTCTCACTCCTAGGATCCCCACCATGCATTTGGTATTTTGATCTGCCCGACGAGCTGAGTATGCTCATTCTGGCCCTTTAAAATGAGCTCAAGCTATGACTTTTTATTTGTTATTTCTTAGCATATAAAACAATGGGTTTTATTATGACTTCTTCATGCATGTATATCATTGTATTTTGCTCATATTTGCCTCTAGCTACCCTTTCTGGTCCCTCCTCCTATCCTCTCACTGGTTCCCTTCCTCCTCTGAATGTTATACCTTTATTGTATAACATATATGTCACATATATAAAAACATTCTTAGCTGAGCATGGTGGCATGGACCTGTAATCCCAGCACTCAGAGAGGAAGAGGCAGGCAGATCTCTGTGAGTCTGAGGATAGCCTGGTTTGCAAAGTGAGTCCAGGACAGCCAAGACGCTACAGAGAAACACTGTCTTAAAACTGACTATCAGAGAAAATATATATTTTTTCTTCCCTGATTATCTACTCATTTCTCTTTCCCTCTCTTTTAAAGCCTCGTCTTGCTCATATATATATATATATATATATATATATATATATATATATATATATGTATCCACATACATACATACATACATACATGTTTAGAATACAGATTTTGTATATGAGAGAAGAACAACATGTTTGTCTTTCTCGGTCTGGCTTGTTTCATTTAACATGATGACCACTAGTTCCATTCATTTTTTTTCTCCCCTTCAGATGATACAATTATGTTCTGCATTGTGCTGGATAAAATTCCTTTGTGTGTGTAGGATACATTTTCTTCATCCATTCACATACGTGGAGTTTTCACTATGTGCCCAAGAAGGTGAAGTCTCTCGCTTGCCCAGATTCACTTCTATGGCCCAGTCTCTTTGGTGCTGTTACATCAAGGTCGTCTTGACTTCCGAGCCTGATTACTGTGACAGGTTATCTGTTGTGTCATACTCTGGGTGACTGCCGGTATGGGGTGCAAATGCTCAGAGTTCTCATGAACTGTGGTTGTTTGAAGAGGAGGCTGGAAGGGAGTTGAAATGGAGGGAGAGAGGCTCATGGCTTGCTTTCTCTTGCCCAGGTTTCTCTGGGAACTGTGTTGGCTGTGGGAAGAAAGGCTTCTGCTACTTCACTGAATTCTCCAACCACATCAACCTGAAGCTGACTACGCAGCCCAAGAAACAGAAGCACCTCAAGTACTACCTGGTCCGGAATGCACAAGGGGCACTGACCAAAGGACCTTTGATTTGCTGGAAAGGCTCTGGTGAGGGAGGGACTGGAATCTGGAGGGTCGGAGGGTCGGAGGGGTGGAGGCGGATGGGGGTAGGAAGGGATGGGGCTGCCATACAGTGCTCCAGGCTATAGCAAGAGGCCCAGCGCATGACACTGAAGATGCTCCTTGGTGTCACTGAAACTCGGAACAGCTTACGTGACAGACTTGCTGGGCGGGGTGAGCACTAGCAGAGGGACACTCGGTGCCGAGCCTCCTTTTGTTGGTTACTAGGGACAGTGGTTCTTTTTCCCAGGGGGCGTTTATCATTGTCAGGGGATGCTTCTGATCATAAAACGTAGAGGCTGCTGCTGGCACTGCTAAATACTGCTAAATACCCCACCGTGTGCAAGATAGTCCCCAGGAAGAGGCCATGATTCCCAAAGTGTTACACAGAGAGGAGGCTGAGAAAGCCGGGCTTGGCCAGTGCCACTCCATCACCAGTTTCTGCATCCCTGAGCCCTGCTCACTGTCACAAGAGAGTCCATGGTGCTCTTGGGTGCTGGTCCCCAGGAGTGAGCTGAGTTCAGGAAAAGGCTGCACTGTGTGCATTGACTATCCTGAGTCCTGCCCTGGCTGGTGGAGTGTGCCCAAGAAGGAACTTCCCGGAAACAGTCAGGAGAGCTGTCTTTCTGTTCCCTACTTTCCCATATCTTTTGGACTCTTCCACAACGGTTCTCTGAGTGAAAGAAAGAGGTCCCAGGTGTGAGTGACTGACTCTAAGTGCTCTTCCTCATTTCCCCCTTCTTTTCCCTCTCATTTTCTCTTCCTTCGTTACTCTAGTCTGTGACTGCTTAATAAGTTCCCACTGTATACCTGTCAGTTCCCAGGCCCCATGGATGAAGCTGGTCTTCCTCCTGGGTCCAGTTCTCTTGCTCACAGGTTAGAGCTGTTGCTGGGAGGCATTATTTATGAAAGAGGATGTGTAGGGGTGGAGGGAGGTGCTGACTGGTCCTGTGCCTTGGGCCGTTACTTTCTGTCTCCTTGGATGTTAAGCACATGGATCAGATAACTCAGTTGCATAAGTTGTATTTCTTGTTCCTCCCACTGGCACTCTTATTCTCCCTGTTGATAGAGCCGACCTGTGGCAGGGAACCATTTTTGGAACATGGCACCTCTGCCCTGCACTGGAACAGAGACACTGGCAAGGCACTGGCATCCTTTACAGATGCTCACGTGGCCCTTTCTCCTGTGGACAGTTCCACTCTAGGAAGTCATTCTGTAGCCACTGGAGAAGAGCCAGTTAGATTTCACACGGGCTTCTTGTCTCCATTAGAGTTCAGGAGTCGGCAGAACTCCAACACCAACTCCGCTTCTCTCTTCCCACTGCTGGAGAGCTCCGGGTCCCTGGCTGCCTTCCCCGGTGAGCCTGCTCCTGGGATGAACTCCGGTGTCCCAGTGGGAGCTCAACTGGCAGGTGAGATTACAGTGCTGTCCCAGGTGCTAAAGCCATGCACCCAGCGTCAGCATCCTTCAGCACACAGAAAGGGCATGCTTCTCGTTCTGTCTCATTCTCTGCCGTTTTGAGTTGATAAGTTTCACTTTGCATGTTGTCGTTCTATGTCACTCTGAATCTCTAAGCTTTTAACAACGTGTACATTTGGAAAGCTTGCCTACTCTCCTGCTCCTGTTCCATGAGAAATGTGAGTCCCCTAGTGGTGGGATCCTTGTCAGAGCCCAACTAATTCTTCAGGTCCCAACAGCTCAGCGATGACAGGTACCAAGCCAGCATTTCAGGTGGATTTCTAGGAGGCTGTATTCCTGTCATTTATCTCACCATGGGTGTGTCTGCTCTATGCCTGTATCCCATGAAGGCTCACCATGCTCTGTGAGCAGTGGAGTGTTTGGAATATTTGAGTCTAATGGAGGCTGAAGCTTGCCCAGGGCCTCACAGGGGATGAGACAGGGGTCGGGGGTGGGGAGTGAATGTGGGGGTAGGGAGGCAAGTTTCATACACCTAGCCCTGAGCCCCACAGATGATGTCTTAAGTAAGCATGGCTGCTGTTGTCTGGAGACATCAGCCTTCCTGAGGACTCAAAGGCCACTGGTGCTTTGTGTTTCTCCTGCCCAGAGAGTCAGTGGGGCACACTGCCCTGGGAGTGAAGCCGATGTCCCGGCCTCTGCATCTGTCCATCACTCTAGCTGGAACACACTGTCCTCCAGAGGCTCTAGGCTCTCTTCTTCAGGCTGGCCTCTATCCTCTTCTTCCTCCAGTGTTCAGGCCCTTCACGCCCTTTGCCACCGTAGCCTGGGGAACCTGCTGGTTTTGTGTCTTAAGTACTTGAAGTAGCTGTCAGCGCCACTATCCATGCTGAGTAGTTGTGCCATTCTCTTAATTCTGGGGACTTTAACTCTCTTTCCCCTATGGAAACATGGGGGTCCTTTTTCATCTGGGTGGAAGGGTGAGCTAAATGAGACTACAGTGACAGTAGCCTCTTGTGGTACTTGTGCCATGCCAGGTCTATCTCATGGACTACATGTCTGCCCTCCTGGGTCCTTCACACAGAGGCTCTTCCAGTTGCTATCCTGACCCCCATTTTATGGAGGAGATACTGAAATGTAGAGATATTCAGCTAGTGTGCCAGGTCACATAGCTCGTAAGAAGTAGTCAGCCCCAGAACCTCATTCTAACTGTCCTGAGCCACTGCCCCTACGCGTTGCTTCTACTTGAAAGCCTTCCAGACCGTCCTGACCAGCACAAGCCTCCTTACGGGACCAGAGTGCAGGATTGCCCTCAGTTATGCTCAAGACTTAGGGAACCTAACCCTCTAAGAAGCCCAGACCCTGTTGGCAACCAGACTGCCAGCCCTTCTCGGTTTGTTTTTTGTTTTGTTTTTTGAGACAAGGTTTCTCTGTGTGGTCCTGTCTGTCCTGGAACTATCTCTCTGTAGACCAGGCTGGCCTCTAACTCAGAGACCCACCTGCCTCTGCCTCCCGAGTGCCAGCAAGGGAAGGCAAGAACCTGGCTGTGTTTTGATACAGACTGAACTGCGGAGGTGGAGGAAGGTAGAAGCCAGCAAAGCCGTCCATCTCAGATGTGGGTCCATAGGTTAAGGAGCCCCAGCCACGCTTGCTCTCCAGGTTCTTCCCTCACCCATGTTAGACCCACTGAGGGGAAAGCAAAAGGTTCATGGTATCTGTGTGTTCATGTTCATATGTGAGCAGGAGCATGTATGAATTTCTAAGTGTGCATACAAGTATTTGTATATATTGGTTCCTTGCATTTTTGTGTGTTTATTAAGTGTGTTTCTGTACGATTATATGTATAAGCCGGAAAGCATGCATATATGCTCCTACAGGCATACCTGCACATTTGTGTACGTGTGTGAAATCAGAAATGTGTTTGCATTCATATGTGCACATGTATGTCCTCATGGGCAAGAATGTGCACACAGCAGTGCATGTGTATGTGGGTTTATGAGTGTGAGAGTGAACGTGCACATGTGAATGTGTGTGTGTACGTGTGTGTGTGCACACGCAAGCATAAAGCAGAATCACTATGTCATGAACTTTACCTTCTTGATGGAACTCAGCAGCGCAGAGTTAATTTGTCTGCCTGGCTCCGGCACAGCCTGCGGTCTGACCCCCTTTCCACCCTTTCTCCTTTCAGGAACGGCCTCTGATCACCCCTCGGTGACCACAGCAACAAGTCCTGCTGTCTTCAATGGCAAGGATTCCCCCAAGCACCCCCAGCTGGCGAAGAGTAGCCTGTCTGTCTTGCCACGTCCCTCAGCCTTAGGTAATGTTGCTTATCCTGGGGGTGCTGGGGCCCTTCTTTTCTCTGGACCTGGGCCAGAGGGGACATGGGAGCTACAGGCCTGGGGCCATGAAGCCTCCTGGGTCTAACGTTGCATTGGCAAGCATCAGGACAGGCGTCACCTGTCCTCCAGTCTGTGCTTGGTGCTGTGTGGGTCACGTGACAGAGGTGTCATGTGTGCTGAGGGGCAGTGAGGGTTCTGTGCTGATGGCAGGCAGGTGACCTCTTTTGAAGTAGGTGTCAGGACGATTGGGAAAAAATGGATGTCAGAGCAGATGAGAATGAATCCTGAGGCCAGCTCTGCCATAAAAGCCCCAGGACCTTGCAGCTCTTCAGCAGTCCCTCTGGGGGGTTAGTATGGCACCTTTAGGACAGTGAGGGGACCTCCAGCATCTTCATGGAGTCATCACACATCTGGGAGCTCATCAGTTGATACTGGCAATTGTGGTCAGCATCAGCCCAGCACTGAAGCTTGCCTGCCCAGTTAATACCTGGGGGAGGTGATAAGTGAGTTTTAGAGGCCTGTGGGAGGTAGGAGACGATGAGACTTGGGGACTGCCTTCAGACTCCTGGCCTAGTGCTCTCTCTCCCACCACTGCTGCTCCTAAGAACAAGTCTTAGGAACAAGACTCCTCTGTACTCAAGTCTTCTTACAGCAAGTCTTCTCTTCTCCCCTTCCCTTCCTACTTTGTCCCTCCCTCTTCCCCTGCCCCGGGAACATGACTGAGCTGGAGCTTGGGCCCAAGACACTAAATTGAAAAGGCTCTTAAGAGACTGTCCATCCTGGTCATGGAGCTGCAGTTCACGGGTTGAATGTGTTTGCTTGGGTTTTATTTTCAGCCTCGAGGAAGAAACTGAGGCCCAGAGAGGCACCCTGGGCTGGCCAGAAGTCTTCTCTGGCCAAAATCTGTAGATGGTATAACCATTTGCTAAAAAAGCAACTCCCCTTTCCCCATGAACCCAAGGCTCTTCAGTCTTGAGTAGCTTCCACATTCTGGAGCCTTTATCACTCCCTACCCTACCCCCGAGACCTGCACCTTCCTCCATGGCTGTTTCTTCTCCAGGTGTTGAATACAGGGCAGCCACATGACCAGAAGACTGGCTCTTGGTCATAAGGACAGGAGGCCCCCTGCCGTCCGTGGCTTCTTCCCTGACATTAGCTCTGTGACCCTTAGTGTCCCACAACTCATATAACTCATGCAACAACTCAGCAGATTCTCTCAGCCTGGACCCCAGGCTTTAGCCTACAGAGGCTTCTTCAGGATTGGACTTGAACTTTCCAACCTTACTTTGTGAAGTTGTATGTGTCTCTGTGTGGTGATCTTTAAGTTCCCTGATGGAACCTCAAAGGCCTTCTGGAATCAGCCTGTTGAAACTCATTCTCCGCCTTTAACTGTTCATATCCTTGGTGGCTTGACCATGATGTCCACACTCCACCCTGTTTCTGGTAGGTGCTCACCCTACCTCTTTTAAATGGCTTTCCAGAGCTCAGCTCAGGGCCATAGCCTTCTTTCCCACAAAAGAGTTCCTGGTGGGGTCCCATCTACCCACTCTGACCTTGCTTTGAAGGTACCTTAGGGTCCCCAGCACATGGCTGTGGTAGAGCCTGACAGAGAGAGGGCCTCACTGAGAGACCCTGGCTGACCTGGGTCACAGAGTTGAGCTCAGGCATGCATCAGAGCTATCATGCCTTCTCTGTCCTGGGGGCTGAGGGTGTGGGGGAGCAGACTGTCAAAGGCAGTGTGGAGGAAACTCCTTCCAATTGAGTGAGGCCTGGAACTTGCGGCTCTCAGTGACATGTTGTCCCCTGGTAGGTGATGGGAACTAGGAGCCTTGTCTCACAGGCATAGGCGGGCTGGTACTCCCAAGCAGAGGGGGAAAGGAAGCTAAAAGTGCTGAATTACCTCCTCAAAAATGCCAAATGGGGTTCTCTCTAGAGACAGAGGAATAATTGGTTCACCCCGGCTCCTGATGTCTTAAGAGCAATCACTGGGGTAGAGTCCCAGTAGAGGCATTTCCGGTTGACCTTCTCAAAGAGGGGGATGCCAGTATCCTCTCTGGGGTCCTCAGCTCCAGCCTTGCCCGCCAGTAGCTCAGGAGCAATCCCTACAGGAGCTGGGTCCTCTCTTCAAGAAGTTCTTCCCCTGCTCCTGGGGTCCGTGCTTGGTGAGCTAGGCACCTGGTGCAGAGGTGAGAGTCCTGCTCATGAGGGCAAAGAAGCCTGCTGGTTTGAGAGCTCCTTGTAGGCAAAGTACTTCATGTCCTTGTACCTTTGTGTTTGTTCGCTTTTCACTGAGATGAGGTAGTGTTTGGTGTTCCTTTCAAGGGACTCTACAACGGTCATTCTCAAACTGCTGCAGGCACAAGTGACAGGCCATGTGCTCTTATTGTCACACCAAAGGCCCCTCGTGGTGGCTCTGGGCGGAGCCTGGGAAGGGACGGCTTTGATGAGCACCTGCCAGGTCCATGTATATTCTCTGCCTAGGCTGAGGGAGACATTACTTTCAGCCCGTCCTTTGGGTCTCCACTCTGGCTCTGGGGGATTCGCATCACCCAGGAGCCCCAAGTATCAGGATGACTCACTCCCCACATGCCGGGCTTCTTGAGTTCCTAGGAATAGGCTTGTGTTCAGACAGAGAGGTTTTTGCTTGTTTTGTTTTTAAAGTCAGGGTCTCACCAGGTAGCCCTGGCTCTGGCCTGGAACTTGCTATGTAGACCAGGCTAGCCTAGAGTGGGCAGGGATGGCTCAAAAGCAACAGTGGGTTCAGCTTCTGGTCTTGCTTTTGAAGGTTTGAAATCAGCTTTCCTGGCTGGATGGGGGGGAGGGTGAGATTGGAGGGCAGGAAGGGGGTGTGCAGGTGGATCAGCACTGCCCCCAAGTGGCCGAACTGAATGCTGGGTGTGTGGTTGAACTCTGGTAATGCGGTTGAGGCCGGTGGCAGCACCACTGAGTCCAAGCCCTGGCTGAGTGTTTCATTTCAGCATTTTACTTATATTCTCTCTGCTTCTGACTAAGCCACTTTCACAGTAGAATTTAGAGAGATGTAGCCTAAACACCACCCTGGAGTGAAACATTTATAAAAACCAACAGGATGTTTCCTTTTGCCTAGATACTTGACTAGAGGCTTAAAACCCAAGGGTTGTGGATGTACCTCAGTAGTAGAATATTTTCCTAGTGTATACAAGGTCCTGGATTTGAGCCACACCTCTGTAAACAAAACAAAGCTTGCTCTCCAAGGCAGGGGAGGATGTTATTGACACCGGTTTCCAATGGTGGCCTAACCCATGCTCTGAACATTGTCTAGGTATCTTGCCAAACTCTGGGCCCCCCAAGAAACGGCACAAGGGGTGGTCCCCAGAGTCTAAATCAACCACGGATGGTGGCTTCCCTCAGGGTGCTGGCAACAGAGCTAAGCATGGTGAGTGGCTAGGGTCTTGCTTAAATCTCAAAGTTGGATGCCACTGGTGGTGGCCTCCTAGTGTGTAGCATGTGTGCATGCGTGGGTGGGCAGAGAATGAGGGGCTCTGGGCAGCTGGGCTCTGGCATAGCAGAGGGACTTTTCTCATGTGTCTGCTGCTCCCTGAAGTCTACACTCTCGCAATACTTCCGTATCAGTCCCCTGATCTAGCAAGGTCTCTGAGCAGCTTCTCTGCCATTGGAAAAGACTGTCTGTTGGTGGGAAAGGTGGAGCTGAGCAGGCTCACTGTTTTGTAGGTGTGGAGGTGGGCCAGGCAGCCGTTTTGTGAGGAGGGTGTATATTGGGTGGGCTAGGGACAGACGCCTTATTTGCTATGTTTTACTAATATGTTTGCTGTGTTCCTAGAAGGTACCAGCATGCCCTGCGTGCCCCAGCCTGGCTTGGTGGGGCCAGCGTCAGCCACTTTCCCATTGGTGGCCTCCGGTGAACCAGTATCCGTTCCCGACAACTTGCTGAAAATTTGCAAGGCCAAGCCAGTGATATTTAAAGGCAAGTCCAGCTGTGCATCCAGCTGTGGAGGTGCAGAAACATGCAAGGGATCCCACACAATACTGTGACCTCATCTCAGTCCAACTCCACAGAGGCATCCTCCCGAGACAAAAATAAATAAATAAATAAAGCTCTCCAGGGCAATGAACAGATGAAGTGGGCCCAGTCTCTAGAGCGCTGAGAAGGACAGACAGTGTCAGTTTGTCCCAGCAGATGTGGTGATACTACCCCATGACACTCGTTTGCTTTCCTTCATTCACCCCCTGTTTCACAGAACCTGCTACAGTTACTTGGCTAGTACCCCAGGGACTGGGGAGATGGGCAGAGCAATCCACACCTTGTTCCATTGTCACCCAAAGCCACTAGTTCTTTTGGACCATGCACTCAGCCACAGTCACGGCTACAGAAGCATTAAATAAGATGCGGTTTAATCTCTTCTGTGTGGTGGCTAGCATATGTTATGTAGAGGTAGTAGCATTGTAGCCCAACTGAAGAAATCCTTTTGTGATGAGCTGGAGACTTTGAAACAGGGAGCTGTGTGCAGGCTCAGCAAGCAGTACCTGAGATGCTGAGGTGTGCGAGACCGTATATATCTGCTTCCTTAACTGTACATTTGATGCCCTGTTTATAGGAAGAGAGGTGGGAACGTGGCAGGAAAATGCTGGAGGCGGCAGTTGGTCACTGGGACAGGGCGTTGCCTTCTTTCCTAAAATAAACCAGGGCCGCCAAACTCAGGAGTGAAAACAAGACAATGTTCGGAAGAGAGGGTACAAATCTGATTCAGTGCCTTGACCTTCTCCATCAAGCTGCAAATTCTTTCATGCTGTTCTGTGGGTGAGAAGGCTGAGAACACAGAGCTGGGGACAGGCTTCGGGATGCATCCTAGGAGGGAGCCCCGCAGGCCTGCACTGCACGCTGAGTGAGCTCAGCTGAAAGATCCTCTTCTGTGCTCACTTACGATCCCTTCCCTGGCCCCCACCTAGGCTTCCAGGTCCAGACAGGAGCTCTGTAACTTAGCTTTTGTGTGGTTCTCAGGGCAGCTTTCAGGAGCCAGCCCCTTGCATGACAGGCATGGCACCTCTTTTGTTAAAGTAACCAACCGCATTGCTTCTTGGAAGCCAGCACATGTGTGAATAGTGCTGTCCAGCTGTTCCTACACCCCAGCATCTGAGGGGAGTGAAGAGAGATGCACATTCGCAGCCCTGCCCCACAGTCAGAACATGCCTAAACTGTGAACCTGGAGCCGTGGGTGGGGTCAGCTCAGGTGTCTTAGCAAATCAGTCACACTCAAGGATGAGAAACAGTGTTTCTCAAGAAGTGGCCCAGGGAGTCCCACGTGACTGAGCGTGGCCCAGTCTGAGCATAGCTCTACACAGGGAGGCCCACTGTTATTTTGGTAACAGAGAACATTCATTCTCACCATGCGCTGAACATTTAACATCTCCCCATTGCGCAAAGGTCAAGTTCTTGCCTAGGGTCATGTAGCTAATGATGGCCAAGAAGGGATCAGACCCCTGCTTGGACAGTTGTACCCCAAGAGCTGTCATTAGAACAAGCCTAACACCCACTCCAGCATCTCTGAAGCTCTTTCACTTTCTAGATCTTTGGGTCTAGACACCGACCTGCTTTGCTAACTCTGCTAGCATAGAGCCTCAGGAGGTATAAGGCTTGGCATTGGGGTCACAAGTCAAGTGAATAGTTCCCACTGCTACATACACCAGGCGTTTCAAAGGTCATTGCTGTTTAGGTCAGGGTAAGCTTCTTTTATTTGGGCTTGAACTTGCTCAACTGTAAAATAAGGGGTTTGGACACAATAAACAAGCAAATGCCTTGCCTCTGGCTGGATATGGCAGGTGACATTTCTGTTCCAGGTTCCAGGAGGTCAGAGCAAGTGTACCAGGTCAGCGAGGGCATAGAAGGTTTGAGATTTCTCAGAAAAGGGACCCTCAGAGACTCAGGGAGCTCTCCTGGCTCTCAGGCTCAGAGGGTATGGCAGTGGTGCCCCACCAAGGCTGAGCCCCAGACCAGTGCTGAGTGGCTGCTTTCTTCTCCCCTAGGCCATGGGAACTTCCCCTATCTCTGTGGAAACCTGAATGATGTGGTCATCAGCCCCCTGCTGTACACCTGCTACCAGAACTCGCAGTCGCTTTCCCGGGCCTATGAGCAGCACGGCGCCTCCACCATGCAGCCCATATCTGAGGAGACACAGCTGTTGCTGACCGTCTACTACCTCGTCCAGCTGGGTGAGCCCTCGTGCAGCTGTGGGCTAGGGAGGATGCTTACCCGGAGGACCAATAGACTCAGGAGGCCAGAGAGGAGAATGAAGACCAGGTTACCCCTAACCTTCCTATGGAGGGGCCAGCAAATGGAAGGGGGGTAATCACTCACTCACCTGCCACTCCACACACAAAGACACAGGCAATGAAGCCCACACTCTGACCCCAGGCAGGGTCAGCTCAACCAGAGAAGAGAAGCAAGAGGCGAGAGATTTCTCAGAAAAGGGACCCTTGAGAGGTGGGTGGGCATGTGGCGTCCATTTAGGGTCATTAAGAAAGGCCCCTGAGTAGAGACTTGACCATCAGGGGAACAACCTTATAGAGAGCTGAGGAGAGAGCGCAGGTGGGAGGGGGGCGAGAGCATGGGGGGGGGAGTGTATGTGGGAGCACAGGTGAAGGGTGTGTGTGTGGTAGCACAGGTGGGGGATGACTGGGTACGAGGGAGTACAGCAGGTGTGTATGTATGTGGGGGGCATTGGTGGGTGGGCGGAATAGGTGAGTGGCAGGAGTAAGTGAGAAATGTGTTGGTAACTTCTGGTTGCGTTGCTCTCGAGGCCAGCCGCCCTGTGGAGGGAGCACCCTCGAGTCCCACAGAGGCTGAGGCCAAAGGTATAAATTCAGGAAGTGTGGGCTTGATACACGTGAAAGTGTCCAGGCCAGCAATGGCCCACTGTGAGCAGTGGGTGGTGGGCGGTGAGGGGCTCAGGCTTGATCCTCAATACCCAGCTAGTCAGAGGCTCAGTGGTTGAGGAGGCTCAGGATGGAAGTACGGGATGGTCAAGGTTCTGACAGACCCAACATCAGGTCTCCCTGAGGCTCCTGCCCAAGGTCCACATACCTATCAATGGGCACAGCTTCACCAGGATCCAGCCTCGCCCTTTCTCCATCACCACCCTCCCCATCACTAATGTCTCTTGCCTCTTGCTCTCCATGTCTGTGAGAACTGTGGACCAGACCACATCTCCTTCCTTGGAGCTCACTGGCAATTTCCAGTCAGGCTAACTAGACATCCGTTCCCAGCCCTGGTGGTGGCCTGCCTCCCACTCCCATGTCCCACTCTGCCGCAGCTGTTGTCTCCTGAGCAGTGTTGGTCCTGCTGGAGGATCGTGGACCCATGAAATGCTCTAGTCTAGGACATCTGTGTACCTTGCCCCTTCTTGTCATTTGAGTTTTGACCCATGTGCAGCCTCCTCAGAGAGGCCTTGCTGACTCAACCTGGACAGCTCCCCACCCCTGGGACCTCTGTCCTCTGTCCAGGGCTCTATCATGGGCTGCTGTGTTTACCTGAGCATCCTTGGTTAGGATGCATGAGCTGCAGGACCGAGAACGCTGGTCTGCTGCTTGATGTGTGGGTGCAGCTTCAGTAGGGCTAGCTTGGTGCGTACTGAGGGTGGGTTTCGGGGAATAGATTAGGTGGATGCAGAGGCCACTAAAGGAAAGTGTGTCAAGGCCAAGGGCTGAGCACCTGTCAGTGTGGCTGGGAGTAGAAAGCCAGGACACTGCTGATTAACTTGTAGGTTGGCCATATGGAAGGGTAGCCACCTTGATAAAGGTTATAGGAGGAGGACAGTGACAAAAGCCAGATAAGAGCAGATCAGAGAGAAGAGAGGCAAAGAAACTAGTATAGGGAGTATAGGCCACCTCCAAGGGAGCTTGGCCTAGAGGTAATGGCTCTTGAGAGAGACATGGGCTCAAGGGAGAGTTCTTAGAGACAAGGGTGTAACAGCTAATCTGCCAATTCTAACCTGACTACCTAATTCAAATAGCTAGTCACAATCAGAACTGTCAACTAAAAATCAAGACAACAGGGCCAGTGAGATGGCTCACCACCAACCCTAAAGATGAGTTTGAGCCTGGAACCTACATGGTGGAAAGAGAGAATGCTGAATTCTGACTGCCACACGGTGTTCTGTGGCATGCACGAGAAATAAGTGGGAAAATAAATGAAGTTATAAGCCCATCTAATTAAACTCTGGGACAGTTCTGAGCTGCTAGTACAGGTTGGAAAGTTGTGATAGGCTCGGCCAGCCTTTTGATGTTTGTAGCACAACATTGTCAGCGATGGAGTTCACACTTGAACTCCATGGTGTTTTAGGGAAGTTTATGATATTTGTGCTAAGCTATGTTCACTGCTGTCACAGCAGCCAAGGTCCCATAGCTGGTGTGGGTACAGCTGGGTAGAAGTCTAACGACCTCCCCTCTAGCTCCTCAAAGGCAATATCAGACTATAATACTCAGATAATTCACAAAGGAAAACACTTACAGGGGCTTTTAAAACATGCTTGACCTCACCAGTCATTGAAGACAGACATGTGAGCAATGAGTCATTTTTCTCTCAGTACCCAAGAGATGGTACTCACTGATGCTGAGGGTAATGGACCAAAATTGCCACACCAGTCATGCTGGAGGGAGTGACTTTTGAGATTTCAAGCTTAGGCCTTCTTTTGCTGTGATTAAACAAACAAACAAACAAACAAACAAACACCCTCCATGACCAAAAGCAACATGGGGAGGAAAGTTTATTTCAGCTCACAGTTTCATATCACAGTCCCTCACTGAGGCTGAGGGAAGTCAGGACAGGAACGCAAACAGGGCAGGAACTGGTGCAGAGGCCACAAAAGATAGCTGCTTACTGCCTTGCCCAGCTTTTTTTTTTCTTTTTTCTTTCTTTCTTTCTTTCTTTCTTTCTTTCTTTCTTTCTTTCTTT
>NW_026585644.1:20712867-20777697 GCF_907164565.1 Psammomys obesus
TTTCTTTCTTTCTTTCTTTCTTTCTTTCTTTCTTTCTTTCTTTCTTTCTTTCTTTCTTTCTTTCTTTCTTTCATTTTTTCTCCATTGCACAGCATTGGCTGGTTGTTTTATTGAAAATACAGAGAACACAGCTCCTGGCATACAGATAATACAGACTTTTTGAGAACTCTCTTGGAGAGGTTTTTGTTTTTGTTTTCCTGTTGGTATAATGTTCTTGTACAGTTTACCCTTGTTCATTCAAATGCTGCTTTCTCTACCACACTATATGGTTTCAATCCAGCTTGCTTTCTTATACCACCTGTGGCCACCTGCTTAGAGGAGCGCCATCCCCCATGAGCTGGGCCATCTCACATCAACCGTCAGTCAAGAAAATTCACCACAGGCAGGCTTGCACGGCAAGCCTGGTGGTCATATTTTCTCAATTGAGGTTTCTTCTTCCCAAATGACTCTAGCTTGTGTTCAGTTGACATAAAACTACCCAGCCCGCCTTGGAAGTATCATGGTGTACCTAAAGACATGTACTCCAGAAGTACCTACGGAGTAATACAGAGAAATACAGAGATCTACAGTAGGGACAAGGATGACCCCATGACCCCTCCGCATCGGGGTCATTTACCCCCATCAGCAGTGCTGTGCAGGGAGACCATAAACACATGGAAACCCGTTTGTAGGGTTATGGTTAAGAATCAAGTTGAGTACTCAAGATCCTTATTATATACAGTAGATGGAGGGAAAGAGAACATATTTTTTCTTTGTGGTGCTTTTGGGATGGCGGGTTTATGGCTGGTTTCATCTTATGCCCTCTATTCTCCAGGCCTTGGTGACTTGACATCACTGTTTCAGGTTGTGTGATCCTCCGCGTTCTTGGATGCCCATGGCATTGGTGGCAAGCTGCCGGTGCATCTGCCCAGCAGGCGCTGATGCCATCTCTCCACTGCTACTGTGTCTTGCAGCTGCAGACCAGGTGCCGCTGATGGAGGACTTGGAGCAGATCTTCCTGCGCTCCTGGCGTGAATCACACCTGACAGAGATAAGGCAGTACCAGCAGGCACCTCCACAACCCTTCCCGCCAGCCACTAGCGCCACTGCCCCCGTCACTTCTGCACAGCTGCCCTGGCTGGCGGGCCTGGCAGCCAGCTCCTGCAATGACAGCGTGCATGTCATCGAGTGTGCTTACTCTCTGGCTGAGGGCCTCTCTGAGATGTTCCGGCTGCTCATTGAGGGTAAACTCTCCAAGACCAACTATGTAGTCATCATCTGCGCCTGCCGGAACTCCACCATCGACTCCTGCATCGCTGTCACTGGTGAGCCCTGGCTATCCCTTGGCCAGTGGGAAAGCCATGTTATTGAGTGTCCAGTGTCTCACGCTGGTGGGCCCTCCTCTTTTATCTTGGGGGCTCTGGGTTGTAGGGGCAGTTAGTACTTTTGTCCATGATGGTGACTTTAGAAGGTAGCCTTGGTCTCAGCTGCTCATCCCTGGAAACGTGCTTAGTTACAGACATCCCTGCCGTATGTGGCTGGGTTAGCAGTGCCCATTTGCTTGGTCCCTGAAGAGACTGGGCCCAGTTTTGGAGTCTGAATTGCCTTGGCCCCAAAATCTGGCTCCAAAATAATGCATTCATACTACCACTTTGGTCCCCAATTATTAAAGACCAGACTGAGATAAAAACAAAAACAAACAAACGAACAAACAAACCAATGATCTACTTTGTTAGTTAAGTATTAAACATTTCCCTGAAAGCCTCCTGTGTGCAGCCATTGCTCCTGGGGCTGGGATTCAAGATGGCATGCTTTTATTTTTTTAATGCTTCAATTTTAATTTATTTCTATTTTATGTGCATTGGTGTTTGCCTGCATGTCTGTAATGAGGATGTCAGATCTCCTGGAACTGAAGTTACAGACAGTTGTGAGCTGCCATGTGGGTGCTGGGAATTAAACCCAGGTCCTCTGGAAGAGCAGTCAGCGTTCTTAACCACCGAGCCATCTCTCTAGCTTCTTTTTGTGGGAGGGGGTGCTGTTTTAATGTTCACAAACCTGAAGTTTTTGTATCACTTTTAATTAAAAGTGGACATTGTTCCTACACAGCATCTTGGTGGCCTCTTAACATTCTCTGTTCCTTAACTGACTGGCCTTTATTAATTAATTTTCTGGGTGTGAGTCCCACTGTCTTTAATAAACCCATACTTCTGCAGTATGCCTGGCACTATTGCTTGTGTTCCATGAGGTTGGCACTGCTATTAGCCACTGGGACCAATGAGGATTGGTCTGGGAAGGCTAGGGGACTTATCTGTGCCACACAGCTGGTGGTGACATCCAGAGTCAGGCCCAGGGGTTTTCTCTAGGCAATCTTGGCCTTTGTATTAGCCCCGCTTGGTCAAGATATTGCAAGCCTTTGATTCATTTCTTCTGCCGGCATGGTGCTAGGCTTGGGGCAGGTCAGACATCCTGTGTCTGAGAATTCATGAGGATTCTGTGCCGAGGGTCCAGCAACAGCGGCTCTTTGCCTTCCAGGGAAATACCAAGCCCGGATTCTCTCTGAGAGCCTCCTCAGCCCTGCGGAGTACCAGAGAGAAGTCCACTACGAGCTGGTCACTGGCAAAGTGGACTCGTTGGGTGCCTTTTTTAGCAGCCTCTGTCCAGGTGAGCTTGTGAGTAGCAGGTGCAAGCACACATGTAGAAGTGAATGCGGTCGGGAGGTGGCTGGGGTCCCCTCGGCCCTGGGATCTGCTGCAGCCGAGCTCTCGTGCCTGGGTCTCCCATTCTGCGCACTGACAAGTCCTCTGCCTCCTTTGTAGGGCAGTGCTTTTTGGCTGACTGTCTGTCTTCCTGCTCTGGCTGTAGGTCCAGGGTTGTGCTTCCTGCCTGTTTGTCTGTCTTAGACAGGGTCACCCTTTATAGCCTTGACTAGCTTCAAATGTTCAGTACTCTATCACATCTTCTGGTGCTGGCTCTCCCTGTGCTTTGTGCCCTTCTTCTGCCTTTCTCTCTGTGGCCTATTCAGTCACTCAGACCCCCAGTCCCGACCCGATCCCCAGCTTTCTGATCCCTTAGGACTCATTTAATGCCCTTCGAGAAAGCTCTATGGGCTAATCTTTGCCTGAGAAGGCTCAAGATACCTCCCTTCACCCCCGACCTTAAGCACCCGATTTCTATCTTGTTCCACCATCTTTGGAGCCGTGGTGTGATCTGCCTTGTGGACACACCTTTGGGACAGGAAGACCAGGCCTTCTCCACACATTACTTCGGGCCAAGGCCAGACATTATAGCTGGTCCAGAGAGGGTTGCTGCCTTCCTCTGAGATGCGAAACCCACTTCTGTTCTCTGTTTTGGGCAGAGGGTGACATTGACATTTTGCTGGACAAATTTCACCAGGAAAATCAAGGCCATGTCTCTTCCTCCCTCACTGCTTCCTCTGCCAAGAAAACAGCCGTGCTGGATGCCAGTGGGGCTCCCGTGTGCACAAGTGAGTGGTGGGGGAAGGGCACAGGTAGGCACAGTAAGTGACAATAAGGGGGACAGCACAGGTGGGCACAGTGAGTGGTGGAGGGGGTGGCTGCCATGTGCATAGGTAATGATGGCTATGGCTGGTACTTAGGTGTGCACAGTGAGTTTCAGCGGGAGTATGCACAGGTGTAGACAGTGAGTACTCTCAGGTGTGGTCAGCAGGTAACGAGGAACCCTTCAGGGATGGGTCTAAACTCTACAGCACTTGTCCAGAAAATCTGAGACTTTTTAAGCTTCCGAGGTACACCTGGAAGGTAGGCTGTGCTCTTACCATTAAAATAGACCTACTGCCAGTTTTAAAATGTGATGTTTTGATGTGAGGCAATCTTGTCCTCTCCTGATATTTCTTTCTGCCGATTCTTTTCCACCAGTACACTGTTGCAATTATTCCTTCAGATGAGGGCTTAAGGCACTGCAATTCTTTCTTCCCCTGTCAGGGAACAATGTGCCCCACCAGCTGGTGGAAGCTATAATTATGTGTCGCCTGAGTGCTTGCTGACTTTATTATCTGAGGAGGGAGGATGTCTGAGAGGCTGCCCCAGGGCCTGGCTGAGAGCATGTCCTGGATGAATATGACTGCATCTCTTTTCCCAGATTGCTTTGTGTGGCTAGGCCTTCCCTTCTGCACTCTGGGACTCAATCCATCTCTCTAGCTAAGGGTGGCAGCTGCCTGCTGTGCTCATCCAGGATCCCTTGGGGCTCTGGCTGCAGGTTACCATCCGGAGCCACGGGGCGTCCGGCCCTTTCAGCTGGCGGTGGCGCAGAAGCTCCTCTCCCACGTGTGCTCAATCGCAGATTCCAGCACCCAGAATCTGGACCTGGGGTCCTTCGAGAAGGTGGACTTTCTCATTTGCATTCCACCATCAGAGGTGACCTACCAGCAGACCGTGTGCCATGTCTGGCATTCAGGTAAGGGGGACTTTCAAGGAGGAGGTGTGAGGCCTGGGGAAGGAGCTTTGAACTGTCCACTGTCACAGGTGGATGCTGTCGCCACGCTTTGCTGTGCCATAGATGGAGCAAGTATACTATTGTCGCCCATTTATTGTAGACCATAAAACATGTCCAAAGACAGTGACTTTTCTCAAGATGGAAGGTAGAACCAACAGTTGGCTTTTTTTGCTATTCCTCCCTTCAGTTCTGCGACTGGCTGCTGCTAAGTGGTACTCACATAGCATGTCTTACCTCCTTACTGGCATGCTGCTGGGCCTGCGGCTTAAAGCTGAGATAATTTTGTTAGGCGCTTGGGCATTTCCCATCCTTAGTCTTACCTGTTTGAGAGCTGTTGCTTTTGGAGCTTGCTTAGCTGGCACCCCTGGGAGGGGAAACTGTGCACATAGCCAGTCCTTTATCCAGCTCCCTGGGCTGAAGAGTCTGAAGATGCTCTCCTGCCCACGTATCTGAACTGTTGTCCTCTCCCATCAGGGCAGGCCACGTAGGCTGGCCCAGAGTGTGTTGGTGGTGAATGAACCCAGGAGCTCCTGAGGTGTTCTGCTGTGTTACAGGGGTTCTGCAGGAGCTGGGCCTGGAGAAAGAGCCTGTGACCAAGCAGAGGGCAGAGCAACACGTTCTGAAGCTAGACACGGAGGCCCAGGCAAGATTTAAGGCCTTTCTGCAAAACTCCTTCCAGAACCCACATACGCTCTTTGTCCTCATCCACGACCACGCCCACTGGGATCTAGTGAGGTCAGACCTCCTGGTCTGTGACGGTGACATGTTTCTCCTTGGGGATGAGGGCACAAGTCTTGAGCTAGCACTGGGGCTCTGTGTTTGTAAGCAGAGGATGTGGGCAGTTTTCAGCCCCCTAGAGCTGTATGTCATCTCTGAGATGACTCAGTGCAATCTCCAAGGGCTAAGGGCTGAGAGCTGCAGAAGGGAGAGCACCAGGTGAAATCAGGAGCCAGGTCGGAGGTGGTGGAGGAGCCAGGCTTTTAGCCATGGCCTCTGAATGACAGCCTGAGGCTGTGGGCTGCTGCCCTCCCCGCTACAGCTCTGTCTAGGCTAGGACTGTGGGTGGTGTCTGGTTTGGTCCCTCCTGAAGGGTGGATGCTTTTACTTCCTTGAAATGAATCTCACCTAGATGTGTGTGAGGTTTGTCAGTTGGTTGGCCACCTTCAGGAGGTTGGCTTTGGAGCTGATCAGTCGGCTGTCGCCTCTGGTAGAGGTGAAGAAGGAAGTTTCTGGACCAGGTCATAGAGCAAGGCTTTGATTCCCACGGATTGTAGCTGTTTAAGCCTGCCAGGGCCCAGGCATTTTACAGTCTAGAGTCTGCATGTGGGTTTGGAGGAATGGACCATCCGGAAATGGTAGAAGCCATTGTCTCAGGTGGCTGCCTGGCACCCAGAAGATGAAGCATCGACTTCTTTATTCTGTCTCATCAATTTAAGAGGGTGTGGACTGAGGCCATTGTCTTACAAAGAAAGCTCGGGCTAGGCCTGACTGCTAAGACTTCGGATCCAAAAGCCTTCCTATTCCTATAAATGTTGTCTTCTAAAAAAATGGAGAATTTGTCCTGTTATATTATCTTTGAACCATATCAAGACAGTAGGACTTCATCTGAGACCTGGTCTCACATAGCCTAAGCCACCCTTGAACTCGGTATATCACTAAGGGTGACCTTGAATTTCTGATCTTCCTGCCTGTACCTACCAAGTTGCTGGGATCGCATGTGTGCACCACCATGCCCTGCTTTACATGGATCAAACAGGATCAAACCAGGGCTTTGCACATGGTAGGCAAATAAGCACTCCACCAGCCAGTATCCTCTGCCAAGTCAGGAGGACAGTAGGAGGCTCATCCGTCTCCCTGTGTCTCCTCCCCTCCTCACTCACATCCCCATCACCTTTTGACACCAAATGGCTGTGCTAGAGTAGATGCTGTATCATGCAATAAATCCACTACAGTTTCCTTCTTGATAGTTTTTCTATGTTGTTAGAGCCCCTGACAGATACCAAGCCTAATCACCTCCTTTGTTTTTCCTTGTCATCAGCAGAGCTATAAGCTTCCATTGCTGGCGAGGCTGGGGAACTAGTTATTTCATCAGCTGCCTTCTCCTTGCAAGGCTATCAGACAGCCTTAGTGCTCCCGTCTGACGCTTCTTTCCTCTTCCTCCCTCCGCAGCGCTGTTCCTAACATCTACTCTCAGAGTGATCCATCTGTGGGATTAGTGGACAGACTGCTCAACTGCAGGGAGGTGAAAGAGGCACCCAACATCGTGACCCTTCACGTGACCTCCTTCCCGTATGCGCTGCAGACACAGCACACCCTCATCAGCCCCTATAATGAAATCCACTGGCCCATCGCCTACAGCAATGTGAGTGTTTGCCGTGTGGCAGTGTAGCCGGTGTGCTTAAGTTTAGAGGCGCCGGCTCAGTGGAAGCTGTGGCCAGCTGGGAGGGAGTGGGTTCTAGCTCCTTGGATCTTCGCTTTGGCCTGGGGTTAGAGTTAAAACATTCGTGGCTGTTTTTGGGGAAATGTTTGAAGCCCATCTGTGGGTTGTCCCATCTTAAATGTGTAGGCGGTAGAGTTGGTTTGACATCCTCTTCAGGAACTGAAGCTCTGAATCTCGGAGCAACATTCCGAATGAGCGTTTTCCTGGCACTGGGTAAAGACGTTGAAAATGGAGCCCTGGGAGATGGTAGTGGTTCAGGCTCCACATGGAGTGGATTACTATGCAGCCATGTTCAAAGCATTCATCAAACTGAACTCACCCCCTTTATCCTGGGAGGCTTGTTTTAGCTGGCTACCTGTCGTCATTTATAAAAATAGATGCCCAGAGTTCTGGTAATCTGTGAATTCTGTGTGGCTGGATTCTAGCTGGGCACATAAGAGGTAAGTACCCTGGAACTCTGGACTTCTTCAGAATGCTTCGGCCATCCCATAAACTCCCAAGGATACGGATGTTTGGCTTCCATCCCAGGACATCGGAATCAATGTTTCCTTGGCACTTCCCATGGGCTCCACTCTAGGTGCCTTGCAAAAGGGCCAGAGGATCTTCTGATTTACAGATGGCAAGAATGAAAAGAGAGGGGCAGGCCACCTGCATAGGACCGCTGCTGGGGGATGACCAAGGGGTAGGCTCCCTGGCCACGGTGCTTACCCACTCTGCTGTTTGAAAGCAGAGCTTATGCCTTTGCATTTTGGACAACCTCTCCCAACTTTGCTTGGCTCAAAGGAGTTCCTACATTCATTTGGAAAGAATTTTATGTCAACGTAAGGTACATTAGATAAGTTCACGTTCACCCCTTCATTACCCCCAACCATGAGGATACTGGGGCCAAACGAGTGGAAACTTGACTGATGTGAACACTCTGTCTTTGTTCTTTGCTCTAGGCCTGCAGAATGAGGCTTACGAAGTGCCGCCCATGGGCCCACAGCATCAGCATTGTTTAGAGTCAGTGGTTCTCAACCTTCCTAATGCTGTGACTCCTTAATACAGTTCCTCATGACGTGGTGACCCCCAACGAAAAGATTATTCTGTTGCTACTTCATAACTCTAATTCAGATACTGTTATGAACCGTAATGTAAATGTGTGCTTTGCAGGATATCTGATACGCGACCCCTGTGAAAGAGTCATCCACCCCAACCCCCAAAGGGGTCGAGAACCACTGGTTTAGATCAAGATGCCAATCAACAGTGTCCACAGACAGACCTGGTCTATGAACCCCGGACCTTCTGTGTGCATGTGATGCTTGACTGGCTGGTGCTCTTCTGTTTTAGGGAGTGGATCTGTATCATGAGAGTAAGAAGTACTTCGGGCTGTCTGAGTTTATTGACTCCACCCTGTCCGGACACAGTCTCCCCTTGCTTCGGTATGACAGCTCCTTTGAGGCCATGGTTACTGCATTAGGGAAAAGGTACGTTTCTCTTCAAAGTGACTAGACACACTTGGTAGCTTCAAGAGTAAGAGGACAGTGGAAGTCTGCGTCTGGGCCACGGAATTCCAGGAAAGGCGTTCACCCCCCTCCCTCACTTGCTCTCTGATGACTCATTGGAAAATACAGATACTTATATGACAGTTCATAACAGCAGCAAGATTACAGTTATGAAGTAGCAATGAAAATTATTTTTTGGCTGAAGGTCACCACACCACGAGGAAACTATATTAAAGCGTCGTAACGTTAGGGCAGTTGAAAACGGTTTCTGTTGCCTCTGTAACTTGGGACTTGTCTGTGCCTTGGTGGCCAGCCTGGCTGGCCCTGGGTCACGGGCATGCTCTGTCTGTGTTCCTTGCAGGTTCCCCCGCCTGCACAGTGCGGTGATCAGGACCTTCGTTCTTGTGCAGCACTACGCGGCCGCCATGATGGCCGTGAGCGGCATCCCACAGATGAAGAACCATACCTCAGTGGAGACCCTGGAGATCACCCAGAATCTCCTCAACTCCCCGAAGCAGTGCCCCTGTGGCCACGGGCTCATGGTCCTGCTGCGTGTGCCTTGTTCGCCCCTGGCGGCTGTGGCCTACGAGCGTCTAGCCCACGTTCGAGCTCGGTTGGCTCTGGAGGAGCACTTTGAGATCATTCTGAGCCACCCCAGCTCTGGCATCACTGTGGGCAATCACTTTGTGAAGCAGCTCAAGGTGGGTGTTGTGCTCAGGGCCAGAGGGCTTATGTGAGGGTCACTGAAGGGCAGTGAGAGGGGGTGATGGCAGCAGACCCTTGAGACCTGGCCACCCTCCACCTCCTTCTGCTGCTTTCCCACTTCTTGCCCCCCTCCTGGGCTCCCTGTGTCCACACAGCCTGTAATATCAGCCCTCTGAGATGAAGCATGTCTTTTATTCTCTTTCTGAGGTGCCTTTCTTCTCTGCCTTAGATGATGCTTATTCCTTCATACTTCAGCTCAATTTCTTTTCCCTTTTAAAAGGAGGCATCCTCTTCTACACTTGGGGGTGGGGTCTCTATTCTTGTCCAAGTGGTGAAGGAAGGACAGATCTCGGTCCCTCAGAGCCAAGCGCAGTACCCGGCCCCTTGTAGGCTCTTATTAAACACATAGGTGACAGAAAATGCAGAAGGGGGCAGAGTTGATTGAAAGAACAAATAAGTGGAAGCCATGAAAGAGAGCCACGGGCAGTATCATTAGAGAACACAGAGAGAGATGTCAGGGCCAACTGGGCCAACCACTGTCTTCCCGAGGATGGTCCAGTCTGCAGATGTCCTCACACGTCCGGCTCCTGCTGTGGGAGATAGACAGGAACAGAACACAGCTCCCCAACTGAAAATACAGAGACTCATCACGCACTTACATGCAGAACAAAGCTCTTCCTTTGTATTACAAGATGGAATGTGAGGTTCACCAGCTAGTGGTTGGACATCAGGGTGTTCTAGAGCCAGATTGGTTTAGGAAGTGGCTCGTGTTAAGTGTGGATTGCATGAATGCATGCCTAGATAGTATGTTTTATTTTACACTTATTAACTTATTGTGTGTGTGTATAAATGTTGCAGGATGCTTGTAGAGGTCTTTTTCACCAAGTGGGCTCTGGGGATTGAACTCAGGTTATAAGTCTTGGTGGCAAATGCTCTTATACTTGAGCCATCTTGCCAGCACCAATTGATACATTTAGTCCACAATGGTATGCTTGGGTCCTTCATTCATATCTTTTGGATGGGAAAAATCAGAGCTTCTGTGAAGCTTGTTAACAACTGTGGGAGGTGATGGTGCTGATATTCAGGCCTCATTTCTGCAGCTTTCTTTCTTTTTCATATTCACAGATGTGGCAGAAAATTGAGGATGCAGAATGGAGGCCTCAGACCTACCTGGAGTTGGAGGGCCTGCCCTGCATCCTAATCTTCAGTGGGATGGACCCTCATGGGGAATCATTGCCACGGTAAGTTGGGGATCAGAACCCTGGGGTCCTGAGATCTGGAGGGGAGGAGGACAGCCTGAGTTATCACTGCCCAACCCCAGCCCTAGTCAGCACCAGTGATGTATTTGGGCTGGTTTTCCAGGACAATGTTTCTGAGGTGTAGACAGTATTTCCCAGTTCTCAGAGGACACTGTTGGGTGCGGCTGGGGGTTTGAAAGAGCAGCAGTGCCAGACTGAAGGAAAATGAACTCCGTTTGGGAGAACTCTCTGTATTAGAGAGGACAGTTCCATGTTTAGGATGGTGCCCATCATCCCCCAAACTGGGCCAGTTTCCCTGGTTCCTTGACCATTGTGGTGACTGGTGTGTGTGTGTGTGTGTGTGTGTGTGTGTGTGTGTGTGTGTGTCTCTCATCATGCCACTCAGAAAGAGTAGGTTGTTGAGTATAAAGAGTAAATGTCTTCTTTCTTAGTTACTGTTCTGTTGCTGTTGAAGAGACACTGTGACCAAGGCAACATATGGAAGAAAGCATTAATTAGGGGCTTGCTTATAGTTTCAGAAGGTTAACATATGGTCACCATGGCGGGAGGTATGGTGACAAGTAGGTAGGCATGGCACTAGAGCAGTAGGTGAGAGCTTACATCTGATCTGTAAGTTGAAGACAGACAGAGAGAGAGAGACTGACTTTGACTGGGTCTAGCACGGGCTTTTGAAAGTTCAAAGCCCATCGCTGGTGACAACAAGGACACACCTCCTAATCCTTCCCAAACAGTTCCAAACATTCAAATAAGAGTCTGTGGAAGCCATTCTCACTCAGACCACCACATCTTCCTACCTGTGTGTCTCTGCAGTCTTCACAGACACATGACCATCGCATGACTCCCTTTGCTTTTTAGTCTACACATACTTAGGACAGGAGGTCACTAGGATGTCATTTGTCCTTCTACAAGGCTCTCACAGCAGTCTGACTCCATTGTTGTTCTATTCGTAGCATCCAGCACAACCCCAGGACACATTACGTGTGGCTCGCTTAATTGAATATCCAGTCAATGAATTCAGTCTTCAACAGTACACATAGGTCCTTATGATATTAAGCCTCATCTTTTAAATGGGGAGAAAAACCTCATAGCCTCAGAGAAGCTACACATCTTGTCAGAGATTCCAGTGCTGGGAAGTGGTGATACTGAGCTTCAAGCCTCACTTCTTCTCTACCCGAAAGTCAGTGGTGTCTTGATTACATGCCTCACAGGGGTAGATGCCTGGTAGGTGTCCTTCAAGACTTAGTGTGACCCTGCCTTCTGTAGCCTGGTAGCATAACATGGGAGGCAGGCGTGGCCACGTCTCTCTGTCGTCTCGCAGCAGAACCTCCTGGTGGAAAGGCATGCGATGGATGAATTCCTTCTGTCCTCCCCAGGTCTCTGAGGTACTGTGACCTGAGGCTGATCAACTCCTCCTGCCTGGCCAGGACATCGCTGGAGCAGGAGCTGGGCCTGGCAGCCTACTTTGTGAGCAATGATGTCCCCTTGGAGAAAGGGGCCAAGAACGAGGCCCTGGAAAGTGACGGCGAGAAGCTGAGCAGCACAGATGAAGATGAGGAGGCAGGGACAGAAGGTGAGGGTGGCCGGGCTGGTCTTGCCTAGGTACTCTTGCCTCACATCCCCCGGGGCTATCCTCTAAGTGACAACACTCTCTTAAGATTCGGATTCTGCCTTTCTCCCCTGCACTGTCATTCTTGGCGGTGCGGGAAGATGGGAACTCCGATAGGTTCTTTTGAGATCCAGAATTCCCAAAGAGTAAGAAGAAAGCGGAGATGTCTTAGGGTTTAAGTCAAGGTTTGTTTTCAATGCTAGTAGGTCCACTCACTTGTTCCCTCTGTTAGAAATTAACTCACCCGCCATTATGATGAGTGTTGTTGAAGTCGATGAGACCAGCCTATCATCATTTGTAGGCTCCAGGGGTCTGATGCTGTGTTTTTAATATGGTGTACAAATAAGGACAGTATCTGGCTGTAGTTCACGGTACAATGGGAAAATAGAAGCTGAGCATTTGCTGGTACATAGGTTAAAGACATGAGTGTAAAGTCCCCTCACTCCTCTGCCTGCTGACTGGGTGACATGAGACAAGAATACACTTTGTCCTATAAGATGGCAAAGCCTTCTCAACAGGACTTTCTGTGTGGTGTGTAATTTTAGCGTGACTGTGACCATAGTATTAAATATTCCCATCTCCCTTCTGCCTGTGGTATGACTGCACTCACTGGCCTGACCTGACATACTTCTTCCTCTTCTCTTCTTAACTCCTTTTCGAGCTCAGCCTCGCTAAGTGTGGTGTGGTGTGGTGTGGTGTGGTGTGGTGTGGTGTGTGCATGTGTGTGTGTGCGTGCTTGTGTGAGTGCATGTGTGATGTTGTGTGTATTGGGATTAAAATGGCAGCAGGTAAATGAAGGAGTGAGAGAAGAAACAAGGAATGAGGCATAATGACGTCATGACTTCTAGATGCCAACTCCTCTGTGTTCTCAGGGTGTTTTGAGGCAGGCTCCACCTCGGAGAAGAGGGGCCCTGTGAAGAGGGAGCGCTCCCACTCCCATGACTCAGCATCTTCCTCCCTCTCCTCCAAAGCGTCTGGTGAGTCTCTGGAACATCACATATGGGGCTGCCTCTGATTTCAGAGCCTGGGAAGAACACACGCAGGGCATGCCTTCTGAGTCCAGGCTTCTAGTCAGGACCCGTGAGAACAGATGGTCTAGAATAGTCTAGAACTGACTCTAAAAGAGCCTAGAACAGAACTGGACATCTAAAGCCTTGAAGGCAGGATAGGAGAACTCTGGTCCAGCTGTTTCTGTTGGGAGGAAAGAACTAGTCTGCCTCTGGCTGTGGTGTAGGCCATAGTGTCCTGGTCATGTAGAGGCACGGGTCTTTTGGGGTCCCCATCATGGACATTGCCTTCAAGCGTACTGCTTGAGGAAAGCAGGAATCTTGTCTAGAGAAGTGAATACAGGGGGCTTCATGGGACAAGCAAGAGGAGCTCACAATGCTTGTACCCAGGAGAAGGGATGATGTGTAAAGTCTCATGTGGGCACCAAACCCAAGAGGCCCTTGGTCACTGAGCTCAGCCAAGACCCCATGCACAGGGAATTGCATTACCCATTTTAACGGCTGTATCAAACTGGGCATTTGATGTAATGTGAGTGTTGAAAGGTGAATTCAGCATGAACTCTGCCCCTAAGAAATTTCATGTAGGGAGCTCAGGATGCCACTCCAGTTGGTGGAGTGTTTCCCTACATGCACAAAGACCCGGGTTCAATCCCCAGTCCCACATAAGCTAGACATGGTGGCACATACCTGTCATCCCAGTACTTAGAGGCTGGAGGCAAAAGGATCAGAAGTTCAAAGCCATGCTGAGATACAGAGAAAGCTTGAGGCCAAAGAAAATGATCAGGGTGGTGGGATGGGGAGAGGTAGGAATAAGAGGGAGGGCTTGTGTGGGGTTCAGTGGAGCCTAGCTGAGATTTGGAGATACCAGTTTGTGGTCTGGGGTGGGAAGAAGTCAGTACCCAGCAGAAGATTTGCTTTAGAAGCCCAAGAGTGACAGCAGGTACCGGGGCATAGTCTGCCCCACAGGTATACAAGAAGGCCTTGTTTTGTCAGCATGCCACCCTGTGACTGGGGGAAGGTCTGGTTTGTGGAGGAGAGTGTGACATCCAGCATACCGGGGCTAGGCCCAGGAGCAGCTGTGAGTCTGTGCCAGGTTGTTCCTGGAGCCCCCTTGACCATATTCCTCTCTTGTATAGGCTCAGTGCTCTATGGTGAATCTCTGGCTCAGCCCTCAGGACCTCCACAGGGAGAGCTTTCCAGATCACCTCCACCCTGTGGCCCTGCAGAGGAGGGCAGGGCCCCTGGGGAGATACAGCGTCTCCGAGTGAGTCAGGGACCTACGGTTATCAGCAGGCACAGCCCTGGCCCGGCCCCACAGCCTGATTCCAGCCTCAGGACTAGCCGGAGGAACCTGCAGATGCCAGCTGCCCCATCCTCCCAGCTGTCATCCTCCTCTTCCTCCTCCTCGGGCTCATCGTCCACCTGTACGGTGCCCACTGCCAATGTACTTGTCCTCCAAGCCTCTCAGTGCTCCATGGCCAAGGCCTGCCGCCAGCCACCCATTGTCTTCCTGCCCAAGCTTGTGTATGACATGCTCATGTCCACCGACAGCAGTGGCTTGCCCAAGTCCACCTCCCTCCTGCCCTCCCCTTCGGTTATGTGGACCAGCTCCTTCCGCCCCCTGCTCAGCAAGATGATGACCTCAACCGAACAGTCCCTCTACTACCGGCAGTGGACGGTACCCAGGCCCAGCCATATGGACTACGGCAACCGAGCTGAGGGCAGGGTGGATGGCTTCCACCCCCGCAGGCTGCTGCTCAGTGGGCCGCCTCAGGTGGGTGCCATACCTGCTGCCCCCGCCCAGGCCAGGCCTCCAGGGTCTTCTTGGGTTCTACTGCCAGCAGACAGTCTTGGAGCCGAGTGCTGCTTACCCATTTGTGCAGCATCTGTGGATGTCCTGGTTTTCTTTCTGTTGCTGCTGTGATGAGATACACAGACACAGAGCAACTTGGAAGAAAAAGGGTTTATTTCAGTTCATGATTCTAGGTCACAGTCTATCACAGCAGGGAAGTCAAGGCAGCAAGGGCTTAAAATAGCTAGTCACATCGCATCCACAGCAAAGAGCGTAGAAATACACACATGCATGCTTAGTCACTCAGCTGGATTATGCCACTCTTAAATCATTCAAGATCCAAACCCAGGAAATGATGACGCCCGCTTTAGGCTGTCGCTTCCCACATCAATTAACATGATTAGGATAAGCCTCACAGACATGGCCGTAGTCCAACCCGATCTAAACAGTTCTTCCTAGGAGTGGTGGCACACGCCTTTAATCCTAGCACTGGGGGGTAGAGGCAGGTGGTTCTCTGTGAGTTCGAGGCCAGGATGGTCTACATAGTGAGTTCCAGGACAACCACAGCTACCTAGTGAAACCCTGTCTCAAACAATAACAACAATAAAAGACTCTCTTCCCAATGTAGTGTCAAGTTGACAACTAAAACTAGCTACCACAATGAAGAATCTTTCTGATGGCCCATAGTGAGCAGGTAGACGAGGAGGGTGATATTAACATTCCATTCCTTGGCAGGTTTCTTCCTTTCACTGGGCAACCCCAGTTTTCTCCTCTAGTGTGCGGGCCACAGGGATGGTGTCTGGAAAGGAACTGCTTGCAATTTCAGGTGGAGTTTGGCCTTCACCATCACACACAGCCTCTGAATACTTTTCCAGTTAGAAACAAAGTAACAGTCTATGTTGCTCAGGTTGACAGAGTGAGACTCCACTCTTTATCAGTTCACTGTGTGTCCTTCAGAGATCACTAAGAGAAATCCGCAGAAAGCAGGACTGGGACATGGCTCACTATGTAAACACAATATAAAATACAGGGTGTGGCATCCCCCAACTGGGGAGACGCTCCAGGCTCGGCAAGACACTGGGTTCTAAAGTAAGGTGGGAGCAGCTGAGGAAGGTGCCCAGTATCGGCCTCTTGTCTTTCTGCACACTTGCACACACACAGACACACCCACACATGGTGCCCCAAGGGTCAGTGTGGGCATGGAGGAACAGGAGGATGATCTTTAGAACTGGTCAGTGACTAAGACTGTGGGGTCCAAGTTCCTGAGACCACATTTTGTTCAAATGTCGCCTGACACTCAGCAAATTTTGACCTTCCCAGTGCAGAGGTGTGAGGTGCGTTAGAGTGTTGCCTCACTCTTAGAATGCTCTGTCTGCTTCATTACAGTCTTTCAACTCGGCATGGTCATTTCCAGGGATCCATCCCCAAAAATGCAAATCCAAAGAATATATGAGTATTATTTATAATGATTAGAAATGACTCAGAATGAAAGTCCGCTGGCTAAGTCTCAGCTGAACCCATTTGGGGATGACTGTATCCTAGAATTCAGCCAAAACTAAGAGGTCACTCTATGTTGCCAGTGAAATTTCTCTAAGAAACTAACTTGAAATCAACTTGTAGAATAATACATGCCCTACCAATTCAGGAAAGAAATAGCTGCCTATGTGAAGATGCCTTGGGAACAGGTCTAGCTCTTCATTGTGTTCAGAGGGGAGGCAGGATCATTTGCATTCTACTTTATTATCAAACTGTAATTTTTCTCATTGTCTAAAATGACTATCCATTACTTTTTCTAATTAGAAAATAGGAAAAATGGAGTTGGGGCTGGTGGATTTGTTGGCAAAGCATAAGGGCCTTAGTTTTATGCCCAGCACCCCCCTAGAAATCCAGGCTTGTGGGTTCACACTTGTAATCACAGTGCTGGAGAGGTAGAGACAGGAGGATGCCTGGGCTAGCCTAGCTTAATTAGCAAGTTCTAGGCCAATGAAGAGACTATGTCAAAAAATGAGATGGATGGTATCTGAAGAATGACACCCAAGGTTGACCTCTGACATTTACATGCATGGACACGTGCACAAATGCCTACATGTACACAAATAAAAATTAGAAAAAGAACAGGTTTTCTAGGAGCCCCCCCACATATTTGTACCTACTACCGCTGTAGAACTTTTTACCCATCTAATGGATGGGAAACAGGGTATTGGGTTATTAATAAGATTGAGCATACTGCAATGCATCCATCTATCATTTGTCCTTTTTCAGTAATTCTATGTTTAATTTTATTTCATGTGTGTGCGTGTGTGTGCACATACGCATATACACACACATGCACACACTCACATGCATATTCACTCGATCACACACACCACACAAACAGACACACCATGCCTCTGGGTAAAGGCAGATCAAAGTACACATCCTTGCTTTGTTCAATGCACAAGTTGAGAACCACAGCGTTCTTACTTCCGTGGCGTGCCTTTCAGTGAGACTCCCTGAGGCAGGAGACTGCTGTAGTTGGTGTTCAGCACAGGGACAGGCTTCCTACCACTGGGCTCTGATACTAGTGTCTTCACAGATCGGGAAGACGGGCGCCTACCTGCAGTTCCTCAGTATCTTGTCCAGGATGCTGATTCGGCTGACGGAAGTGGATGTTTACGATGAGGAAGAGATCAATACCAGTGAGTTGTATCTGGTGACCCTTGGGCTTGGGCAAGAATCCTTTGACCTTTGTCAATGGCCCTGGTATGTGTCTCTCCCTTTCAGGATGGACTCTCAGGTTCACAGTTTGACTTGCCCCAAGGGCTTTTTCTTTCTGGTAGACTTTTTTTATTCCCCCTTTGAGAACTTTGTAGGGATAGAGTTACTAACACTGAAGCAATTTGTGCTTATTGCCTCTCTCCACTGTGATAGATGCTATCTTTATTTATCTTTAATACAGCCCTGTGAGCTGGGATGGTGTCCTCTTATGTGGGGAGCCTGCTGGGCAGTACCAAAGCAGGAATTGGGCTTCTCTGGCCTGTGGCCTGTAGAATGGAGTTCTTCAGCAGGGCCTGGATATATAGCATATACTTAAATTAGCATCTATAACTTTCTCTATATTATGCATTCACTATAATACATGATATCAGTAATAATACAATATATTATGCAATTGAAGTTGGCCAATTAGACTTTTTGGCTGACTGTTCAGCCAGCAAACCTTGGTGGCCACCAGAAGGCTGTGCCAGGCCTAGTGTAAGAGGGTGTGGCAGGCATAAAATGTGCTTTATGTGTGAGTGTTCCACAGCAGGGAGCAATGGCTCAAGTACTTTCTAAACACAGAGGGACGACAACTGAGTCACATTGGCTGGGATGATTTTGATAACAGAGTAGGAAAGAAACCTGCACAGGTACCACAAGTACAAGGATCTCTGGCTGTGCATGAAGTAGATGTTGGTAGAACGAAGCATAGGCTCAGGGCTCAGGACTCTGGAGGACTGGAGGTCAGTGTGCGGGCCAGAGAGCAGACCTGTGTCTACAGAAGACAGAGTGAAGGCTGTTCGCCTGGGTAGAGACAGACCCTGGTGTATGACCTTGTCTTGTTAGAGGCATCCTGAAATATGGCTGTGTCAGAAGCTTTCTAGAGACAGTAGCAGTCCCCAGGTGGCCGTAGATTGACAGGATTTGGTTCCACACATCCTCCCTGGGCATCCTTGGGTTAAGTAACTCATCCTCACCTCTTGTTTCTCATGCATCCCTTTTTTCTGCCAATGTCCTAGGTCTCCAGGAGGAATCGGATTGGCGCTATCTACAGCTCACAGACCCCTGGCCAGACCTGGAGCTCTTCCAGAAGATGCCTTTTGATTATACCATTCATGACCCGAAGTATGAGGATGCCAGTCTGATTTGTTCACATCATCAGAGCATCAAAATTGAAGGTTAGGGGAGGGGGAGGCAGCTTGGTTGGCAAAGTGTTTGCTGCCCACACATAAGGACCTGAGTTCAGCTCCTTAGCATCCATGTAAAAAGACCAATGCATGTTTGTAACTAGAGTCAGTAGAGACAGGGGCCTGCCAACTGGTGAGCTTCAGATTCAGATAAGATCTTATCTAAAAGAAAATAAAATGAAAAAACAAACAAACAAACAAAAAAAAAAACGAAACTCTTGAGGAAGACATCTGGTCAACCTCAAGCTTCTACAGGCACCCATGGGCAATGGTAATGAACACATACGCACACACAGTGAGGACACATTGGATGTCTTACTTCACTCTTGTCCAACGTGCATAGGCTTAATTGCTTCTTCTGTATTAATAGAAGTCAGCTGGCTTGAGGTGTATCTTGTTAGTGATGCTATTTGCATTAAGTGGATGACTTCCTAGAACCCAATTTGGCACTGAGACTGCCCCAGCAAGTTGAAGGGGCTTTACCTTAGAGCCTATGAGAGCCCCAAGGACTTGTTGTAGTTGGAAAATGTTGAAGGTTTGGCTAAAGGAATGTAAAAGATGAGTGTTTCTATTTGTGAATTTGTCACCAAATGGTTGTATGTGTTATTCTGTCCTCAGCCTCTTGCTTTCTCCTCAGGAACTCTGACTTCTGTGGTATGTGAGGGCCAAGGCAACACTTCCGGGAGTGGCCAGAGGGGTCGTTAGTGTAGTCTGAGAATGCATGGTAAATGTCACGTCAGGGAAAACAGCTTACCCAAAGCCGGGGTGTGGTGGTACACGCCTGTAATCCCAGTCCTCAGGAGGCTTGAGAGTTTGGGCTAAGCCTAGGCTATGCAGTGAGACCCTGTCTCCATAAAGATTAAAGATGAAGAGAACCTGCTGGCCTGGCTCTTTGTCACTGTCAGGAAGGGTGTGTGTGTGTGTGTGTGTGTGTGTGTGTGTGTGTGTGTGTGTGTGTTCCTTCCCATAGATAAACCCCAACAAAGGGCTGTTACTACCAAGTTGCTTTAAGAAGCTGGGTACCATGCGTGCTGTTAATCTATTTTCTAGTCATGTAAGGGTTCCTTCAAAATGTTTATAAGGTATTTTTAGGTCCACAAGTGTGATGCCATGCAGTCTGAGTCCTCTCCTTGTTAATTTCTCTTTTGAGACACTGTCCTCTTCTGATCAGGACGTGAGAGATAGTTTTTAGGGAGAGCCTGTTGGTGGGCTGCTTATTTTGAGCATTGTGCTCCCTTTGAGCTTGGCAGGCAGGGGTGGGATGTTTGCTCCAGGTTGCTGCTCCTTAACGCTAAGAATGTCTTTGCAGACAGAGGGACGTCCAGGAAGCCAGAGGACCTGTACGTGCGCCGTCAGACGGCACGGATGAGACTGTCCAAGTACGCGGCGTACAACACGTACCACCACTGCGAGCAGTGCCACCAGTACATGGGCATCCACCCCCATTACCAGGTAGGCCTCTGGCACTGGCTGGCTCTCCGGCTGTTCCCAACAGCACCTGCTGGCGCAGCACCACCGCCGCTCATGTGCTTATTTCTCTGTGGCTCCCTGAGAATATTCCAGGGTAGGGGAAGAGAGTTCTGGAAGCTCTGTCTTCCCGGGTGGCATGCATCCCAACTTCACCTTTTGGGTTGTAAATACACTGTTGACCCTACAGGACAGCAATGCCCCTGTGGTTGTTCAGGCATCAGTGGCCAAGAGTACGAGTGTCATTCTTATCTTCAGGCCCTAGATAATCCAAAGGTTACTTCAGTGCTAAGGACACTCGCTGAGAACATACTACAGGGACCTGGAAATGCAGACACAAATAAGCCTTGTTTCTGTTTTTTGAGTTCATGGTCTAGGAGTGAGGTGGGCACTTGAGCAAGATTTCAGAACAGCACGAAGCAGGAAGGAGAGTCGTGTGGTTGTGGCATGGAAATCACATAGATAAAGGAGGAATTTGCTTTGTTGAGTACCTACTATATGCCAGCAGCATGTACGTGTCCTTCTCAAGCTCCAGCCTTTCCTGTCATGACTAAATAAAAGGATAACCTCTTGGGCTGATTCTCTGGCTATCTCAAGCTCTGGCTGGCCATCAGGGTGCTAGGCTAAAACCACACCAGTAATTTATCCAGGTGGCTACCCTGTCTAGGCTCTTAATAGATTTTCACCCAAGCCTCGTCATCACCACTGTACAAATAAAGACATAGCTTGAGCATCCCTCGTCAGAAAATCAAATCATCACTAACATGATGCTCAAAGTAGTCCGGATTTCAGAGCCTATGGGATTTTAGACTATGGATGCCTCACTTGAAATGTCCATAGAAATTTTACAAAATCTGAAAAAAAAAACCTAATATGAAGGAGCCTTAGGATGAAGCATTTCAGATGTGGGCTATTTAATTTTTATAATTCAGTGGGAGTAGAGAAAGGGTTTTTAAGGATCACTAGGAATTTGCTGAGGGGCCAAAGCAGGTGAAAGGAAAATTGCATGTACAAAAAAAAAAAAAAAATGGGTGAGCATAGTCGCTGGGGATGAGAATCGATCTCAGCTGAGTATGTCTGGAACACAGAGTGGCCCAGGGAGGCAGCCAGGGGGGTGGGCAGAGAGACAGGGTCACAGAAGACCCTAGGCATCGGGAAGCGATTGGGCTTCTTCAGAGACTGGTAGGAAAGGTTGCAGCTTGGATGGGCAATTCCTAGCTAATTGTTAGTCTTTGCGGAGGACCAGAGGCTGGCTAGTAATAAACACATAACCTCTAGCAGTTTACATTTAAGAGATTCATCTTAATTCAGACCCAGGCAGGGGAAACAGGAAGGACATAGAGGGCTGGAGCACGTGGGAGCCAGAGACCTGCTCATGATAAGGAACTGCAGGCCCGAGGCAAGGATTCCTGCTCATCATTTGTCTTGTACGAAGGGAAACAGCATTCGGTGGCTTTAATTCAGCCTGGCCTTCAGCTTGGCCACCAAAGGTATAGCAAATGCATTTTTTAGAACTACATTTTTAAGTCTGTGGCTTTATTCTAGATGATATTGGAAAGCATTTTTACAGGTCAAGATAGTTATTACTATTTATGCCAGATAAACAAAGAGCATTTTCCCCACCTTGGACATGTGGTTTTTGTTTTTAAGAATTAAAACAATTTATTTAACAATAAAACCAGTGAAACTACTTTCTTTTCTTTTTTAAAATAAATCTCCACATTTCACTGAAAAAAAAATTTTTTTTCACCATTGGTATATAGATTATTTAGGCAGGAAGGGTTTATATTTTCTTTACATTGAATTTTAATGTCTTGATACAGGTAACACACTCTCAGATTCGTGCCTCAGTTTCTACGTGCTGTAGCTATTGCATCTATTACGTGATAAACTGTTGAAGACGCTCAAAGTTGTAATCATTTATTCCAAAACAGTGCTCTAAGCTTATTATTCAGCATATTTCCAAATTAATATTGGGAATTTTCCTGCCTAAGTATGGTTGTTACTATAGTTTTTCAGATATTTCTTCCATACATGTAGAAAATTTATAAAATGTCAAAAGTATAAAAGCAATTACTCAATGACAATCATACCTGTGGTGAAACTATTTACTTGGCTTTTGAACTTTAATAAACTGAAAAGGTCTCACGTGTTGTAATCACTAGTCATGGCATAACAGCGAATTGTTACTTAAAATTAAGGGCACATCTTCTGCTCTGCCTTTGTGGGAGCCCAGAGCACAGGAGGCAGGAAGCAGAGATGCCCTGTGTTTAGATGGTGGGCACACTGGCATGTGTTCACGAGGTGGGCAGGTCTGGGGCTCGTCAAATAGCAGCATGCTTTGGATGGTGAGGGGTCTCCGTCCAGTCTGGTGAGGGATGCAGGGGCTGCAGCCAGCTGCTGGCATCTGATTCTGGCCTCCATGTCTCTGTCCTTCTCTCCTCCCTTTTGCCTCCTGAGAATCTTCCCCTACCCCCTCTCTCTTTCTCCCTGCTCCCCCCCTTAATGAATCCTCTTCCCATTACCACCTTTACTACATAGCCCCCCCCCAGGTCTAATCCCCTTGCTCCCCGAAAGGCTCTGTGGCTCTGGTAGAACCCTGGTAGGAACAGAAGGCAGTGTGCACTGGCTTGCTTGACTGCCCCCTTCCTCTGCAGCTCCTGGAATGGAGGACTGTCAAGAGGGAAAGGCAAAGGTCAGGAGGACCCAAGAGGCTGTCCAAGCCAAGAACAAGGGTAGACGGGGGTGGGGGTGAGGGTGGGGTGTCACTCCCAGGAAGGAGTGCACACAAACAGTCAGGAGGAAAGTAAGGTTAGACTTGGGGACAGGGGTGAGCCCAGGACCTCTGGATGCTAGCTTCTATGTCCATACGGTGGGACAGCAATCTTGCCTCCTTCCCAGGACTGTCAGCGACAGTGCAAAGGGTGTAAAAGTTCAGTTTATTCTGGCACAAGGCTGAATGTATGAAGACATCCAAGATTATATGGAGATTATCGCTGTTATATGCCAGCTCTCATGACACCTACAACAGAAAATACCCTATTAGGATGAAAACTGAAATCTGGTCTTAATGGCACGGGCCTGTAATCCTAGCTATGCAGGAGGAGAAGGCTCACAAGCTCAAGGCCTTCCCTGGGCAACTTAGACACTAACTCAAACAGTGAAGTATGGCTTAGGGATGTGGCTTAGTGGTATAGTGCTTGCTTAGGACATGTGGGGCCTAGGTTTAACATGCTGTTATTTAAAAGAAGAAAGATTAGGAGCAAAATCTAGGGCTGATGTGCTGGATTGTTGCATTAGTTGTTTGCATTGCTAGCATGAAGACTCATGTTTGACCTTCAGGACCCACAGAAAGAAAAAGTTGGCCATGGTGTTAGATATGTGTAAACCTAGTGCTCAAACACAGGCAGGCAGATCCTGAGGCTCGCTGGCCAGGCAGCTTGCTTAGCTTTGCAAGCTCCAAGCTAGTGAAAGACCTGTCTCAAAAAAATAGCATGGGCAGTGCTTGAAGAAAGACACTCAAGGTTAGCCTGTGGTCTCCACATGCATACACACACACACACACACACACACACATGCACACACAAATGAGAGCTGCATGAATGCTTTATTTGCTGACCCTTCTTTGATGGGTCTCTAGGTCAGATCCCAAGGGTAGAAAGCCTTGGTGACATAAGCAGCAGGACTGGGTGAGCCTGATGGGATTCAGGATGGAAACAGGCTCTGGCGCTGTGTGGGTGACCTTGGGTGTGATCTGAGCATCTATGCTCTATGCCTTGAGTCTCTTGCACTCACAGAGGTGGGTGTGACCCGGTGGGTCATGACCAGGCTGGGCCTGGGTTCTTTGGGGAAGTAAGTCCGACTCTGATGATAAGCTCTGTCCTTTCCCCTCACACCTCAGCTCTATGAGTCCACCCTGCACGCCTTTGCCTTCTCTTACTCCATGCTAGGAGAGGAGATCCAACTCCATTTCATCATCCCCAAGTCCAAGGAGCACCACTTTGTCTTCAGCCAACCTGGAGGCCAGCTGGAGAGCATGCGCTTGCCGCTCGTCACAGACAAGGTACTGGTGTAGAGTTCCGGTGGGCCAGGCGGTCACCGAGTTGGGGGTGTAGACACATAGCCACCTGAAGAGTCAAGGGCATTCGGAGCAGGGCACAGAAATAGTGACTGAACCTGGGGGACGCTGCTGAGGGTGTGGACTTGGAAGTCACTCACACTTGAGCATTGGTATAACACTTGCTAATTATGTCATTAGTTGTCACTCAATATTGCCGAGCTTCCCTTCCCTCACTTACAAAGATGGGCAGGAATGATTCATTTTTAAAAGCTTCTTGGTGGGGCTGGAGATGGCACTCAGTTGTCAGACTCCTTGCCTAACCATGCACAAAGCCCTGGATTCTCCAGCCCCACACGAACTCGGTGTGGGGATGCATTCTGCAATCCTAGCCCTGGGGAAGGGGAGGCAGGAAGATCAGAATTTCAAGGCTGTGTAGTCATTCAAGTTCATATGAGATCCCATGTCAAAAATAGCCACACCATTTTCTGTAAGAATTACTTAGAATAACCAACATGAGATGTCTGAGGTACCTGGGACACACCACGTGTTGGTGAGATTCTGCCCAGCCCATGCTTAATGCCTTGTCATGAACCACCTGATTAGGCTGAGGTAGGAAGAATAGGAAAAACATTCCAAGACTCCCTTAGGGCCTGTCCCCCAACGTCCACAAAGATTAACCCATAATCACTTGTGCTTTCTGTCTTCTCTTTCTGCCTTGTCATTTGGGGTGGGTCTGTGTGTGTGGAGTCCCCGGCATCTCAATGTTTCTTCCATAAACAGTTCAGGGCAGGTTTCTACCCGTGTCCCTACCATCTCTCCCCCTACACAGATGCTTCTTGGAGGGTTCCTGGCTTCCCAGATTCAGCCTGAGAGCCTCAGGGTTGACTAGTTATTATTTAGCAGTCCCTGTCAACAGACATAAGTGGAGGACACTGGTCCTCTTCCAGAGTACCAGCTGTCAGCCAGGATGGACTTGGCTGCATGAGACAGTACTACTTGCAAGCACTGATATCTAGGCCACGAGGGCTGTCAGTGTCCATGGTGGGTGGAGTGTTTGGGCATACAGAACAACACCTGCTAAGACAGATTCCAGTATGAGATGGCTACAGGTTTGGTTAGCTGATGTATGCCCGTTAGGTTTTGTTGCATAACACCTATTCCTACCCCAGACTATGTTTGACTTCTTATTCCGAGGCCTGCAGGTAAGTGAGGTGTGGATGAACGGTTATTGTGAATTTGATCAAGCACACTCCTGTGTCTGGGCTATCACTGGCTAGTGGCCAGCTGGAGAGGGTCTGTCTACAGTGGCCTCACTGGAATGTGCTTCTCTACCCTGTATTGCTCTGAGCCCCAAGCAAGCTAGCCCAGGCTTAAACTGGGCACATTTTGGGAGGGTGTGCTCTGCTAGGCCAGGCTCTGAACTAGGGCAGCACAATTTTCCCCACGTTTTAACAGCTGTGCTTAACCACAGTGTTCTCTCTGAGATTAGAAACAACTGCATCTTCCCATAGTAGATGTGAGAAGCGGCAAGGATTTACACCAACATTTACACACGCTCTCCCTCATTTTTCCACTACTTTTCAGAGTCACGAACACATCAAAAGTCCCACCTTCACGCCAACGACGGGCCGTCATGAGCATGGGCTCTTTAATCTGTACCATGCGATGGATGGGGCCAACCATCTACACGTGCTGGTGGTCAAGGAGTACGAAATGGCCATTTATAAGAAATACTGGCCCAACCACATCATGCTTGTACTCCCAAGCATCTTCAACAGTGCTGGAGTCGGTAGGTGACTTTGGCACACGCATGCTGCCTGATATGGTTTCTCTAGGGGGAAAGATGTCAGATTCTTTGCTTGTGGAAGCTTATGTGTGCCAATGGACATGCATGAGTGCGGAGACCAGAGGACATCCTTGGCATCATTTTCCAGAAGCTGGTCCACCTTGGTCTTTGAAACTAGGTCTCATTGCCTGGAGCTCACTGACTTGGCAAGGCTGGCTGGACAGTGAGCCCCAGAGATCTGCTGGTCTCTGCCTCCTAGGGCTGAGATGCTACATGCAGACCACCATGCCAGCATTTTAAAAACCGTAGGTCCTGGGGCTCAAACTCAGGTCTTTGTTCTGGCAAGACAAATTCTTTACCAACTAACATATCTCCTAGCTCCTATGTTAGAGTTTTCTTATGAATATCCTTCATTTCTTTATAATTGTTTGGTTATTCATTTAACTCATTTTCTCAGCTGTTAGAACAGAACAAAGAAAGCACAGATGTGTGTATAAACTCTAGAAGGGTGTGTCCTTTGGGTCAGTGGTTCTGGTTTGTTCCGTGTGGGCTCTGTCTTGTACACATGGGTGCAGAATGGAACCCTGAGTCAGGCTACTTGGCCATTGCAGGGGCAGCCCACTTCCTCATCAAAGAGCTGTGCTACCACAACCTGGAGCTGGAGAGGAACCGGCAGGAGGAGCTGGGGGTCAAGCCTCAGGACATCTGGCCCTTCATTGTCATTTCCGACGACTCCTGTGTGATGTGGAATGCGTCAGATGTGGAGTGTACTGGAGAACGGAGCAGGTGAGGTAGCCTGGGCACATGCCTCCCTGCACTCAGGGAACCACGAAAGGCAGTGACGGGCAGTCCCCTCTCAGCGTTGAGGGCCACAGTGTGCCCCTCACAACAGGAAGCCAGGGCCCGGATATGGCAGAAGTGGACCTATTGCTCAAGTACTGATTATTTTGATTTTTAGAAATTATTTATGATATACTACATGTATATGTATACATATATACATATATGTATGTATATATAGTATGTGTATATGTGTACATATATGTATACATATATATGTAGTATATCAATCCTTCCCTGCCCTCGAATTCTGTCTGTAATATATATATATACAGACAGAATTCGAGGGCAGGGAAGGTCACCCAGCAGCACAGAATTCTTTGTACAGAATCCTAGGGTGGAGTTCAGAACCCACATAACACAAGATCCATTCAGCAAAGCAACTCCCATTCTAAGGGCTCATATGCCCTCCACACGCACACGATTGTATGAACTCAAGTACACATGAACACATACACACTCTAAATCTTTATAAAAAGAAAAGGACAACATCTGCTCAGCGTGATACGCACACACACAAAAGCAAAATATAACACACATGCAATTTTTTTCACAAATCAAACATACCCACTTATCTAAACCCTCCAGCCCATCAATAAACGGCCATTGCTAATCTCCCAAGATGCCCCTCGGGCTGTAATCTAGCCCAGGTCTCACTCCCAAACCCTTTCCTCCTGGCATGGATTTTGCTTGTGACTTACGGTCAGCAGCTAAATCTTTTGGAGTTCTAGGCTCCTCATTTTTGAGTGCTATTAGTCCCCAGGTTAGAGTTCATTGTAAAGATGAGCTAAACGATCGTCTGTGTGTGAGCTCAACACATGGCGAGTGACTCTATTCCATACACGAAGCAGCAGTAAATGTGTAGTACTTTCTAGGATACCTGGTGGTCCTTGGTTGGACGGAACTGGGTTCAGTCCACCTCAGCCCTGTCCGCCACACACCATGCAGTTAGGAAGCTGTGCCCTGCCTGGCTTGCTCCTGTCTGCTTGTCATCTGGGGACACTGGCCTCTCTCCTCCCAGCAGGGAGTTTTCCTGGTCAGAGAGGAACGTCTCTCTGAAGCACATCATGCAGCACATTGAGGCGTCCCCTGACATCACACACTATGCCCTGATTGGCATGAGGAAGTGGTCCAGCAAGACTCGGGGCCATGAGCTGCAGGAACCATTTTCCCGATGCCACGTGCACGACTTCATCATCCTCAACGTAGACTTGACCCAGAATGTACAGTACAACCAGAACCGGTGAGCTCAGGGCCCCTGGTGGAGGGAGGGGTGGGAGCTGGCCTCATAGGTTGCAGCCTCGAGGAAGCCTGGCAGACTCCCCTCCCCTCCACCTACCCTGTGCCATTGCTGTGGCAAATCTGTGACAGAAGCAACCTGGGGAAGGAAGGGTTTGTCTGACTCGGAGTTTGACAGTTACATACATCAGGGTGGGGAAGGGCATGGTGGCAAGAATGTGAGGCAGCTGTTCACCCTGCCTTCACAGTCAGGAAGTACTCCTGGCGCTCATCTCAATTCTTCTTTTTTAGTTAGCGTGGGACCCAGGCCCATGAGATGGTGCTGTCCATATACAGGGTGGCTTTTTCCCACCCCAATTAACCTGGTCTAGAAATTCCCTCAGAGACACACCGAGAGGCTTGTTTCTATGGTAACCCTGATGCCTATTACATTGACAATCAGGATTAATCATCAGAGCCCCTGGAGCATTGGCTCTCCCCACAGTGCTGGTGGTCCTCGAATGCTGGGTCGGTTGTTCTGAATTTATAGTGTTCTTCAACTCCATTCTTCCATTCATAGATGCTTTCCTTAAGGAGCTACCTTGTGCTGGGTGTTTCTTTCGCTTGGGCTTCCTTACCAAATAAGGAATCTTACCATCTGTCAATATACTAGTCAATGTTCTATTGCTGTGAAGAGATGCCGTGACCATGGCAACCCTTATAAAGGAAAACATCTCATTGGGGCTGCCTTATGGTTTCAGAGGTTTAGTCCATTATCATCATGGTGGAGAGCATGGCAGCATCCAGGCACACATGGTCCTGGAGAGGTAGCTGAGAGTTCTACATCAGATGTGCAGGCAGCAGGAGGGGCTGGCTTGAGCATTGGAAACCGGAAAGTTTACCCCAAGTGACACAGTTCTTCCAACAGGGCCACACCTACTCCAACAAGGCTACACTTCCTCATTCTTCTCAAATAGCGCCACTCCCTAATAACCAAGTATTCAAATCTGTGAGCCTCTGGGGGCCATTTCTATTTAAACCATAGCACCACAGTCAAAGAAGACGATAAAGTAATTTGACTGAGTTGCTTTCCAGCCTGTTGACTGAGTGTCCTGTATGCCAGACAGTGGGCTGCTTGGGAGTGTGAGGTTGGAAGCTAGGCTGGCTGTCCTGCTAGAGCACAGATTCGGCCACTCACCAGCCCTGCAGAACAGGCAGGTGATTTTTCTCTGACCCTGTTTGCCTCAGATATGTATGCATATACATGTATATATGTGTGTATGTATATCCCAGTATTTTTTACACTCTGGGCTGTGGTTGTTTCTTTTTTAACAATTGAGTAGAGGCCTGGGGATCTAGCTTGCCTAGCACATTTGAAGGCCTGGATTTCATCCCCAGTAGCACATAAACTGTATACAGTCCTAGCTCTTGGGGGGCGGAGACAGGAGGACCAGAAGTTTGAGGTCACCCTTGCTGCATAGTAAATTCACAGTGGAGGTGAAGGGGACACAGGAAGGAGCTCATTTTCTCTGCTGGTTGAAGAACTGACAGGTCATAAAGAAGTTACTGGCAATCCTGGAGAATCCCAGCAATGCCATCATAGGATGCTGGGGGAGTCAGTATCTCCTCCTGGGGTTCTTAGTTTCATTAATTTAAAAAAAAATTAAGAGCAGATACTAGTGGGGGCTCAGGGAGAAAGAACAAACTCAAACGGAAACTTGAGGCCAGTTCAGGTTTCAAAGGAAGACCTGAAGGCTGGCAAGCTGGAAGTCTCAGAGCATGTAGAAGAGCTGATGTGGAGGTCAGCCACTTGGCACCAGGCAGTCACACGATAGGCAGCAAGGAGAAGCCCAAGGTGTGTGTTAGGTGATCTAAAAGCATACTCACTACACATGTGCATGTATGTACACACACACACACATAAAGTGTGCTTGGGCCCTGGCCAGCATCCAAAGGAAAAGAACAGAAGCAAAAGAAATATAGTTATGCCTTTCTGAGGCAGGACTCTAAAAGGCAGGCAGATCTAGCTGAACCTCACGGTGTCTCCCAGGGGCTAAATTAAGGGCCCAGAATTCTGGGAGGGAAAAAGGACATTATCTGAAGGTGAACTTGCCTTCCTAGGTGTGGTCCCCTCACCAGACCACCCCCACCCCCATTAACTTTTAAGGGAGGAGACAGGGGAGGGTCTCCACCTAGAGTAGATCCCACTATTGACTGTAATGGGGTCTTTAACGCTTGTAGACCCCATGATGGGCTGGGGGGGTCACAGGAGCTGTGCCCAATCACACCCGCTCCTCCTCTGGCTCTGAGCAGGTTTACCTGTGACGACATAGACTTCAACCTTCGAGTGCACAGTGCTGGCCTCCTGCTCTGCCGGTTCAACCGCTTCAGCGTCATGAAGAAGCAGATCGCGGTGGGGGGGCACAGGTCCTTCCACATCACATCCAAGGTGAGCGTGGCAGCCCCAGCTGGCAGGCAGGTGCTCAGGCCAAAACCAGGTTGCTGAGAGCAGGAACCCGGGGGTGGAGGGTGATGCCTCATTTCTTAAAGGGAGTCAGAGCATGGGACATTTGGTACCAAGCCCTGGGAACTACTCTCCCCTCTCTGACACTGCATAGTATCCAATGAGAAGCTGCTCGTGCAAGACCAGCAAGCAAGCCTTTTCTGTGCGCTCTTGCCCTCCCCACCCAGGCAGGGTGTCTCGTACTAAGCTTTTTTCCACACACCGCTGGATAGCACTTGCCTAAAGAACTGTTAGCTTCACACACCAGGCTAGCTAGCTCAGTGGCCACATTTGTCTGCTCAGCAGCCAGGGTCTAGTGAGAGAGATGTGACTACAGTTGTCCTAGGTGAGCAAACCAGCCATTTAAGAAACACCAAAGTAGATATCCCCAGAAAGCCGGTAACCTAGCCAAGTCCTGCCTGGAGGGCCCTCTGGTTCTCATTTGTAATGTCTTTTCGCTCTTGAATCTTGAATCTCTCTACCAACTCCTTGCACAATGACCTCATCTGACCTGGAGCAGATGTGGATCCAGACAATAGTCCTACACAGCAGCTGCCCCTCCCACCCCTTGTGGGGTTCGGAGTAGCAGGACGTTCTAGTGTGAGGCTTTTTCTACCCTAGAACTTGAGAACCAACGTGCTAAGACACTGCCACTGTGTTTTGTTTTGTTTTTTTCAAACTGCGTGTGTTAAACTTCTTTAACATGGGGACCACGAGTTCTTTCTACCAAAGGCCCTGATGTGCCTTTCAAATTCACCATTTCTTTTACTTCCTCATTGTCATTTTTAAGCTTAGGTTTAGTGTGTGTGTGCGTGTGTGTGTGTGTGCGTGCGCGTGTGTGCGCGCGCGCACGCTCTACAATGCATATTTGGAGTTCAGAAGACAACTTGAAAAGAGTTGGTTGTCTCCTTCCATCTTGTGGATCTTGGGGAATTAACTCGGGTCATTAGGCTTGGCAGAAAGCCACCTCACCTGCTGAACCAGCCCTACGTTATTGTTATTGTTATCATTCTTATTATTATTATTTTAGATCTTTAGCCCACCTTGAACATAATCTTAATTGCATGTTAGTTAAATATAGAAAAGCTACTGACATTTAAAAGCATTTTCATGTCAGTGAAATTACTTCTTTTCATTAATTTTGTTGGATATAAACTAAGCACCTGGTATAGTTCTTTCTGCCTCAGGTCTATGGCCCTGCAGCTGAAGAAGAAGTCAGCCATGCTCGGTGAAGCCCTACTGTTAGAAGTACCGTGGAGCTGAAGGAGATGTTCAGGGCGACCTAATATGACAGCCGGGTGGTGAGGGGTCTGTGGGTGTCCCTGAGAAAGAAGCATAGGGAACAGGGAAGAGTGGCAGAAAAATAGATGGGAGTTTCTGTGACTGGCTATAGGAAACGTCTAGACTTTGCCACAAGAATGATAAGAAACCAAAGTCCCAAGAATGATGTGGCCAGGTGTAGGTGTAGTCCACACAAGTCCCATTTGTCTGGCACAGGTTCATTCTGTTAGCTAGCTCATGCGTCTCGTCTCATGGGAGAATGGCTAGTGGGACAGCTTAAGGGAGAAAGATCTCTCTTGGCTTCCAGTTTCAGGATTTTCAGTTCACCAGAGGGGGGACGGCAGGAGGAGCAGGGTGGTTCACCCTAAGCTGGCAGAGTGTGAGATGATCGATGGCGGTAAGCCTTGATGTAGAGAGCAGGGGAACTAGGGGCTTTCAAGGCCCGCCCCTAGGACCTCCTTCTATCAGCTAGGTCCCACCTCTGAAGGCTCCACAGCCTCTCCAGAAAATGCCACCATGCAGGAACAAGTCCTCAAAACATGAGCCAGTGAGGACATTTCAGAGTGAAACTGTAGCAGAGGCTCAGATGATTTCCAGCAGAGGTTCTGTTTTCGGATGCATTTCACTTCTTGAGCAGTCTCTGGCCACAGCAAGGGAACTGTTCTGGTGGTAGAGTGGGGGCTTGTGGGTGATGGCTGGACAGTAGGTGGAAGGGCTGTGAGGGCTGATGCAGAAAGGCTTTGGGGGTCAGGGAGAAGCTGATTTTCCCTAACACTGTGACCCTTTAATATAGTTCCTCAGGTTGTGGTGACCCCCCCCCAACCATAAAATTATTTTCATTGCTACTTCAGAACTTTAATTTTGCTACTGTTATGAGTTGTAATGTAACTATTTTTAGTGCTAGAAGTTCACCAAAGGGGTCACGACCCACAGATTGAGAACCAATGCTCTAAATGCATCTGTAACTCAGGCTCTGGAAAATAGTTCCCAAGACCCATGTGTACTCTTGTTTTCTCTGAAGCAATTTTCCCCACAGAATGAGCAGTGTGTACAAATCAGTGTGATCTCATCACGCTCACTTTGGTGAAGTGTATGTGTGTGTTTGCGTGTGTCAGCATGCACATGAAGCCAGACGTTGATATGGGGAGATATGGGGAGAGCTACTGCTCTCTCCCTTATCCTGCGTGATGCCATCAGGCACTGCACCCAGAACTCACCGATTGGCTGGCCTGCCTGGCCAGTGAGCTGCAGAGATGCTCTCTGACTCTGCCCCCCTCCCATCCCTGGGCGGTACAGAAATGTGTGACCACACCTGGCTTTTACATGGGTGCCAGGGATCTGAGTTCAAGCGCTTTCCCGGAGACACCTCTGAGTTGCCTGAGGCCTGTCCCTCTTCCTGGCAGGTGTCTGACAGCTCTGTGGCTATCGTGCCATCCCAGTACATCTGTGCCCCAGACAGTAAGCACACGTTCCTGGCAGCTCCCGCCCAGCTCCTCCTGGAGAAGTTCCTGCAGTACCACAGCCATCGCTTCTTCCCGCTGTCTCTCAAGAACCATGGCCACCCCGTGTTGTCCGTAGACTGCTACCTTAACCTAGGACCTCAGGTAACTCCTCGGCTTGGCGTCTATGGAACAGGTGGCCCAGGACCAGGATTTTGAGTCATAATTAATTGTCTCTCAAGCATCTGTGGAGGTCAGCCCAGGACTCCACGACTAATGGGAATTTACATATGCTCACATCCCCATCATAAGACGGTGCTAGCTTAACATTACTCATGTAACCCTCCTGTATATGGGAATCACCTTCCGATGATCTAGATAGCCCCATCCCGGTGTAAGCCCTCTGTGTATAGTGGTACTACATTGCTTAATGAAACAAAGACACAGAGGTTCGTACATGCTCAGTACAGATTCAGTTCTTCAGATGTTTTTGTCCTGTGGTTGATGGACTCTGTGGCTATGAAGGGAACCTGTGCTCAAGCCTTCATCTCAGATGCTCACTCTGCTTAACCTCTGCCAGGACTGAGGCAGAGGCACTGTGTTGGATTGTCAAGTAGAATTTAGGGATCAAACCCACGGTTCTGGTGGCAAGGCATTCCCTACTCTCAAGTCAATTTATGAATACGACAAATTGGAGCAACCCCCGCCCCCTGGAACCTTTTTTGCTTTGGAGACATGATGACTGTCTCTGTCCCAAGCCCCACCTTCAGCTTGACCAAGCACCTCCTACTTGCTGGATATTAGCCCCTCGTGGGACTGTGAGTTTCCTGGAAGGTGACACTTCTCCTGGGCCTCTTCTCTTTCAGATTTCTGTCTGTTACGTGAGCTCCAGGCCCCACTCCTTAAACATCAGCTGCTCTGACATGACGTTCAGCGGGCTCCTGCTGTACCTCTGCGACTCTTTTGTGGGGGCTAGCTTCCTGAAGCAGTTCCATTTTCTGAAAGGTAATATATACTCCTAGCCTGGCCTTGGGTTTGACTGGACACTGTCACCTGGCATCTGTGAGGCTCAGAGAAGGAAAGTCATGGCCTTGCCCCTCAAAATATCAGAAAGCTTGAACTGAGCTCCAGGTTCATACTCTTATATTTGTTCAGTAGAGAAAAGAATGGCAGGTGTTTCTTATCTCTCTGTTCCTTTCCCCTCGAAGTGCATTGTGTTGGTGCCTGGGACCCCTCGGAGGCTTCTGTGTGGTGTAGAGCACTTTGCGGCCTCCTTTGCCTCTTCTTCAATCTTCGTCCTTTTCTTGTTAGTGGTTGACACTGAAAATGGCTTGTAGACAGGGCTTGTCAATGTGAGGTTCCAGGCCTGCTCCATTTCCTTGCTGGCATTCCGTGTACCTTGCCTGTGTTCCTTGCTCTCAATCATCTAATTAGCAAGAGTGTGTGTGGGGGGGTGTAGTACAAAGCTCTGCCCTCAAGAACAGTCCTCTAATAACTTGTCTAGCTTGTGAGGGGGGGGGGGGGGGAGGTAAGAATGTGGTTCTCCCAAGTGGTAAACTTGTTTAAAACGTTGAGGTGGGGCATTTGGGGCTTTAAGGAAAAAACAAAACAAAACAAAACAAAAAAACAACAAAAAAACTTGCTTATTCAGAACTTTGTAAATGTCAACATTGTGATGTCTCAATGTGAAAAAGTTGGACACTCCTGTCAGGCCTAAAAGGGATGACTGAACACGTGTAAAAGGAGTGGGGAAGGGGACTATGAACAGATCCCGGCAGATGGGCGGATTGCTGCAGGCTGGGAGCTATGCAGATGGGGAATTCCTGTATCCACACATGTGGCAAAGGCGGGAGCTGCCTAAGGCTCACGTGAGTAGGAAACAGGGTTGAATTTAGAATAGGCAATGGCGTGAGAGCCCCGGGCTGGAGCTGAGATGTTTGATTGGGGATCAAGCCCCCATCTCTCCTCCCCCTTCTCCTCGTCTGTTCCGTACAGTACATCTTTTCTGCTTCCGTACTGTCTTCTCAGTAAGTCTGCCCATCATCTATGCTGCTGGTCATGAATCTCAGCATGAAAAGGAGCAGAGGCCACTGGGCACTTCCATCTGACTGTTCGGCTCCTGTGAGTGGGATTCCCCATGAAGCTCTCTTGGGAGAACTCACCCCTTTCTTTCCTTGCCTCTGTCTTTGCCCTCTCTCAAGGAGCCACCTTGTGTGTGATCTGCCAAGACCGGAACTCACTTCGCCAGACTGTGGCCCGCCTGGAGCTGGAGGACGAATGGCAGTTCAGATTGCGGGATGAGTTTCAGACAGCCAACGCCAAGGAAGACCGGCCACTGTTTTTCCTCACTGGAAGGCACATCTGAGAGAGAGAGAGAGGCTGGCAGAGCTCCTCAGAGTGTGGGGTCATCAGGAACCCCCCTGCTGCTGAAGCTAGTGAAGGTCCCATACCGAGGAGTGTAAGAACTCAAACACACCCAGAGACAGCCATGAGAGGCCCCCTGGGACACATGTCACAGTGTCCTGTGGCAGATAGTGATTCAAAGCCAAAGGCACGAGTCCTTGATGGGCAGGACTGAAAACCAAAGACTACTGTGTCCTGGGCTGGAGCACATGCCCTGGGCTATCTTGAAGTCCGTTTTGTGCAGAATGAAGTTTTGCTAACTCTGCTATCGTTCATATGCTTCCATGGACAAACTTGACTGCTCTAGAGAATCTTGGGTTATCGTGTCACCGTGCCTGTGACTGCGATTTCCACAAGGTATGTTTCCTATAACTCTCAACAGAGCAATACTCCAAAGGAACATTTTTAACTGTAAAGGCTGGAGACAAGAAAAAAAAAAAAAGAGTAGATTATTTTAATAAGAATGATTTAATCACCTACAGGTTTTCTTTGCAGAAGCTAGCCCAAAGGCATCAGATTTATTATGATAAAAATGAATTGCTTTACTTTAGAAACAATGTGACTCTATTAAAATTGTATGGGGTAAGCGCCCTACCTCTTAGAAAGGGCAAAGTGTAAAAGAAGCTTTCTTACAAACCAAAAGGGCTTTGGGGAGGAAATTAGGATTGTAGCAGTGGACTGAAGATTTGCCTTCCAAAGGAAGAGGACCAAGTTGCATACATGTTAAAAACTAATAAAAACCAAAGTGATGTACAAAACAATGAAGAGGGCCGGAGCCATGGCTCAGCTATGTAAGTGTGCTTGCTGTTCAGTCATGAGGACTGGAGTTTGGATCCCACCACAGACATAATAAGCCACATATTCTGCAAATGTCTATAGTTCTAGTTCTGAGAGATCCAAAGCTCTCTTCTGACCTCTGTGTGCTCAGATCTGCATGCTTGCGCGCGCGCGCGCGCGCACACACACACACACACACACACACACACAATCTTTAAAAAAAAAAAAAAAAAAAAAAAACAAACCAACAACAAAACAGTGTTGAACCAGATTTATTGAAGTTCACTTTCCAGTCAGGCAGCCTGCATTTCCTTATTCATTTTAGTTTGTTTAGGGAGAGGCTGGCCTGCCCAGAAAAAGTGGGATGAGAGAGAAGCAAGCAGGTGTGTGTTAGCTACCACACCGTGTTTAAATCAACACTCTAGCATGCCACCTGCCGGCCTGTTGATATGGAGTGTGTGAATCCGTGAATGACTACTGTTCTCATTTGAAAGATGAACTGATTAGAATGCAAAGAGCACAAACCATGGGCAGAAGCAGAAGCACAATTCAAACTGCTGTTTTCTGGACCCAACAGTCCAGCTCCATCCCAGACAGCAGTGTGTTGAGAGTGACCCACAGCTGAAGGAACACTGAGGCTGCTGAGGAGTTCATCAGAACACGTGCATGCTTAGACCTGGATGAGCACTGTGCTTGGAAACGGTCCAAGGAGGAACCTGTCCAAGTTGATGCCAAAGATTTACTGCCAACCTTTCTCCCCAAGGAAAAATAAAATTCACAGATATAAAGTATTTACATCAGTGTTTATAAAACAATCATTTGTGAATGTCATGATTCCTATTTTGGAACAAAAAACTGGTCTCCTGTAGTTCAGTTTGTCTTCTGTAAATAGCGGCTCCTATGCCATTCTCCCATTTCATTAGTTAATTTAAACCAACACTCTCGACTGTTCCATTCTTCTAAATAAAACGTATAATGCACTTCTTGTTTGTGTAGTGGGTAGGTATTGCATTGTTCGAGGGGGACAAAGTTCAGCCAGTGACTTTGACTTCCAGGGACTGCCTGCTTACAATCTCCTGGTGTGGCATCACACTTTGGGAAAGAGAAACGCATGCTGTGTAAGCTTGAGGACCTGAGTTCAGGCCCCGAGCACTTCCATGAAGCTGGGGGTGTTTGCACGCCTGTGACCCAGGCCTTCTCTAAGTGACACGGGAGATGGAAATGGAGACCCCTGCAGCTCATGGCTGACATACGTAGCAGTGAGCAAGAAAAAACAAACAAACAAACAAACAAACAAAAACCAGTCTCAAGGTGGAAGACTTGAGGATAGAAGGGGAGGATAGGCTGTCTTACTTTGCCTTCGCTGTGTTTGTGTTCGTGTACCCGAACACAAACCAAATTAGAGCAGTGGCCCTCAACGTGTAGTTTGCGAGCCCTCAGCTAGCCTGCATACCAGGTGTTTAAGTTTTGATTCGTAACGATAGCAAAATTATAATTATGAAGTAGCAACAAAATAATTTTATGTTTGGGGGTCATCACAGCACGAGGAACTATATCACAGCATTGGGAAGGTTGAGAACTGCTGAACTAGAGAACAGAGGGCCTAGGTAGCCTCCACAATCATTTGAAGGGCACAGGCAAGGCAGCTGAACAAGATACGGAGACAGGAACTGCTGAAATCAACACAGCAAAGAGCCAGGGGGGAAATTACAGGAAATGCCATAGTGTGAGAGGATGAGGGAAGCTGTATGGAGTAAGGTAAGAAAGAAGCAAAGTGATAACGTATCCAGAACATAAAGATCAACCACCAGTCTTGGAAAGTAAAACTAAATGCCTCCATGGACAGTTAGCTGTGTGAGGATGACCACAGTGCTTTGCAGACTCAGGGACACTGCTAACAGCTGGCTAAAGACAGAATTGCCAGAAGTACAAAATGCTTTTGACACGCCTGAAGAAAATGGTTTTTCCCTTTCTCAGCATGATTGAGCAGCAGGGCTCCTGGAAAAGAAATGAAAAAATGAAATAGAAGGAGGGGGGCATGCCTACTAAAGTATGGAGACTATTTTAATTGTAGATATAAAAGGAGAAACCAGGCAGAGGAAAGAGTCCAGACTGAACATGGCCATAGACTAAACTGGACCATGAGAAGAGAGGGGTAGAGAGAGCAAGAGAGGAGCCACTGACCAAGAGGCAGTCCAGGCCAAAAGACTGGTGTAGCCAAAATGGCTGAGTTATAGAGGGAAGAGCAGCAGTGGGGAAGGGCAGCCTCCCCCCTGGGCTGGAGAGTTCAGAGTAGGACATAGGGTAGGCCAGCCAGGAGGACTCTGTAATAGGTGGGGACAGAGGGATGCTGGGAGAACTTTCCAGCCAGGTCTGCTTTGATATGTTAATAGTTATCTCAGCTCTTTGCCCTGGGTTTGAGACCTAACAATAAAGAGAATGTAAAATGTTAAGCTATGCATACCATTTTCTCCCAGCTGAAAACCATAAACTACCTTAGTACTCTGCCTGTGGGGAAGGGTCAATGAGGAGGCAGAGAGAAACTGGAAGTGTGCTATTGATGAGGTTCCCATCAGGGGAAGGAAACATCAGAATGGGGAACCTCTGGCGCACAGGGCTTGCCCCTTAAGTCTGTGATTAACATGGGTGAACTCTTGGGACATGAAATAGTCTTGGTGAAAACCTTGTTCTCCTTATTAAGACCCCTTACTTCGAACCTAGTGCTCACCTTTTGACAATGCTTCTAAAACCTGTGTTGACCGCAGGATGTGGCTGTGTGTTTAGGAGGGAGGCCCAAGAAATGGAAGGACCGAGGGGCCATAAACAGCCGTCTTCCTTCTCTTAATGGTGTTCTGTGACTGAACCTGATGACACACCCCTATACCCCACCCCATTCCAATCCCTCCTTTAAGCTCCTGACATCTCAGGGTTTACTTGTTGTTGGGACATAGCCTAATTGGTGGATCACAGGTTCAATTCCGGTTGCTTGCTCCTCTATCAGATGGCTCCTTGTGTTGAGAAACTTTAGTGTATTACCTACTTTTTATTGCTGTGAAAAATGCCTGGCAGAAGCCACTTGGAAGGAAGGGTTTACTCTGGCCCGCAGTTTGAGAGTGTGGAGCATTGTGGTGGGAAGGGGTGGTGGCAGCTGCATGAGGCAGCTGCGCACACTGCATCCACAGTCAGGAAGCAGGGAGGGAGGAATGTCTGCGCTCAGCTCTGTTTCTTCTTTCTTTTCATTCCCTAGAACATCAAATGGTATCGTTCACATTTAGGGTACATAGTCTCACCTCTACTAATCCAGTCTAATCCAGAAACTTCCCCTAGGACATGCCTAGAACTGGACAATGTTAACCTAAGTGATTCTAGATCTTTCCAGGTTGATGGCATTAACTGTCAACTTAGCAACATGGTAGCCCTATCCATTTTATCATGGGTCCAACTGATGTGGCCGACCGGCTGTCCTCAGACTCTCACATCCATTCAGGTGCTTTGCAACCATAGCTCCTCAGCTGTAGAACTGTGTGGGACCATGGAGCCTGCCTTCCTGGAGAGCTGTCCATCTTCATGGCTGTTTCTGTAGAATTACCTTCCCAACCCTGATGAAGGCCAGAGATCCCAAGTGTTCCTGGCCTTTCTCTCTGCCACACCCTTCTCTCTTAGCAGAACAAGCCTCTCCTGTCTCCTTTCTCCCCAAAGACTCAGCACTGGTTTGAACCTTTTTTAAAATGACCCCTCCCTTCCATTGTATCTGTAGCCCTAGGACAGAAGTGGGGAAACCCAGACTGTAGTACTTTCTTAATTTCATGAGTTTTCTGTCCAGACATTTGTTTTGCCAATGTATGCCTATTGGTCGTCTTAGACTCCTTGAGACGAGAGAGATGAACTCCAGATTTGGGACCTGCCAATTTTATCCACCAGGCAAATAAAGTGTTCATTTTCATGCATTTAACAAAATACATATTTCCTACTTACCATTTATATAAGGCTTTCTGCACCCTGTGCTAAGTGCTTAGCAAATGTTAACTTCTCTCCTCGCATGGAATAAGCCACATAAGGAGGCATTCTGTAGGTCAGTCAGTCTTGCACCCCAGCCAGGACTTGATCTATTCACATCTGTCTGGCTCAATCCGGTGACTTCATCCTGCCTGGGCCTTCCTTAGCACTGACCCCTCTTCCAATCACGTACCAGGGGTGTGTCCTCAGAACATGGCTACTTCCTGTATTTCTACATCTCTGGAAACTCAGCAAACAGCATGTGGAGGATTTTTATAGGTGTAGCAGGGCTTTCTCCTCTTAGACATGTCCAGACTCTGTAACCACTTGGTGCAGTCATCACATTTCTTATATCCTTTGGATTTTACAGTGCCTGGTATCTAGAACTCAGTTTACACATGCTATGCAAACACACTGTCTTGAACTAGACCTCCAGCCCCATGGCTGTATTAGTTTTAAGGGATTGCCGGTCATCATTTTCCCCCACAGTTCTCACTTGAGAATAATCTGTAGCCTGTAAGGTCGATCTTCAGAGGCCCCTGGATCCTGGTCCCCTGGCAGAAAAAATGCAGGCTGTTTTTTATAGTAGGTGTGGTTTTCCTCACCATTTCTGATCACAAAAAAATAATATACATCACCCCTGGATTTCCTTTCACCTTCATAAAGGGCAGTTGGATTCAGGTTGATCTCCACCCTCATGCTTTATATCTACATTGACTGTCAGCATCTTCATTTCACTTGGAATAAATCTGGTCTATTTATCTATTCCCTCAGAGTTCTCGACCCTGATAAGGGCATCTCTCTTGGTCTCTGCATTCCCTTCTTCTCTTGCTTGTCTCTGTTCATGCCAGGCCACTCTAGTGCCTCTGAGGGTGAGCCGGAATCTGTAGAAATAATTTATTTACAGCATTTGGTTTACATCTGAAGCATGGGCATGATTTCCATGTGCAGTCTTGCATGTGCTTACAGATCTGAACACCAAGCTGTTGACAGTGGCTCCAACAGGGAAGACTCAGGGAGTGTGTGTGTGTGTGTGTGTGTGTGTGCGCGCGCGCGCGCGCGCTGAAGGAGGGATCCATATTTCCCTGTGCCCTTTCACATGCTTTGAATTTTTGTTTTTTTAAATAATGAAAGACTTACCAGGTGGTGGTGATGGCTCATACATGCCTTTAATTCCAGCACTTGGGAGGCAGAGGCAGGCAAATGTCTAAGTGAGTCCAGCCTGGTCTACAGAGTGAGTTCCAAAACAGCCAGGACCACACAGGGAAACTGTCTTGAAAAACCAATGATGATGATGATGATGATGATGATAGACTTGTGCATGACTTTGTAATTTTTTAAAAAGGAAATAGCACATATGTATTTGATAATGCATCTCCTGTGTTTCATGAACTTTTTTCTGTCACTTTTCTTATCAAAACTTTCCGATAAACGCTGAGAATGTAGCTCAGTTAGTTGAGTGCTTGCCCAGCATGTACAGGCTCCTGTTTATACCCCTAGTGCTGCAACAAACAAACCAACAAAACCTCAGTAAACCAGGCACAGAAACACAAGTAGTGCTGTGTTCTGTTGTAAGCAGAAGCTGAAGAAAGTCATCCAGAATGCAGAACAATGAATCCCAGAGGTTGGAAAAAGCGAGGGTGGGGAAGGTAGGCTAGAGAGAGGTGGACAGTGTGGCTCTGACACACAGAAGGAGAGATTCATGATGGCCTCAGGCACAGGGGATGGCTGTGATCAACATGCATAAAATGTCATTATAAAGCTCTAGAGTGGAGAAGTCTGAAAACAAATAACAAGGGGGGTGGGATGCTAGTTACCCCAATTTGGTGAGTGCATTCTGTTTGTATGTGTTGAAATACACGTGGGGAGATACCTCAGTGGTGTCTCAGTGGTTAGGAGCACATGCTGCTCTTCTGGGGGACTCAGTTTCAGCCCCTCGAGCTGCTCAGAGCTGCTCAGAGCTGCTCATAACTCCCATTCCAGGAGTCCCGATGCCCTTTTCTGGCATCCGTGGGCACTGCACTCACATAGTGTGCATTCACACAGTCAACACTCATGCACCCACATAAAAGAAAGGAAATAGCATAATGAACCCCATTAATGTGCACCATTAATGCTGACCACTTAAAAACTTCCTATGAAGGCCTTGATCTTCTGTTGTTATGCCCAGTTTGTGAGACCCTCAAAGACCATCAGGAATCAACTCATGTGCAAAACACACGAGGATCTTTATATTTTTATTATTAATTTATTTATTTTAAAGGGAGCTCTGGTAAAGTTTTATTAAAGGAAAACTTTACTGGTTTACTTTTCACCAGTCTGTTCCGGCATGCTTCTAATAATATCAGAATCCCCTGGATCAATGATAGCCAGTGTGCATACTCTGTAGCATTTTTGACATGCTGTGCCCAAGTCAATATTATTGCCACTGTAGTGATGAACACCAGTTTTAGCGAACATGGAATAGTATTCTGTTTCAGATTTCCTCAGACCTGGGCAGTTGTTGGCAAGAATAACCAATTTCACTTTGCCTTGTCTGATCTCATCTTCAGAGTCTGTTTGTATCCCAGAACATACTTTCCCCTTTTCATAACAAGTTGGAGCCTAGAGTTGATTGACTCCAAAGACTTTTTCGTCTTCTTTTCGGTCACCATCTTCTTGCCTTAGGCGGAACAATCCCCAACCAAGATCAGCCACCAAGATGGTCAGGGAATGAGAAAGGAAAGAGCTCCCACAATGCCGAGGATCTTTTTATTACAAGCTATAGCTTGGGCTCACACCCTCACCGCTGCAGCCATTGAGAGTAGAGAGCCGCATGCTCAGGTTAGGTGGTTGATTTAAAGATTCCAGTCCCTTCTAGCAGGGAAATTCCTGCCTGGCAAGCATCTATTAGTTGAAAAACAAAAGGGGATGTTGCATTTTTAATTGATTTGCTATAGGAAGGCCCCCAAACCATTAATGGTCTGGCTTTCCTTGATTGGCTGTCCTAGGGGAGAGGGGCGATCTGGGCCGGTTTCCTAGCAATTATATCTCTAGTGGGCAGGAAAAGAATGCAGTAAGGCTGGTTCCTCCCCAAAGGTTGCTAGACATGTCTTCACCTGTCTGGCCTTTGTTCAGGCTTGTGCTTTAAACTTTAAACCAATAACTTAAAAGACTAATTTTTAATCTTTGGTCTTTTTCTGACTCAGGAATCTTGTGGTCCTTTGTTAGCAGTAGTGTCCCTCTAGACTTCCCAGGTCTTGTCTTATTTCTGTTTCATTCTCTTCTTCCAGAAGGACTCCCAAATGAATCACTAAACCCTCACTCCATGTCCCTGCTGTGAGTTCCTCCATCCTGATCTTGCTTCCAGAATTTTCCTTTGGTTCCAGCTTCTTCCCTCCTTCATAGCTCTTTTCCACATGGTTTGGAGGCGCCATGTTTCTTTGAAAAGTATGGAAGTCGTGTCACCATCAACTCTGATCATAGTCACCTTCGGGAGTGCCCCAGCTCTGTGTGCCCCATTTCTTCTCCAGGTCTTCTATGTGGGGTCACGTTCTACATTCAGAAATTAAAGCATGACCAGCTCAGTTTTTCTAACTGGCAAAGCATACCCTTGGCTTTGCTCTTTCATTATTTTGGAGCCTTTGTCTCTTTCCTAGGAGGCAGAGATGTTGGATACACACTGCTCCCGGTCTTATTTCTAGACAGGATCCAGACCTGCTCTTTTGGATCAATGTTTCTGCCAGCTTCTTTCTGAACTAACACTGAAGTGGGAACTAATTGGGAGTCACAGACTAGGGACAGAAGTGAGATGTGAAAAGTTTCCATTTGCATTTCCTGCATCAAGAAACAGAGTAACTCCCAACTTCTTCTGAGTTTTGTTTTGTTTTGAAGACAAGGTCTCTCTATGTAGCTATAGTTGGCCATGAACTTAGAGTAACTCTCTTGTTTCCACCTCTGGGGGTTGAGATTATAGGCTTGTGCCATCATGCCAGATTATGTGATGATGGGGAATAACCCAAGGCTTCATCCATGCTGGGGAAACAGTCTATCAAGCGAGCTGCTCCACTTGTTCTGAACTGGAAGGCTTAGTTTGATATTTTGGTAAAAGAGCATGTGTCAAATATTAGTCAAACATTTGGGGGGCTGGAAAAATGGTTCAGCAGTTAAGAGCACAGTATGCTCTTCCAGAGGACTTGTGTTCAATTCCCAGCACCCACATGGCAGCTCATACCTGTCTATAACTCCACTTCCAGGGGACCTGACAAATGCACATAAAAATTTTAGTAGCTATATAGTTAGTGAGATTCTAAGTTTTTGTTTCCACCCCAAGTTTATTTCTCTTGTCTTGAGTTCTTCCCACTCTATAGACATTCTCATAGGAGAGGTGGTGCCGTAGACTCTTAGCCACATACCATTTTGCACACTCAAAGCCATACTCAAGTGTCTCTCCAACAGCCCCAACACAACCAACTGTTAAACAACCAGTTTCTTCATTTACAGAGAATTCCAAGATGTATAAGAATCCTTGCCAGGATATGCAGCTTGTTGAGACCCTTAGTTATTGTAAGTTATACATAGTCCCGGAGGCCTCAGATTCAAATATAACCAACTCAGAATATCCCTAAAACCCAGGCAAAATGCTCCAAACCAAACATAGAACTTATTGTACAACTCAACCTTGGGTCTCCAAAGGTCTGGGGCTCCAAGTATATGCTTGGTGGGTCTTCATGGCTAAGTGACATGACACAGAACTCTCTGGTTTTTTACTTTAGAGCTGCATTCTCTGTTCCCCATCATCTGGGCTCAGGAATGCCTTTCTGGTATTCCCCATCATCTGGTGGCTCCTAAAGAGAAAAACTACCCAAACACTTTCAGCATTGTAAGGGATACTACCAGGAAAGGTGAGAAATGCCAGAGGCTCAGCATTTATGACAGTAGGTAACTTGGAGTTCTTGTGGTACCATTTGGGGGGTAGAGAAAGCAATGACGGAAGCCAGGATCCTTGGAGTCACGCTTCTGCCCTTCGGTCAGTTACCCAGCTTCCAAGAATGTTTCTTAGCCACAAAGCAAACCCCAAGGAGTAGAGAATATGCCGAGCCTTTGCTGTGTGCCAGGTATTCACTAGGTGACTAACATCCGTTATGACATCTTGCTAATGCAACAACACTTGGAAGTAGATATTACCAGGGCCACCTTAACAAGCAAAGAGGCTAAGTGGCCTGGAGAAGATTAGACAGAAGCTAGAGGAGAAAAAAGTACACCCAGTCTCTCACCTTCAAGTGTAGTAGCACCCTTGTTAGCACTGCAGCTGCTTTCCATCTTAACTTACTTCTGCCTATGCCACGTCATGTCAGAAGGCACTGTTGGCTTCTCTAGCTCTTGTATTGGATAAACATTTTGGTCCTGTATTTTTCCACTGGAAGCCCACTTGTGGGGCTGCGTGTTAGACATAAGTCTATACCAAACCCACTAGATTTTGTACCTTCTGCTAAATGTCAGGTGACCCCAGCACTGAAGTTTATGAATCTTTTTCAATTCAGAAATTTGTACTGAAACCATTAGATCTGGCTTCAGCTTCTACAGACAGCTTTTATTTGAGCGATGACGTGAGCCAAAGCTGCCTCCAGCGTCAACTGGTCTCATTTCTTTTTCAATCTGCTTGCCTGGGCAGATGTCCCAGCTGAGAAATGATTAGCATCTTAATGGACAGAACAGCCAGAAAGGCCAGTGCAGATTTTTAAAAACCCTTAATGTCCAGAGAAGAAACAAGAATTCTGTGACTGCATTTGTCATTCGCCGAATATGCTGCCCCAGTTTCCCTGTTTCTTCATTAAACTCTGGTGAGTTCTTGTATTCTTGCCGGGAACCTAGGGACATGCTTGTGCTTGTGCCTGTTCAATAGAAGCTCCTCTCCAGGGATACACTCCTGCCCTCCGAGATTTGGATCTTCATGATCTTCAAAAGAGGTATTGTGCCCCCAAATGACATACTGGTCCTATCCCTCAGCACCTCAGGATTCTGGCCTCATTTGCTAATGGGCCATTACTGTGTAATTGGCTAAGATCACACTTGAATAGTGTTTCTCAACCTGTGGGCCATGACCCCTTTGTGCTCAAATGGCCTTTTCACAGGGGTCACCTAAGATCATCAGAAAACACAGATTCTTTGTGTTATAATTCATAATAGTAGCAAAATTATAGTTATGAAGTAGCAATGAAAATATTTTATGGTTCAGGGTCACCACAACATGAGGAGCTGTATTCAAGGGTTGCAGCATTAGGAAGGTTGAGAACCACTGCACTAGAGTGAAGATAGCCCTAAGTGACATGTCCTTTGAGGAGCCACAAGCATGCCAAGACCCTGGGACAAGGAGGTGCAGACTGGAGTGTTGGATCTGCCAGCACAGAAATCAAGGTTCAGCTGTCAGAAACTGAAGAAGCAAGGAAGCAGCCAAAGCATCTGACCCTGGAGGCTGAGCGGGGCTGGTCTTTTCTGTTGCTGTGGTAAAGTACCCATTTAAAGCAACTTAGAGAGGAAAGGATTTATTTGGCTTACCCTTCCAGTTCTCAACCCATCAATGAGTGAAGTTGGGGTGGGAACTAAAGGCAAAACCATGGAGGAACGCTGTTTATTGGCTTTCTCCCAAGCTTCTGTTGAGATACCTCTATTAAACAGCTCAGGACACCCTGCCTAGGGATGGTGCCACCACAGTGGGCTGAGCCCTGCTACATCAGTTAGCTATAAAAATATGTCCCACAGAAATGCCGATAGGCCAATCTGATCAAAGTCACTCTGGGTTGTTTTAAGTTGACAGCTAAAGTTAAAACAACAACAAAAAAGCCAGCTGAGGCCTGGCTTTCGGACCTGCAGCCTCCACATGATGAGACTCACTGGGGTGTAGGTGCTAGTTTTTAAACTATTTTATTTGTGCTTCCTACATTTTTTTCTCCCTACTCCACCCCAATCCCTTCCAATATCCCAAAACCAGGTAGGAGAGAAAGGGTTAGTGGGAGAGGGGACACAGTTCAGCTGCTTCCTGCTGATTAGGGTCACCGGGTTCCTTGGAGTCAGTCCAATCCTCGTTTCAGGAGACCTCCAACTTCTTGTCTCAGTGCAACAACAGCAACCAGGAGCAGCAGGGTTGCTGGTGAGGGAGCAGCCTTGTTCTTTCCGGGAGCCCGCACTCTCTGGGCTCTGGCATTTATTCTCCCTCCAGAGTCCTTAGATTTAAACTATCTGCAGCTGGCAAAAGGCTCCTCTCAGAGCCCACATGAGGCAAATAGTCTGCTGCTGTGAACCATCTGAATCAGTCCCATATCCCACACCTGGCATGTTTATAGTCACAACATTGGGTTTTTTTGTTTATTTGTTTTGTTTTGTTTTGTTTTGTTTTAAGCCATGTTGTTTGTGTTACATGGTCTTGGCAGTCACACACAGCCAGGCCAGGTAAGCAATGCTGCTTCATTTTTTTTTTTTTTCCTGAGCCAGGGTCTTCTGACTAGTCAGGCTAGCAGGACCTGCTCTTCCAGAGCCACCTCATAGGCTATTTGAGCCTTCACACTGTGAGCCACTCCACCTCACAGTACTCAGTGACCTCTTGTTGGGGCACAAGAGTGCTAAGGAGCCCAGCCTTGGCCTGGGGCCTAGGAAAACATCTACCAGAGCCATCGTCTGTTAAAGGCCACAGGAGCTAGAGAGAGCTTGCTCTGGTTGAGGAGCATGTGGGGGGATGTTATGGGGAGTGTTGGGGATCTTTTCCATCTGTGGACAAACCCAACTCACAGCCTCCCCCTCAGCTGTGGCCAGGGTCCCAGGCCAGTACTGTGCTGGCTTCTACCATTTGGGAAACAGCTCTTCTAGCTCCCCTCCTCATGTGGGAAGAGGCTGATGAGGGAGTAGCCTCAGAAGAATAGGCACTGGGAAGTATGGTCAGTGCCTCTGGCTGCCTCTCAAGGACTCTGGGACTGGAAAAACAGTAGCCTCCAAGCTATGCACAAACCTCATCACAGTGAGCCAGGCTGTGGGTCAGGGCAGCCTGCCTTCTGCTCTGTATGCTTCCCATTGTCCGTTGCCTGTGCCATTTGTTCCTTTCAGGCAGTTACTAGCCTGTGTGTGTGTATGTGTGTGTGTGTGTGTGAGAGAGAGAGAGAGAGAGAGAGAGAGAGAGAGAGAGAGAGAGGGAGAGAGAGAGAGAGAGAGAGAGATGTATGGGCATGTAATACGTATCTGTGATGTATGATGTTCATGTAATGCCTATTGATTGTTGTGGGTGTGGTACATGTATGTAATGTGTGATAAGGTATGGATTGTAGAGTGTGGGGGCATATATATGTGACATGAGTGTGCAGTGTTGAGTGGTACCTGTGTGATATGTGCACGTGATGCTTGCATGAGGTGTATAGTGAGTATAATGCGCAAGACGTGTGATGCAGTATGTATGAGACATGTGATGTGTGTGGATATCTGTTATCTATGTGGTGCATGTGTATATACATTTGTGTGTGCTATGAGCATGCATAGCACCAGTCTCTGATGGATAGAAGGTAAGTGGGTGCTGTCAGGCTATCAGATGGGACCCCTAACTCTTCCTGCCCCCCATATCCTAGAGCCCCACTTGCCTCCCGTAAAGCATATTCCACATTCAGGAAGAATCCGCATTTCTCTCTGAGCTTGACAGCAGGGCCTTCCTGTGAGGTGGAGGCCTGGTGCTGGGTGGCAGTCCAGGGCCTTAAGCCTGGCTAATACACACAGGGCCTGGCTTCTCCTTTTGTCCAAGGTGATGCTGCTCAAGTGCAGCTGGGCCTGTGTGCTCTGCGGCCAGCACAGCATATGGCTGTTTCCCTCAGCCACACAGCCTTGTCCTGCCAGCTATCCTGGCTGCCACAGGTAAACCACATAGGTGGAGGCTGGCAGGAAGCTGGGGATGCCCTAGCTTTCCAAAGCCTGTAACAGCTGTCCCCAGCTAGAAGGGACTAGAGAGCTTCCCTGCTGCCCATGCAATGCCACCATTCAGCCAGTACCTCTGGGCTACTTGTTTGTTATTTGTGGAAGCATATAGGACATTTGTACTCTATGAGCACAGAGCAACAGAGGACTGGAGCAGATGTTCAGAGAATGGACTCCAGCATTGGTGAGCTCAAGACCAGTGAGACTGTGTCTCAAAAACAAGGTGGGTGGTTGACCTCTGACCTTCACATACACAAGCATTTGGAGGCATCCATGTATCTGCATACTCATGAGACCACACACACACACACACACAGAGAGAGAGAGAGAGAAAGAGAGAGAGAGAGAGAGAGAACAAGAAACAGAACCAGCTAAAATTTATTGAGTACTGGCTATGTACCAGGCCTGGCACTGGGCACCTTCATCTCTAGGCAGTGGGTCCTACTCTTTAGTTCCGTTGCACAGGTGGGAAGCTGAGGGCAGGAGGTGTTATGCGGCTTGCTTGCAGTATGCACTCATCAGTGGCTGAGCTGGGTCAGGAGGTCCACCTGGACTGTTAGTGACGGTGTGGCTTGTCTGGATGGGCATGTCCCAAGCAGCCATTGTCTGTTCTCTTCATACTTGTATTTCGCCAAGGCTGAGGTTTCTTGGTGATCCCCAAAGCCGGAAATTATATGTGCTAGGGGGTGACTCTGGGGCTTCTTGGGGTAAGGGCACCATGGAATGCTGTTCACCACACAGGGAGCTGAGGGATTCCAGGAAGAGCTTTCTGAAGGAGGAGGACACGGCGTTGTAGAGGACTGGGGTCACTGCCGAGCTGACATAGAAGAGCGTGTTTGTCACCATGTAGAAGTAGTGATAGAAATCGTAGAGCGTGCTGGAAGAGAAACCAGGGGTCTGGTTAGAGGCTGCCACCTCCTCACAGTGTCTGCAAATCCCCTCTTCAGTGCTGGGTGAGCAAGGAAGGTCTTCCTGTTGGCAGGACACAAGGGAACTAGTACAGGTTTCTACGGCTGTCCTTCCCGGATGCCTTCCAGCCGCCATAACTTCCCTGGGTACGATTACTGATCACCTACCTACACAGCAAATGACCACCCTGGTGGCAGAGGCTATCTGCCCAGGTCAGCGAGATGCTGGGAGCCTGTGTGGTGTGGTGTGGTCAAGGGGGTATGGTTTCATTAAGAATGAAGGGTTTTTGTTGTTGTTTTGTTTTCGTTTTCTAGTCATCATGCTCCACGTGGCAGAGATTGCCTGCAGTGGTAAGGACTTGACATCCGCTCCTGTTTGCACATGTGTGTGAGGGGAGCTGGTTGCTCCTGGGGAAGAGACATCTGCGGACACAGCTAGGTCACTATGGGATCTCTACCCTGTTGAGTGTTTGGCTTCCATTTATGATCACAGGCATAGTGATTTCCAAGAGTCTCATGTGGCTCAGGCTAGCCTTCCACTTTTTACGTAGCCAAGGATAACCTTGAACTTCTGGTCCTCCTGCATGCACTTCACAAATGCTGGGAGTACATGCACCACCATACCCAATTTATGTGATGCTGGGGATCAAACATGGAACTTCACGAATAGTAGGCAAACACTCTACAGATTGAGCTATATTCCTAGCCCATACGTTTTCTCTTCTCTAACTGTAATCAGAAAGGGGTCACATCTTGGTCTCCATGTGGTCTTTATTAGTTCATGGAACTAAGTTAACTCTTTAATGGCTGTCCCCAAACTCTCTGGGCTGCAGGCTTTGGTCTGTTATGGTATCAAGATGCTCATAGCCCTGACTGCTCCCTACAAGCCTGTCATACCCATGGTCTTACCAGGTCACAGCGGTTTTCAGAGATTGCCCTGATCCGGCCAGACCTGTTACCCCAATTCTTGGAAAACTAAGGCAGGAAGGAGGACTGCCATTCTTGGCTACAAAGACAACACTAGGCCCACTGAGACAATACAGCAAGACTTGATCACAAAACAAACAAACAGGAAAACCCACAATGCCTTGTTCCCCATTTCCAGCTGGAAGGTTTTGAGAGTATAGCCTGAGCAGGACCAGACAGACTACAGGCCAATGATCCAGAACACTTTGGAGCAGTTGAGGCTCCATTGTCTGGCTCTAGCCCAGCCCAGTAGTCAGCACACTTACTCAGTCCATCCATCATCAGGGATGTAGCAGTACATGAGCCTGCGGGCATGGTACGGCAGCCAGCAGATGACATACACAGCCACGATGGCTCCTGCAGGACAGTGAGAGAGAGAGAGAGAGAAAGAGAAAGAGGGCATAGCAGACAGAAAGCAAACACGTTCTCAGTTACAGCATTGTTCAGGGAAGAATGTGCTCAAGGTGACAACAGCAACTCCTGTGGCCTCTTCCTCGAGCCAAAAGATGGGAAGAGAACTTTAAGGTTACTGAATATGAACCTGCGCTGTCCTTGGCACAACATGCTTCCAGAATCAACTGTTGGCTACTGAAATGCACTCTCAGCTTAGGGCTGCATATTCCCACCTGGCTGACTGCATGTACAGCATAATATAAGTGCCTCTTGTGCTCTGCAAAGCCTTTCCCTGAGCTCTTCCTTTTCCTTCTGGATGCATGGGGCACCCTCATCAGGCCACAAGCCAGAATCTTCTTAGTGTTCTATCCTTCCACATCTTGCCTTTTAATGGGCTCTTCCTCAGCAACTGTCCACTCTATTTCTTCCCTTTATCCATTGCTGCCTCCCTATGAAGCTCTCATCGCCTTGTCACTGGACTCTTGACAGCCTTCCCTCTCCTCGCAGGAGCAAACACTCACATTTAACCCAGGGTCTTATATGTAGCAGCAGCCCTGCAGCAGTAGCACTACCTAGTATCCTGGAAGAAATGAACATTCGTCATCCCACCCAGGACCTCGTGGGTTGGAATCTCATGGCTGGGCCCTGCGTTCTGGCTTTTAGTTCTGGATCATTGCCATACATCTTGAAGTTTGAGAGCACTATTTGGCCTGTATGCTAAAGAGCTACGAAGGCAACAGATCTTCTAGACACTGGCTCTTGGAACTTCTGCCCAGCGACCACAGAGCAAAGCCTGGCACACCTTCCTGTGCTGATTTCATGCCACATGTCACACCACGGTGCACTTAGCTCTTACATCTGTTCCCACAAGATCGTGATGTTGCAGACCCGTCTCATCGGATCCCCCCAGACTTCAGCTAATGCCCGGGTTTCAACTAGGGCATGATGGGTGCTTGGAGAGACCTGTTTCCCTGTCCTTTTAAAAGTGTCTCTTACAAGGCCAGATTGTTCCAGAGCCTTACAAAAGCAAGTAAACAGATCAGTGCTGTGAGCCGGAGAGGGGAGTGCTAGAGGAATGAGATCTGGGGACCCAGCCAGTCTGAAAGTCCACAACTGCTAGACTGCAGCCCTGCACTGTAGCTACTCTTGGCCTTCCCATGCCGTCCAGCTTTCTGAAACAGAGCCAAGGCTCTGCCTGTCTGAGTATGCTACTCCCTGGGCAGATCTGTACTTTTGTGCATAGAATTCCAATTCTTTCTTATAACTCTCCCATTGTGCTTTTGAGGGAAAGCCATGGAAGAATGTACAGCTCCCCCGAGGTTCAGGAAAAAGACCTAGCTTGCCAAGGTCATGTAGCCAGGGACTGATGGAAGCATCCCCGGTACCTGGGCTCCTCTCCCTCTTGGTATTGTGGTAGAGGACTTAACTGAGAACCTGGGCGCTGTGCTGGAGGCTGCGGATCTGGCTGGCATCCTTGTGTCTCACCAGGCTGGCTTGGACCCCCAGGGACAGGGTCTTTCTCCATGCGACGAAGCCCAAGAGGCCTTCCTCACTCAGGAGCTCCAGGCGGCTGGGGATGGAGCTGACTTGGGCAGAAGCTGATGGTACCTGGGAGTAGAGGGCCATCAGATGGTTGACAGTGACCGCATTCAGGAGAGCAGTGAGTGCCAAGGGGAGCACAAAGGACACCAGCACGTTCACCTGTGGAGGTAATTCCAAGTGTTATGGAGGCCAGTACCAAAGGCCTTTGGCTCTGGCCATCAGGTTTGCTGTGTACTCAGAATCTGCATCAGCAGAAACAGGGACCAGAGGCTTGGAAGGGAAAGCTAAGGGAAGCCTCAGAACTGTGATGCTATGGTGCAAGCCCAAGGTCATAGAGAAACTATACTTCACTATGGACAGGAGTCAGAAGCTTTCCAAGGAGAGACGTCACTGGCTGCTCAACCTCCTCTGCCCACTTTTTTCCAGCTCTGGACACAGGACCCTGAGGGCCCCAGCCCCTTTCAGCCTTTTGCAGTCTTTATATTCAAACAGTGTCTTCAAATGGCTCCCATTGGCTGGTTACCTTCATTTTAAAACCACAGTCTGTGGGCTAGAGAGGTGGCTCAGTGATTAAGAGCACACTGCTTCTGCAGAACACTAGGGTTCGGATCCCAACACCCATGCTGGGTAGCTCCCAGCAGCCTGTAATTCCTGTTCTGGGAGAGCTGATGCCCCTTTTCAGCCTCTGCAGTCACCTGCTCTCATGTGGACATACCCAGACACCCAGCCATATATGTATAATTAAAAAGAAAATGAGTCATTAAAAAAAAATCATCTGTTATCACAGAGGTTAGGAAACCAGGAGGCTGCAGCGCTAGCTCTGGAGATGTCTCTCAGCCTACCCAAGCAAGAGCAGACACAGCATCCGGAGCCATGTGGCAAAAGGGGCCCCATGCCAGAGCTGGGGCACCACAGGGCCCAAGTGAAGAGGGGGCACCCTGGACGTACCCAGGGCAAACACAGCAGAGGGGGTGGCTTGTGGGTAATTTCCCCACCCATTCACTCAGAGGCTCCCACAGGCAGGTTCTGCGGGTTATACATGTTATTCAAATGCTGATGGAGGGACTTTGTGAGGAGGCAGAGAGGGGGGAGGGGAAAAGGCTGCAGGAGGCCATGGATAATGTCCTTAGGTAGCTCAGGTTAGCTGCTTTAGAGGGAAGGAAAACTGGAGGGCAACTCTCTAGGGCATAAGTGGGGAAGGAAAGGGGGGGGGAACATGAACTGAGGAACTGCTGTGCTGTATCCCCGGTACTCTCATGGGGTCACATTATTCTCATGATACCAGTGACATGCTTATTTATTTATTTGTTTATTTATTTAGACAAACCGGGCATGTGAACAAAACCCTCCACCAGACACCCCTTTCTGAGTTGGCAAATCATCGGGGACAAAGAACAGAAAAAGGGCCTCCTGGGAGCCAGCAAACCTGTAATTCTGACTCGGGGTTCCATTCCTCCTCACCAACCTTGTCCTGAATCCTCCTCTAAATTAAACCTTCTTCCTGTGTTTCTGATGGGTAAACATGGGCACAGGTGGCTCTTCCCAGGTGGTTTCTCCCAGTTCCTCTCCGGTGAAAAGCAGAGTGCTAAGCAGAGTACCTCTTTCTGGGTAGGTCCTAGACCCCTTCCTCCCTTCCCACCAGGCCCAGCTGACACACACAGGAGGGCGCAGAGGAGGAGCTCTATGCCAGGGGCTGCAACCTTGTACTGTGGCAGGAGAAACGGGTGGGGGGAGAGAGGTATCACGAGTAATATGAGAGGAACCAATGGCAGAGAAAGGCTGGTGACCATCATCAGTGGCCACATGTAAGGGACAGAGCATGGAATAGGAAAAGCTCATGAATTACAAATGTGGAAGGAGGCAGGTGCTATGTAAACGCTTATGAGGGGGCTTCATGAGGAGGCAGAGGGAGGGAAGGGGAAGAGGCCCATTAAAGGTCACTGCTACTCTACCCTCATGGCTCAGAGCCCTTGAACTGCGAACAGTTTCCTCCTCGTCTGCTCTCTGTCCACTTCAATTGGAAGTGCGCCCCCCCCCCCCGATAAATCGTTCTGTTTCCACCACCATAAAGTGTGCCCCTGGTCTAATTCTTTGCTCTGGGACACAGGGACTTGGAACTCTCAGCAGTACCCTCCAGACTCCAGTCCATACCTGAGCAGGAATTCAGTGCAGAAGGGTGCGGTGGTCCAGACATCTAGGCAGCCCCCTAATCCCACACATGTCCTGATGCACCGGTGTGCCTTTCTGAACCTTCGTGTGCTTATCCTCCCACACCCTCTAGGTGCTCATGGGTAGTGAAGGGATGCTGGTGGCACCCTGCTTTGGTCCTTTGCATTTCTGGAAAGGACCCTGGAGGGGCTGCTTTAGTTTCTCTCACTATATCAGTGTGTGTGTGTGTGTGTGTGTGTGTGTGTGTGTGCTCGCGCGCGCGCGCGCGCACGTGTGTGTGACACCTAGGACCACTGTCCATTTGAACAGTGACAGGGTAAACCCAAGGGGCCCTGGGTTACAGAACCGCTGGAAACCTGAGACTTGGAAAGGTGAGACTTGCTTTCAAAAAAACGCATTACCAAGTGCTGGGAGAGTGGCTCACGTGGAGGTGTGGGCGTGGAGGCGGGGCAGAGGAGGAGAGGCCTTGGGAGCGAGAGGGAAGGCTTTCAGACAGAGGCAGAAATACAGATCGTTTCCAGGGTTAAGAAGAATTGGAGAGGGACCACACAAAGAAAGACTTGACCTAAATGCCAGAGAGGGGCCAGGCAGAGCTAGGGAGGAAAAAGCAGGTAAGAGTAAGTGGGCGAGGAGGGTCCAGGAAGTGAAGACAGAACTCTATCAGCCCCCAGTTGAGGCGCAGAGAAACGCTCCCCTCGACTTCCCGGAGGCCCATTCAAGAGCCACATGGTTGGGGTGGCCTAAGGACAGTCTAATGGGACATGAAATCTTCGTTTTCACAGGCTCCCCTTATGGTTCCTTTTTTTAAAAAAGGGGGTGCGTGAGGAAGCGGGTGTCAGAGGACAACTTTAGGGAGTAGGTTTCCCTTCCACTGTGGGTTTCCCTCCTTACCTGGATGAAGACCTGGAGCGTGGCGCGGCTCACCAGCACCGTGCACACACGCGAGGCGGGCTCGGGCTCTCCGTCTGCGCTCTCCACTTCGTGCTTCTGTCCCATGATCACCGCCATGGGCAGGGCCAGGCCCAGAGAGGCAACCCAGACCAGCGACAGCAGGCGGCGGGTGCGGCGCGGAGTGAGCAGGCGGCGGGCCCGCAGCGGCTGGCACACAGCCAGGCAGCGCTCTGCGCTCAGGCTGGCCACGCTCAGCACAGTGGCGTAGGCGCACAGCTCGCGCACGAAGTAGTAGCCGCGACAGCCCAGATCGCCGAAGACCCAGGGGTAGTGCGCCCACACGAAGTTGTAGAGCTCCACGGGCACGCTGATCAGGAGCAGCAGCAGCGCCGACAGCGCCAGGCTGAGCACGTGGTAGCGCAGGCGCCCGGGGCGCCCGGCCCGCGCCTTCAGCACCACGTGCACGGACAGCGCATTGCCCGCCGTGCCCAGCGCGAAGATGAGCGAGTAGAGCGCGGTGAACAGCACCTTGGCCCAGAGGCGCGTGTCCACGCCCAGCCGCGCTTCCAGGCTCAGCCCTGCGCTGGGGCTGGGCCTCGGGGGCCACGGGCTGCTGGTCTCCATCACTGTCTCGTGGTGGCCTCCGCTCCCTCCCTCTCACTGCCCAGACCCTGGGCTAGCTGCCCGGTGAGCCGGCACCACCTCCTTTCTGGGAACCTCCAAAGCTGGGAGGACACGCCCCTGGAGGGAGGTCCAGAGCAGGATCTCTCTTCCATTTGGCTCAATCCAGAAATGCACAAGTTGGTGGATAAGGGGGATCCTTTTGGGGTTCAATAGTAAGCTGTGTGACAATTTTTTTTTCCAGTTTATTTACTTCCATGGGCAAGTTTTAAAAGCCCTCTGTGCCCCACTCACTCCTTGTTTTTCAATCTTAAAATACTACCCATGCTGCAGAATTTCTCTGCATATCAAATGAGTTCATTGGCATGCAGATGTTCAAGCTATGGTACAGACAGACAGATATGGGATTTGAAGTTTGCAATGCTCCCTCTCTCCCATCTGTTTGCCATGATCTCTGTGAGCAGTCTGAAGAATAGAAGGCCTGGAAAGGCTCTGCCAGCCTCCAGCAACTTTGCCACCCTAATTGCTCTCATCAACGGGACTGCACCCTCCTGGTAATATACTGTCTCAGAACTTTGAGGATGTCACTCTCAGGTCAGAGGGAAGAATGTGTGTTAAGTCTATTTAAGAACATTTTACCGTCTCATTTGTAAGCTAATGACGGCTTTCTGGATAGCTGGTCTTCTCATCCCAAGGAGGCCTAGCGTCTACCTGGGACAGAATTAGATTGGCAACCGGGCCTCCTGACTTCACAGGTTGTATGGCCCAGTGACAATTATTTTCGTTTTCTTCTGGATACATATCCATATTCACAGTGAAACCGAGGTAATGTAAATTTGCTTTCATTCTACTCATACATGGGAAGGCTTTTGAGTCTGGGAATTCGAAAGGGAGCAGTAACTCCATGGCTTTATTGAATAGCTAAACCAGAAATTATAGGAGCCACCAGCAAATGTGGCTATGTGTTATCTGTCATCTTATTGGGATCCCTGCTTAAGAGCTGAGTTGGTGCTCCTCTTGTCCTCTTGGAATTCTTTCTAATTTTGGGGCAAAGGGCTCTTATTTCACTTTTTGGTCCTGGACCCTGAAAATTTCACAATCAATTACGATCAATTGCATAAGCTCACTGTAAACCAGAGCACCCTACAGGGAAGGAAACTGAGCAAAAGGGGCCAGGCTGTCTCTCTCTTAGTTGTCCAACTGCAAAATATATCATAATTGTCAGGGTTTACACTTTAATCATTCACATCTTTGAGAACATTATTTATTTATTTATTTATTTATTTATTTATTTATTTATTTATTTATTTATTTAAATAAGAAGAATTTTCAGCTGGGTGTAGTGGTCCACACCTTTAATCCCAGAACTTGGGAAGCAGAAGCAGGTGGATCTCTGTGAGTTTAAGGTCAGCCTGGTCTACATGGTGAGTTCCAGGACAGCCAGAGCTACATAGTGAGAAATGGTCTCAACAACAACAACCCCACCACCAATAACAACAAAAATGGATTTTCATCCTGCAGAGGCCAGAACTGGTTTGTCAGATCCCTTGGAGCTGGAGTCAGTCGCAGCTGGTTGTGAACCTGACGTGAGTACTGGGCACTGAACTTGAAACCTCTGTGAGGACAGTCAGCATCCTTCACCAAGGAGCCATCTCCCCAGCCCCTTGTCTGGGTCTCTTATATCACTGGCCTAGAACACTGAGCAGATGAGAGGGGAGACAGAGAGAGAGTGAGGAGTGAGGGATATGGAGAGAGACAAGGAGGTTCCCTCTGGACATGCATGGCAAGGACAAAGGCTGAGAGGAGACAGCTAAGCTGGGTGTGCAGTGGAGCCCTGAGGTGGTGAGGCAGCTAGGGAGCTTCTCAAACTGCTGTTCAGAAGCAATGTGGTCTAACTTTCTTAGTTGGAGGGCAGCTGACTAGCAATCCCAATTCTACCTACAACCACAATTCCTCTCTGCTATGTAGCATGGCAAAAGCCATAAGGACACCACGTGAGGAGACATTCTGAGATTCCAGGGCTGAGGACCTGTCCCCTTCTTATCCAGGCACAGCCTGTTGGCTCTCTTCCTCTCTCCTTCACCCAGAGGTGCTGATGGACCTTGCTTGCTGGCCCTGTTACTCACCTCCTTTCTCTCTCTCTAGTCCCACCTTTATTCTTGTAAACAAGGTTTGTGAAGGACTTTCTCAGGGACTCAGCTTGAATGTCCCATAGACTTGTGGCTGGTACCTTGATTACCATTCTGCTTATCGTGTGTAAGTGTTAGCGTATGAACACATGTGTGTGTGAGGTCATGGGTAAAAGTGATCGTGGATGTGTGTATGATTGTGGATATGTGTAATATTGCACTTATAATCACATATATAAGTGCTGATGTTTTAATGAGCCTGATGAGCTGAAATAGGTATTAGGCTAGCACTGCAAAGTCATTTACTTTCCCCATGTACCCCACCTTGAAGTTTACAGCGTGGTTGAATTCCCATGAAACTGCTCAGGTCAGCATCAGTGTTGACTCCCTCATAGCTGCCTTCATGCTTGGCCTTCCGGTTTTCCTGGGTATCACTAACCGAATCTTCAGGTTAAGCCATTGTTTTAGTCACTGCTCTATTGCTGTGAAGAGACACTATAACCACAGCAACTTTTATGAAAGAAAGCATTTAATTGGGGGCTTGCTTATAGTTTCAGAGGGTCAGTCCATTGTCATCATGTTGGGGATCATAATAGTAAGTATGACACTAGAATGTTGAGATCTACACCCTGATCCAGAAGCAGAGAGAAGGGAGGGGAAGGGAGAGGGGAGAGGGAGAAGGAAGAGGAAGGAGGGAGCCAAAGAAAGGAGAAGGAGAAAGAGAGGGGAAGGAAGAGAGAGAGGCTGGAACATCAAAGCCTACCCACTGAGACATAGTTTTTCCAACAAGGCCACACCTCCTAATCCTTTTAATCCTTTCAAATAGTGCTGCTCCCTGGTGACTAAGCATTCAAATATAGGAGCTTATGGGACCACCATATTCAAACCACCATATCTATTGAAGAGTTAAAAGCTGAATGAAGTGTGGCTCAGTGGAAGAAAGAGCATCACTGGGGCATTTTCTCATGATCTCATTATATATCATATCCATCTCTCTCTCTCTCTCTCTCTCTCTCTCTGTGTGTGTATGTATGTGTGTGTGTGTGTGTGTTTCTTATCCACCACAGGATAAGGATCTCAGGTTCACCTTGCCCTCTCTACCATAATGCTCTGCCTGTGTAGACAACTAGCTGATCATGGTCTGAAATTACGAGTCAATGTAAACCTTTCTTCCTACACTGTTTTGTTTGTTTAAGATTTTTTATGTGTATAGATATTTTGCCTGCATGTATGTCTGGGTACCATGAGCATGCCTGAAGCCTGTGTAGGTCAGAAGAGGGCATTGGATTCCCTAGGATATTAGTGTTAGAGATGGTTGTTAGCCACCAGGCAGGTGCTGAGAATCTAATCTTCTTCAAGAACAAGTGCTGCTAACTGCTGAGCCATTTCCCAGGACACCCTTCCTACACTGTTTCTCTAAGGTACTTTGACACAGGGATGCAAGGCCAACCAACCAATCATACAGTGTTATCACATTACCGCCAGCACCAGAGGCCCTGAAGTTGGATTCCAGTTCTCTACTCATCCCACTGGAAGCTCAAAAGCCACTCTGTCCCGAGTGTAAAAATATGAACAAAGTGGAAAAATTAACAGTTAGGACAAAGAAACAAGGTCAAAGTTCAAAGCACCAACCTCAGAGTTGGAGAGAAGGACACACAGATACAGAGAAGCATAACAATCCAGAGAAGAAACCAAAACCAAAACTAAAACTTCTCCTCTCTGAACTTGTTTCTGTCAGGTATTCGTCATAGCAACAATGAAGGCAGCTAATACATCGAACTTGTTCAGTTCACACACAAGCACATCTTAATGGGCTATTTACTGTAAATACCTCTATTAAACAAAACAGATATTAGCTTAACCCATTGAAGCTGCCAATTAACTATACTTTTACTATAGAGACCTTTCTCCTGACCCAGATCAAAACTGCAGCTCTGTAAATATAAGCCATGACATATCTCTGGACTTATAAAATCCATTCCCTCAGGTCCCCCATGGGACCCATTAAGCTGCTGGGCACTTGCTGATTCATACGTCACTATTTGCTCGAACGTGCTTTGAACAGTTTCAATGCGTGTCTGTTTGCTGTTCCACAATGCCCAAAGTGAATGAAGTCTCAACCTCATCCCGAGAGGTGGCTGTGGTGGGTATGATGTGAGACATAAATAACGGACCCTCTCTGGCACATTCTAAGTGTGAAGGCAGGGGATTGGGATGTGAACACTCTGTGGAAGTTGCACCTGTTGTGGCCTGTGCACTTCCTCATCCTTCACCTGAGAAAACCCTGTCTAACTCCAAGAAGTCTGTGAGATGAAATGTGTAGGAAGAGCACGTGGCTCCCAGAATGACCTCAGCAATGTCAGCTCCAAGCTCTGACCTTTCCCCTTAAAGATCAGAAGGAGAAGAAATCATTTGGGGATGGGGAAGAGGCCTTGGCCTTGGAAGAGGATAAGCATGAGAAGGGTGAAATCAGGGAATTGATTGCTGTGAGAGCAGATGTGGCTGCTGGAGCAAGGGCGTCATCCTGCAGACTCTTGACAGCTGGAAGCCGCAAGGGACATCTATCCAGGTCCTGGTCTAATCACTGAGGGAGTGGTGGAGAACTTAAGGGTGCTATGGTGAAAAGTTAGAGCCTCCTGCAGCTGATGATGTTCAAAGTAAAACTCATTTTTTTTAGAGCTGAGGACATAGACCTGAGGTGTCCCAGTAGTGGTGGGGATGGTGAGACATGGACTCACGGATAAAAGCCTTGTGACATTCTCCTTGGCACATTCTAATATCAAACAAGGGGAGCTCTTGTCCAGCAAGCATTAGGACTCAGTTTTAATCTCCGAAAGCTACTTGAGAAAGCCAAATGTGATGGCATACACTTGAAGTCCTGGGGCTATGGAGATGGAGGCAGGAGGATCTCTAAGGCTCCCAGATAGCCAGCTTAGCCCATTGTTGATCTTCAAGCAGAGACGCTTTGTCTCCAGAAAGCCATGGCTGGTGCCTGAAGAGTGACACTAGAAGTTTTTCTCTGGCTTACACACACATGAACACATGTGTACCACATACACATGTGCACACACACACACACACACACACACACACTGTTTCTGCACCTGCACCATGGTACCCTGATGCTAACCTCAAAGTGTCTGTAGAGAGCAAGAATTGTCACCATTTTCCAGGGTCACAATGTACCAGGGCCACATTGAGACCTTTCTGAGTATGGCCTCAGTCTCCCCACAACCTCATGAATTTTTTTTTTTTTTTTTTTTTTTTTACAGGGTTTCATGAAGTTGCCCGGACTGGCCTTGAGCTCACAGCCATTCAGGCTGGCTTTGAACTTGTGATCCTCCTGCTAGTTTCTTGATTACCACTGTATGCCACTGTCCATGCATGGGAAGGTCTATTTTCATCCTGGTTTTCCCAGGTGGGAAAGGAAAGCCTGCCGGAGGCAGAGGGAGTCCCTCTAAGTCCTGTCAGCTTCTAGGGGGGGGGGAGAGTTATGTGAGAGCTGGCCTAGTTCCAGCTGTTGCTTCAGCCCAGTGCTGAGCTTCTGCCGAGCTGAGCCCGTGCTTCGAGTCTCGTTAGTGGTCACCTCCCTGTTCTTGGCCTACTGCCCAACCAGCGTGTATTCACAGCTGTCTGATCCAGCAGCGAGACACATGTCACTAAGCACTATGTCTAGAAAATAGCATGCTGCCCGTGTGTGAAAACCCCAGGCTTGGAGCTCCAGGGACAATGGCCAAGATGCAGCCCACTGTGTCTTCCTCACAGCAGTGTGCCCAGCAACTGGATACAGGTTACATGTGCCGGTGCTCTCATCAGTCTGTGAGCCAGTGTCGAACCTGACAGGTACAAGGCCCCACAATCTTATCACCTGTCAGTCATGAGTTTCTTAAAATATCTCGACAGGGCAAATTAAAAATAGTAAGGGCAGTGGTGACCCAGATTGATGGACGTGTCCTAGGGTGTTGGCATTTTCTCCCTTGCACTTAAGAACCTTTCAGGGCATTCAGATTCGGGCACTAGTCTGGATCATAGTGGTGGCTTGCCTACTCTGACTGTGCGCACCCATCCTCCCCAGGGTAATGAAGACCCAGGGTGTCCCTAGTGAGCGGTTAGAATCAGAGCTCAGTGGGTGGGACAGAGGGGCCCAGGATGGAACATAAACCTGACTTTATAGATCCAGTCCCTGCCAAACCAGTTAAGGGTACTACTGTCTCTGAAGTCATCTGTCCTGCTTTGCCATTTACGTCCAGCTCTTCAAGCTCTGGTTTCCTGTGTGTAATCTTACAGGTGTGCCAGAAGAATCATACAGCATCCTGTACAGAGCTGAGGACAGCAGGGGCATGCCATAGCCTCTGGGGCTGCAGAAACATGAGGAGGGGGTACACACAGGGAAACTGAGGCAGGCTGCAGCTTCTGCCACCTACTATCCTTTGCTGACTCTTTTTCTGTCTCGAGTTCAAGAGTGCAGTAGCCAAGTCATACCTGAGAATCAGAATTCTACACTGTGCCCCCCCCCCCCACAGTTTCTCCTGTTCTTATAGTCTTTCTTTCCCTTCATCTGTGGTGTTTTGTGTCTTAGAAAGGTCGCTATAGATGTCTTATTTGTGGCTGGGCATTTACCCAGTTCTTGTCACTGTGAGCAGTTAGGAGTCTCTGCACTTACACTGCCCACTGCAAAGGGAAGCTTCTCTGTCCAAAGCTGGGTATGAATGTAATTATTTAGAAGGCTGTTTGACAGGAATATTGTGTCTATGTAACAAACCACCAGCAATAGCGTTTCCTGGTTAGGGCCTATGACCTCCACAGCCACGGGTTTTTGACAAGGTGTATGGGACCAGATGTGAACTCTTCCCTGTGGAGTGGGCTCCAAACCCTATCAGAAAGCAGTTGCTTGCCTCTATAGCAGCCATGAATCAGTGGGCATATCATTCCTGACCAACATAGTGTTAAACACGGAGTCCACAGCTAAGTGGCTTTTTTTCTCCCAGCAGCCTACATAATGCTTTCCTCATGCTCAGCAGCGAGGAAGCTGCCAGGTCACTCAGTTCAAGCTTGATTTCTCTGTGTTCTTAGACCACAGCAGGTAGTGTCCTCAGCAATAGTCAACTTGCCATCTTGTTCTGGTGGGGCACCAACCCTTTGCAAACTTGCTTCTCTCTGGCTTCCTTCGCCCACCAACATGCTCAGTGGTGATATTCTGAAGCCTCTTTTCTTGTCCCTGTTGCTCAGTCCTCCCATGTGCCTCTGATCCCAGCTTGCCCAGAACCAGTCTTGGTAAGCCTCTCTCTTAGCACCTGCAGGCCACCTGAGCCCAAAGGAATGCAGGACTTGTGGGAATATAAGAATCGGCTTACGGGCCCTGTCCCTTAAGTCACCTAGCCTGCTTTGTCACTTCCCACTTCTTGACCCAAGGCCAGCTCTTGAAGCTTCTACTTTCTGTGTATAGGATTAGAGAGGTGCTGGGAAATCACACATGATCATGCAGCCTCCATGGTCAGTATAGTTCCCAAGGCATAAAGAAACATTGCAAATCCAGAGTTACTGAGAGATGCGCGGAGCTGAGTACAATGAGGCAATGAATAGTGCAGGGAAAGGGGACACAACTCAGTGTGCCACACAGCCACGTGGGAAATGCAGTTCTGCTGCCGAACCATGCTCTCTTGACTATAGCAGGCCTGTGACAGTGTGTAAAAGAGAGCAAGTGCTCTCAGACTTAGTGGAACACTCATAGAGCACAAATGCATAAATTGTCACTTTGTTGGGTGAGCCTCTGTGTACATGGTGTTTGTAATGTCTGTGTGTGTGTGTGTGTGTGTGTGTGTGTGTGTGTGTGTGTGTGTGT
>NW_026585644.1:20777707-20861687 GCF_907164565.1 Psammomys obesus
TGTGTGTGTGTGTGTGTGTGTGTGTGTGTGTGTGTGTGTGTGTGTGTATGTGGATAGTGGTGCATGCGTGCCAAAGCATGGAAGTCAAAGGACAACCAGCCACTCTGGCTGGTCCTCACCTTCTGCCTTGTTTGAGACAGTCTCTTCTTTTGACTGTGTGCAGCAGGCTAGTTGCCAGCAAGATTCTGGGGATTCTCCTGTCTTCACCTCCTATTTCTTGTAGGTACACCAGGATTGTGGCTGCCCACGATGGTGCCAACTTTATATGGGCTCCAGGGATTTGATCTCAAGTCCTCATGCTTGCACAGTGTGCCAGATAGTTTTATATCAACTTGACACAAGCTAAAGTCATCTGAGAGGAAGAAACCTCAGTTAAGAAAATGCCTCCATAAGATCAAGTTTTAGGCAATCTTAAAGGGCATTTATTTAATTAGTGGTTAATGTGGGATGGCCCAGCCCACTGTATGTGGTACTAACCCTGGGCTGGTGATCCTGGGTTCTATAAGAAAGCAGCTGAGCAAGCCACGAAGAGCAAGCCAGTAAGCAGCACCCCTCCGTGGCCTCTGCATTAGCACTTGTCTCTAGGTTCTTCTTTTGGTCATGGTATTTTTATTGCAGCAATAGAAACTCCAAGGCACCCAGCAAGCACCTTTACCCACTGAGCCATCTCCTGGGCTGTGGATTGTTGTTCCTATAAAGCATCTTTTTCATGCACTCAACCAGGAAGAAAGCCTGAGTGATTATTTCTCTGCCAACACTTCCTCTCAACAAATTTCCTCTGTAGATCCCATGTGGGTTTCAATCCAGATTCTGTCTTGGGAAGTTACTCTCAGCCTTGGAAGTTACTCCCAGTCTCTGGGTTTTACTCCTCAGATAGACCTCAAAGGCAGGAGTGGACATGGTGGATTTGAAGTGTCCTGCTGAGCCAGCTGGCCTCATGCCCCTATTGCTGCCCCACACAAACTGGACAGAAACTGGCGTTTTCTGGTCTCTTTGCATCTCAGGTATTGTGTTTGTCAGCCAGTCCCCAGGTGGGAAAGGATTTGCAATTCAACACCCTGCTCTTTGCTGGGGCCTTGTGACTTGGCCCAAGCTCAGTAAAGGGAAGCAACTTTGCCTACTCCAGTGTCACTAGACCCAGCCTCCAGCTCATGAGCTGCTGTCTCCAGGGGTCATTTCTCTCCAGACACTGAATGAGGAAGTGACTGGAGCCTGCAGGCCCAGCCATGGCAGAGCAGGATCGGATCTGCAGCTCCGAATGGGAGGCGCCACGGGACAAGAGCTCCCTGGATTCGGCATGGTCCTGGGTAAGGTTGCATCACAGCTGTGTGGTCTGTGTCTGTCTGGGGGTCCACTCAGGAGGCTCCTGCCTTCCCAGGGTCACTTCCCTGAAAGCTCCCACCTCAGGGCTCTCATGGAGGTTTGTCTGCAGGTTGTTGGCTGCCTGTGGGTTGGTGGTGCATATTTCAGACTCAAAGCCTGGCTTCTTTGCCCTGGATGGAAAATGTTTTGTGTCTGCTTTGATCCTGAGTGTTTTCTGGTCCCTGCCTCATTGGGGAGGAAGGCAGAGGCATGAGAATGACTCGTGTTTATCATGGTCATTTACAGTACTGTGTATGACACGGGCCTCCTTGGGCTCCAGAGCTCTCAGTTCTCCTGTACTGCCTGTTTCTGACCTCAAAGTCCAGGAAAGGGGGAGGTTGTATAGACATAGTTATGCTCACTGAAGACCCTAGCCCAAAGAGGTGAGGGCTGTGATCACCCCAAGTGTCAGTGAATATAGGGTTAGGACCTGGGCTAAAATCTGGGCCTCACTGTTCCTGAAAAGGCCAGTGGGTTTGCGTACAGCGCAGATGTTACGCCCCTGACCCAAATGGTCCCAGATGCAGGGGCTAGGCCAGGAGCAGGGAGGGCTTTGGGAGCAGAGAGCACCTGCTCTGCATCCACAAGAAGAAGCTCCTGGCTGCTGGCATCCCAGAGCACTGGGCACCTGTCAGCTCACTGTCCTCAGGGCAGGTGGTATTCTAGGGGCTGCTGTGGAGGGATGGGCTGCAGTGCAGTCAGGGGAGCTGAAGAGAGAGGAGGCCCTAGGTTCTGCTACTGCTTGTGCCCCGTTAATCACTCAGCCCCACTGGCAGTCAGGACTCATGCTTGAGGAGATGCTTCCACAGGCCTAGCCCTGGGGACAGGAGCGTTGCTTCCCTTTGGGAGGGCCGCTCTGATGAATCAATGAATGGTTTTTGTGGTTAGTCGAGAATCAAAGTAGCATTTTCTTTTTCTTTCTTTCAGTATAGGAAGTCACCTAAATGTAGCACGCATCCACACCTGTATCAGTTGAGATGTAAACTCACGCCTCCTTTGTGGGCAGGGCAGGATGCTCATCAGACACACTGGTGTCCACCCTGATGACTGACACTCTGTAGCCATGAGATACAGGCCTCATTGTCATGTTGTTGTCTTGGCCATCCCAGGTAGCAGGCATCTGGGGAAGCTGACTGTGAAACTCCTTGGTCTGGGACTTGCTGTGTAGGCTAAGGCCGAGTAGCCGACAAGCCCCACTGATCTGTGTCTCTGCCTCCCCAATTGTGATTACAAGCATGCACCACCACATCCAGGATTTTTTCACATGGGCTTCACATGGGAGCTGAAATTCAGGTCCTCGTGCCTGCAAGGCAAGCACCTGCTCCATAGGCTACCTTCTAGCCCCTGCTTATGTTTGGACTGTGCTCAGTGTAGATTGTATAGGACATAAAGGAGGGCGTGAGAGAAAGCCCAGAGCATTGCGAGCTCCATTCACTGACAGCCTTTTACAATAAAGGGACAAAAGGGTTTGGAATCCACCTATTGTCCCCTTTTATTCTGTCATTTTCCTACCGTCTTGTGTACTAGACAAATGCTCATTCACTGTAGAAACTCAACAGGCAGCGTCTACAACAGGTCACTCCCCTGTCCTAGGCTGGGATGGCTTCTCTTGTTTGTCCTCAGAGCAAAAGAGTCCCTGAGGGGCAAAACAGTGAGGAGTGATAGTCTATGCTTCTGCTCCTAGAGACATTGCTGCTGGCTCCCTGCAAGGGTGGTTGATTCAAAGGTTGGGCTCTGTAGGGCCTTGGGGGCTGGGCTCAGGCCTCTGCCTTCCGGAAGCACCTGACCCACTGTATGATAGTATCCTGGAGTGCCTAACCAGCAGGCCCTGTGAAACCAGTACCTCCCTTTGTCAGTGGGGGTTTGGTCAGGATCTGGATCAGGACCTGGCAGTGAATCTTGGGAGACAAGGGGATGTCCAGGGCTGTGGCTTTAGCAAAGCACAGGAACTGGGACCAAATCCAGAAACTGCAGCAGAAGCCCAAATGGACTGGTTGAGACCAGGGATGCTTGCAGGAGGCATCAAAGGATCTGGTGAGCAGACAAGAGAGACAGGAGCTGCAGTCACTCTGGCTGGGGGCCCAGGCTCAGCTGCCTGGCTTCTGGGAAGAGTAAAAGCAGCTCGGCCACCATGGGGCTGGGAAAGGGCAGCTGGCAGAGAAGCAAGCCCTGGAGGCACCTGCCCAGTTGGCCCTACCCACCTGCAGCGTTGGCCACAGACATTCAGAGAGTCTCTGGGCTCTGTTTCAGCCCCATAAGCATTTCTGGGTCCCGAGTGTGTTCAGAGCTGGGGAGAGTGGGGGAGATGCTAAGCCAGGTCCCTAAAGGAGGTCAGGCCAGCTGTGGGTGGGCAGGCTGCAGTCTGCCAGCCGCAGAGTTCAGGAGTGACTGTGCCGGCAGGGCCAGGAAGGCGCCTGTGAGAAGCTGGCCTAAGAGCCAGGCAGAGGAGGGGTAGGATTTCAATAAACAGCAAAAGGCAATGGAGTCCACCCGGGAGGTAAGCTTGAGCACAGGCAAAGCTTGCGAGTACAGGGTGTTCCTGCCCCAAGCTGTCCACTCTCAGGGATTTTTTTTCTCTCTCTTCCTAGTTGGGATGTGCACTGTGACATTCATCTTGGCTGGGCACCCAGCCTCTGAAAGACAGCAAGCAGTCATGGGCCAAATATAAGATCCGGAAGGCCAAGGTGTAGGGCTGGAAGGGTTTGGGTTCATATGCCAGCTGTGGCACGCACAGGTTTAGCTTGCTAGAGCCTTAGTTTCCCCATCTGTAAAGCTATGTTTCTAATAGCTAATGATATAAGGCTCAGCAGAGTTCCACAGATAACAAGTATCCCTAACACTAGCATTGAGCCTGGGAGGGCGGCCTGTGACTTAGGGCTGTAAATGCAATAGTGACAAGTAGCCAAAATTTGGGCTGGGAGGATGGAGAGGTAGCTCAGTGGTTAAGAGCATGTGTTGCTCTTGCAGAGGACCCAGGTTCAGCACCCACATGGTGATTCACAAGCATCCATTCGTAACTCCAGTGCCAGGGCATCTGATGCCCTTTCCTAAAGTGCTTGGGCATATACATGCAAGCCAAATACTCACACAGAAAATGAAATTAATACATCTAAACTATATGAAATGAAAGGAATATCAGGGCTGGGCATGAAGCTTGGTTGGTAGAGTTTTTGCCTAGCATGCGCAAAGCCATGGGATTCCTATACTGAAAGCACTGCATATAACAAGGCATAGTGGTACATGTATGTAATGCCAGGACTTGGGAGTAGAGACAGAAGGATTAGGAGTTGAAGGTCATCACTGACTACACAGCTAGCTGAAGGTCAGGCTGTGACACATGAGCCTATATATGTATATCTGTATATACATGTATGTATATACTATATATTTCATATATGATAACTATATAAAATTTTATTTATATTACAAATTATTTAAAAATATATATATATTCTCTAATTTCAAAATTAAATACCATTCACTTAGGTGTTGGAGGAGTGCCTGGTAAATGGCTCCTGCACCTAGGGCCCACCTTGGCCAGGATCAGGTGAGGATGAGGGTCTTGAGCTCCCTCTGCAGGTGGTACCCTGACATCACATGCAGGAAAGCACTATCCTCTAACACAGTAAGTAGTTCTCAACCTCCCAAACGCTACAACCCTTTAACACAGCTCCCCCCAACCATAAAATTATTTTCATTGCCACTTCATAACTGTAAGCTGGCTGCATTTATAAATTGTGATGTAAATATTTGTGTTTTCAGACCACCTTAAGAAACCCCCATGGGTCATTCAACCCACAAAGGGGTCATGACCGGCAGGCTGAGAACCGCTGCTCTAATACACCCCCTAATGGGGCTTACTAGTGACAAGAAGTTGGGATGAACACAGAAACTCACATGCAGGCATGTTCTGATAAGTTTTGTTTGTGTAGTTTAGTTTGTTTGTTTATTATTTTTGCCAAGTTGATACAAACTGTAGTCATCCAGGAAGAAGGAATGTTAACCGGGGAACTGCCTCTATCAGATTGGCCTGTGGGCAAGTGTGTGGGGACATTTTAAAATTTAATGATTGGTGTGGAATGGTGGGCGATGTCACCCCTGGGCAGGTGGTCCTGTGTTGTATAAGCAAGTAGACTGAGCAAGCCATGAGGAGCAAGCCAGTAAGCAGCACTCCTCCATGGCCTCTGCTTCAGTTCCTGTCTCCAGGTTCCTGCGTTGAGTTCCTGTCCTGATGTCCCTCCATGATGGGGTTCAATTGTGAGATGAAATAAAGTCCATCCTTCCCTCGTTGCTATTGGTAATGGTGTTTATCATAGAAACCTAGCCAGAAATTTCACTAGAGTGAGGAGTGAAGTCAGTGCTATAAGTGAGCATCCAGGATGGTCTGTTTGGTGGTCTGCAGGGCGTATTCATCGTCATGTATGGACATGGCACTGGATCCATTCTTCCCTTCAATCCACCATAGCCCTGCCCATCTCTTTGGGTTTAGTTCAAATACTACCACCTTTATAATGTCACAACCAATGATGGAGCCCAGGGCCTCCAGTCTTCTTTAAAGTATGTCTCTAAATGTTTTTTTGCTTCATTATTGTGTTTCTGATGTAAATAGATTTTTTATTGCTTTATGGAGTTGGGTTACCAGAGACAAATTCTTAGACACTGCTTTTAAATGATTGAGAGGCTCCATGCTGCTCCACCTGAATTATTCCAGTCCCCCAACCTTCACTTCCACTTTCCTTCCCTCAAGCAGGTTGAGTTGGAACATTTGACGTCTGATTGTTTTGTCTAAATCAGTGGTTCTCAACTTTTCTAATGCTGTTGTGGTGACCCCCAACCATAAAATTATTGCTGTTGCTACTTCATACCTGTAACTTTGTTATGAATTGTAATGTAAATATCTGTATTTATCCATGGTCTCAGGCAATTCCTGTGAAGGGTTGTGACCATAGGTTGAGAACCACTGCTCAAGATAGAGGACACAGGGTGCCCAAGCTACGGAGCTCATAGTCCCTGGATTGGAATTCTGGCTCTGCTTCCTCTAAAGAAAGGCCACCATCCTTGACACAACTGCTTTCAGGTTCCCAGGGTGTGTTAACCTTTAAAACTGGAACATGGTGACACATTCCTATAACCCCAACACTTGTGAAGTAGAAGCAGAAGGATCATGAGTTTAAGGCCAGCTCGGTTTACATATAGAGGTCTTGTCTCAAACACAAAGCAAAACGGAACAGAAAGCATGGGGCTGAGGAATCGGCTTTCCCAGCTCATAACAAGGGCGAATGAGGTGAGGTTGGTGAACAGTCTGATTGTTACTTCTTTTTTCTTAGAAAAATATGTTTTTTAAGACTGCAGATTTTTTTTTTCCTCATGAAAAATGTATCAGAAGAAGCTGTGAGGAAAGTATGAGCTCTTGGAAAATTCCACAAGACTCGTAAAGCTTGTGAACTCCAGGCAGGCTCATGGTGGCCTGAGTGGTGACCCTGGGTCCCTGCCAGTTGCTAGAGCTTCAACCTCCAATACTTCTCAGTGTCAAGAATGATGCTGACGCAGGCAGGTGCATCCGCTGGAGCAAGGTTCGGGTATTGAGGGCTCGTCCACCTTTTTTCTTTTTTTCTTTTCTTTTCTTTTCTTCTTCTTCTTCTTCTTCTTCTTCTTCTTCTTCTTCTTCTTCTTCTTCTTCTTCTTCTTCTTCAAAAAACACTAGAGTGACTCAAAGTCAGATGGTTGTGGGGATGTGCCAAAGTTTGCAATACTGCACCACAGAAGAAGAAAAATAAGACAAAGCTGTGCGTGTGTATATTGACGTGGCTCTGCCCAGCCAGCTTTCTTGGGAAAGGTCAGTATTTATTATGGAAAATGTGCCTTCCGTTGTGGGAGCCTGTTGTGGCTTGAACACGAAGCGTCTCACACAGGTTGATGTATGGAATGCTCGCTCTTCAGCCGCTGGTGATACCTGAGGACAGTGCTGGCTGGTTTTATGTCAGCTTGACAGAAGTTGAAGTCATCACGGAGGAGGGAAGCTCTGTTAAGAAAAATGCCTCTGTAAGAACAGACTGTAGGGCATTTTCTTAACTAGTGATTGATGGGAGAGGGCCCAGCACGTTCTGGGTGGTGCAACCTCTGTGCTTGTGGCTCTGGGTTCTGTAAGAAAGCAGGCTGAAGAAGCCATATGGAACAAGCCAGTAAGGAGCACCTCTTCATGGCCTTTGCATCAGCTCCTGTCTCCAGGTTTCTACCCCATTAGAGTTCCTGTCCTGACTTCCTTTGATGATGAACAGTGATGTGGAAGTATAAGCCAAATAAATCCTTTCCTTCCCAACTTGCTTTTGGCCACAGCGTTTCATCACAGAAATAGAAACCCTAACTAGGGCAGGGGATATTCTGGACACCTAAGAGACAGGGCCTAGCTGGGGGAAGTGGGTCACTGATTTGCATCTGAAGTATGTACCAGGTCCCCGGTCTATTCTTGCTCTCTACTTCCTGTCCGCTGTAAGGGAATAACATCTCCTGCCACTTGTTCCTGCTGTCATGGTACGATGTTCTGTCAAGGTGCAAGAAGCCAAGTGGTCATGGGCTGAACCCTCTGAAAGCATGAGTCAATATAAAGAATTCCTCCCTTTACATTGCTCGATCTGCTGCTCTGTCTCAGTGATGAGAAAAGTGAACAAATCTAGGGAGGATAAAGTCTCTTTCCTTTGTGGAATGATCACAGTAGATGGTTCCTTCCTTCCTTCCTTCCTTCCTTCCTTCCTTCCTTCCTTCCTTCCTTCCTTCCTTCCTTCCTTCTCCTATCCTTCTTTAACATTAAAAGTGGATAATTTCATGTTTGAAATAAAACTAATAGATGATTGTCTCTCAGTAGGAGGCTAGGGAGAAGATGGCTTGGTTGGTTAAGTGCTAGCCTGTCAAACACGCAGACCTGAGTGTGATCCCCAGCATCCGCTCACAAAAAGTCCAGCACGGCTTTAATCCCAGCACTCAGGAGGCAGAGGCAGGCAGTTTATGGGTCCTGTCACAGGCTGGCCTACTTAGCCTGTTCTAAGCCAGCCAAGGCTATGTTGTGAGATCCTGTGTCACAAAACAAAACAAAAATACCAGAAACCCACTCCCCCCCCCAAGAAAATCCAGAAAGCCTAACATGGCAGCTTGTTTCTATAATCCCAGTGCTGGAGAGGCAGAGACTAGCAGGTCCCTGGAGCTTGCTGGCCAGCCAGCCCAGCTGAATTTTTGAGCTCCGGGTTCAGTGAGAGGAGCTGTGTGAAAAGTATAAGGTGGTGAGTGACTGAGAAAGGCACCCATCATTGACCTGTGGTCTCCACATGTTAGTGCACATGCCCACATACAAATACACACACAACAAATAATTACATGCATAATGCATGCATGCATACATGCATACTCATTACAACCTACTATGCCAGACACCCTTCTAAGTGCTGGAAATGAACTTGTGTGCAAAACAACCTCCCCAGGCCCTCCCAGTTCTCACATTCAAGATGAGGAGGGAAGAAATATGCAAACAAATTGAGTAGATACAGGTCAGGTGAGGAGAAGGCGTATAGAGAAAACAAGCGAAAAAGAGTGACTAAGCGTGATATGGCTCCTTCGGTCTGCTCACTTGTTTGGGTTGGTTTCTTGTCAGGTGGTGGCTTGTGATGGATGCTTTTATCAAATGAGGTCATGGCAGAGCTGCTGTTGAGGTTCTAGTGTCCTGCGGAGTACTGGCTGAGGAGACAACAAGGTCTGAGGGCCAAACTGTGCTTGATCCGTCAGGCTTTCTGGCCCTGGGACTGAGGCTGCTGGGACCTGATGGGGAAAGGAAAACCTGTTGAAATTTGTGTATGCAGAGAGGCTCTTTATGTCAACGTGCCCAGAGAGGACCTGTGTGCTTGAGTGGCCTAGGAAGTTGAGCCTGACTGTGATCTTCAATACCTGCACACCCACCGTAGAGCCTTACTATAAATGAACCACAAATGAATAATCTACAGATCTCTCTCTCTCTCTCTCTCTCTCTCTCTGTGTGTGTGTGTGTGTGTGTGTGTGTATGTGTGAATACATATGAGCATAAAGGCACTGCAGATGTGGGGATGGTGAGCTTCATTGACCCTTTCAAATCCCCCCTCACTGACCCTGCCAGTCCTGTGCAGTCGCCTTCCACAGTCACCCGTGAGCCCCAGTCAACATGCACTAAAGTCCCCGGAAGAGCTAACATCCTGGAAGCCTCTCCGAATGTCTTCCACTCTGGAGCCACAGCTGTCATTCTTTCCTGACAGGCAGTAGCAGTCTCCAGCCTTCATGGCTGTGCTAGGAGCCCCCTGATTTCCCGCTGTGTGAGGCTTTTCAAGCCTCACCTGTTCCTTGCTTGTCACTCCTCCTCTTCAAGGGCAGCCCTGCATAGGGACGCTCTGGGTCAGGGTTCTCAACTGTCCTCACACTGAGACCTTTAATACATTGCGGTGACTGCCCAACCATTTTTGTTGCTACTTCGCAATTGTAATTTTACTACTGTTACGAATAATAGCACAAATATCTGTGTTTTCCTGTCATCTAGGCGACCCCTGTGAAAGGGTTGTTTGACTTGGAACCACAGGTTGAGAACCACTGATGTTTTAATAAGGCTCTGGTGTTCTGGCTCAAAAATAGCCTCTAGAGGGCGATGTCACGAGAGTCTCAGGCCAGGTCTTGCCCAGGGAACTCATCCTTCTCCAGTGAGAAGTGGCCATCATTAACAAATGGAAAAGAAATGAATGCACAAACCATCTTCAGCTACCAACAAGACAGTGTTTATTGAACTTCTTAAATGAATTCTCTTCATCAAAAAATGAGGTGGTTTAAACGTCAAACCAGTTCCAAAGGAAAAGGGTGGGGGAGGGGAGACTTGGCAAGTTGGTGCTTCTACCTGATTTGACCTAAGCAGAAAACGAGTTTATTAATAGGCATTTGATAGACACTCTGCGGTGGACGGTGAAGCGAGGGGAGATCGAGTGTCTAGCTTTTACTCCAGCTCGAAATGCTCTCGGTGTCAGCACACGGGGAGAAAGAGTGAGTCAGAGTGGATCTAAGCAGTCAATTTGGGAAACAGTGTTTTGCAAACATGAGTTATTCTTGGGTTTTTGGTAATCCTAAGTGCCTTGAAGTGATATGCCTGGTTTATTATTGTTCACTGGGTAAACTCTTACACTGGGTACCATATCTGCCATTTTCCATTCTTTGCTCTAACCATGCTTAAGAATCCCACAGTGGGGGCTGGAGAGGTGGCTCAGTGGTTAAGAGCACTGTCTGCTCTTGGCAAAGGTCTGGAGTTCAATTTCCAGCAACCACATGGTAGCTGACAAACTGGGATCTGATGCCCTCATCTGGCTTGCAGGTGTGCATGCAGAACAAACACTCGTCTACATAAAATAAGGAAATAAATCTAAGAAAAAAAAAAAAAAAAAGAATCCCACAGTGGGGCCAGGCAAGATGGCTTCATGCAGAAGGACACTTGCTAATCTGAGTTTATTTCCCTGGGGCTCACGTGGTAGGAGGCGAAACCTGACTTCTGAAAGCTGTCCTCTGACCTCAGCCTCCCACATACACCGTGTAACACTAAATAAAAATGGAACACACACCCTCATCCCTCAGTGAACTACCGTAGCTCATCTATAGCTTCAGATCAGACAGATCACGCACAGAGGACGTGAGAGAGCTTTATCAGCAGGACTGGGGTCTCATCCCAGCAGTGACGGATGCTGTGTCTCCAGCAAGGGCCACGTATTTCCAAAGACCCTGCTCTCCCCCGGAGGCCCTGCTTCCTGCTCTCTCTGTGTGTGTAGGATGGGACCTGACGCTCGCTCATGGACGCTGGTTCTCCAGCCTGAATTAGAGAGCTAATGTGTCTGAAGTGATGGTCATCTTCCAGCTGATCCTAGCATGAGTCTTTGTGGGGGGTGAGGGCTGGATGGGGTGCGCACATGATGAGCAGCAGGAGAGTGGCTTCTCGGGGGTCCCATCTCTGGAAATTTCCATGTGGAGGGAGACTTGATGGGACACTGTAATCTGGAGTGTTGACTGTGGGTGGAGCCTGCTTGGTCACCTAGCTTTATCTGCTGAGCTGGACACTATGGCTCAGCCCCTTGGACATCTGCTCATGTCAGCCCTGAACAGACAGGTTTGCTCACAGAACTACCAAATGGTGTAGAGTAGGAATGTATGGGGCTGGGCCCCAGGCATCCCCATTTTCTTACAGCTCTGGTGGTGTTTCCTGGCCAGGGCTGAAAACATTCGTTCTAATCACAGCAGAGCTCCTGTGGGAAGTGAAGTTTGACTTTCGGTAATGCCAGAATTACATTCTGTGTTTTCATTTGCTGTTGCTTCCCGGAATATCAGCACCGTGCATGTGTGTGTGTGTGTGTGTGTGTGAGAGAGAGAGAGAGAGAGAGAGAGAGAGAGAGAGAGAGAGACAGGCAGAGAGACAGAGACAGACACACACAGAGACAGAGAATGAGGGAGGGGTAAATTGACTCTTATCCAGTGAGATAGCTCAGCAGAGGAAGACCCGCTCTACCAGCCTGGTGCTCTCAGTTCAGTCTCTGAACAGGCTCCTGTGAATTCCACTCTGTTCTCTGCCTGTGCACCGTGGCATACGCAATGCATAACAAATAAATGGAAAACTGTTGAAATGTTTTTCAGTTGTATTATTGACTTATTATTTTGTGTGTGTGGGTGTTTTGCCTGCATGTCTGTGCACCTCCGAAGCGCCTGGCACCTGTGGAAGCCTGGGGAGGATGTTGAATGTTCTGGAACTGGAGTCACAGAAAGTCATGAACCACTGTCTGCTGGCCTGAAAGTGAATCAATCACTTTCAACTCTTTACATATCTTTGTAAAATATGTACTCATTTATCTGTGTGTGTGCGCCTGTGTCCAGGGTGGGGGCATCATGTGTCATGACACAAAAATGGAAGTCAGGAATTGAACTCAGGTCATCAGAATTGGCAGCAATCCCCTCTCCCCACTAAGCCATCTTGCTGGCCCTCTGTTTACATTTCTGATCTATTTAAGTCTATGTCCTTTTTTTTCCCCCTATGATGTCATTTTTGTTCCATGTGTTTACATACAAGAGGGTTGGGATGGTTAGAAGGACTAATTCGTGACGTCATCTTGGCCATAGCTACAAACAGGCTTTTTATGCTAAACAAAATTGCTAAAATGTTTAAGAGAGGCTAAGACCAGAGCCACCCGTGTGCCATCTGAAACCTCCATCTGAGCCATCCCCTCTTTCGTGGATACAGGGTCTTATCAGTGTGTGAACCCCCGCCGCGCACCAGCCATCTTGCCTATCCTATTGTGCCTCATGAAAGATTCCCTCAAATTCCCCACTGGAGGCCTCTCAACCATGTGTGTGCAAAGTATGTGTGTCTTGGATGCCTTCTCCATCTGACACTCCAAGCTGTCCCTGGGAAAGGAAAACTCCTTCGGCACAGCATCACAGCGGGTGATGCTGGTCGCTGCTGCCTTCTTACAGGGATTTAACGTCCCTCACTCTCCAACGCTAAGAATGACTCAGTGGAAGGCATCTAGGATGCAGTCTGCACGCTGACGCCTGGGTATCCTAAAGGAATACGGATGAGTTCAACGCTAAAAGGTATGTACTGCTGCTCACCGGGAAGAGTCAGTATTTTGACCTGCGAAAGCATCACTCCAAAGTCTCAGGTTATTTCCTCCTCTTTGCTTAGGCTCGGGAGCTTCTTTGCTTTGTGACGTGGTCGGTGAGTCACTCTGCTCTCGAGCGGCCTCATTTGTAAGTCCAGTTGCAAAGCAATGAGTGGTTCCCCAAAATAACAGAGCCACCAAGAGCTTTGACAAGCCCCTAGTCCCTGCATTCCTGGGTGGTCTGGGTGTTCTCACGTTCTGGGCCTCTTATCTAATAGAGCTGAAAATAAGGGCGCGCAGATTTGTAAAAAGGAACAAGATAATTTCACTTGAGGAGAATCAGTAGTGCGGATTTTAGAGGGAGCCACTACTGAGACTGACAGCGGGCCACTTGAGTCTGGAGGAAGGAAGGGTGGGTTATCAGCTGGGGTAGTGGGTAGAGCTCTATTTTGCTTGATCACATGTTCATTTTCCCACTGTGCACTTCCTTCCCACAGTGCACTTAGTTTCGTCATATGCAGCCCAATTATGTATATGCATAAGATGGACATAGTTTAGTCATACTGCAAGTGCACCCTAAATCATTCGGGCCAGATCTGCCCTCCTGTTCTGCATACCTGGACACACTGGGAATACTTGAATAGAAGCTATCTAAATTTGATTGTTACTAGGGGCAGAGAAGTACACTATTGTATAGGTAGACAGGCCGTGGGGGTTCTGGGGTTGCTGGGTGCATTATTTGGAGAGGAGTGTGTGTGCATAGTGCATGCATGAGAAGGAATGAGAGTGTGCATGTGTGCGCACTCGCACACTTGCTCATATGGGTGTGTGACCCAAGCCAAATAGGATTCCAGGCTGAAGTATCTCCTAGGCTTTGCCTGCCTCACTTGGGCTCATCTGCTTGCTCTCTGTACCTGATGGGCATGGACTCGGAGTGTGTAATGCCAGAAAACTCTCAACTGATTCTGGTGAAAAACAAGGGTTAGGCTTTGCATCACAAACTTTGTGAAGCATGCGTGGAGCTTCTTAAGCATCTTACAAATGCTTTCTCCTCGCTTCCCTGCTCTCACACCTCCTTCTCCACTTCCCTCCAAGGTACATGACACTCTAGGGCTGCCCAAACTGGATCACAGAGAACTGTAGGACAAGACTTGTTCATGTTCCTTTTCTACAGATATCTTCCTTTGATAAAAGTCATCAGAAAATGAGACACTGTCGGCTCAAATACCTTTTGTTAAATTGCAAGCTACAGAGACAAACGGGATTCTGAGCTCCCCCTGAGATCTTGAGAAATTCACTGCAATCTGAGAGTAGCTGAGGTCAGGAAGCTATGTTATTTGAAGGCCTTCCTTGTAAACAACAATCATAGAGACTTGTGTGAACTGGGTCAGAGTGGATTACAAGGACCGATAACTTGTACACAGTAGGTGGCGCTGGAGAGTTGGAGAACTAGCTAAAAGCCTCACATCTGTGTCCCAAAGTATCCTAAGTCATGTGAGTAAACCGAGCACTTGAGAGGATCAGGAGTTCAAAGTTACCTTTGGCTAAGACCCTGCCTAAGGAAAAAAAAAAAGTCAATTACGTTTCCAGTGTCTGTAGATTTATTTCAACGGTAGTCTAATGAGGCAGTATGGGGCTTTATAATTAATATTTATTATAATTGCTATCATTATTGTGATACTGTGGTTTGAACCTAGGACCTCTCACATGCTCACATGCAAGCACTCTATCACTAAGTTACGTCCTAAGCCCAGATCCAGATCTTAACACTGTGGTCCAAGACAATCGCCAGGCTGTGCTTTCCCAGTTCAGCCATCCATCAGTGTTTCCTGAGAGCTCTGAGGCGCCAGCTCCTCTGCTAGAAATTTCACCAACAATTCTGTCCCACACTGCACAAACCCAGACTAAAGTCTAGCCTCGCTGGAGCTCCCATTCATAAGTGAACAATGAAACCAAACACGGAGTGATGTGCTATATGAGAGGGAAAATAAAACAGAGGGTAGGGATGGGGTTCTGAACAGGGAGGGCAGGTGGCAGTGAGGGTGGCTTTACCAGGAAGATGCCATCTGAGCAAAGACTTGAAGGGGACAGAGGGTTCCAGATAGAGGAGTTGCTAGGGCCCAGGAGGGATGAAGAGGAGTCCTTCCATATTTTGTATTACATGGGGACATTTGTACTATGTATGGCAAAAAGAATCCTGCACATACGGGCCACTAATAGCTTAGTAGGTGCATACTGCTAACGGCGTGTTCTGAGGTAACTGATCAGCTCAGGTGACTGTGGAAGAGTGGATGGTTGACACCAAGGAATACTAACTACATTGAACATTTAAATTTTTCTTTTATTTATTTTGGGTGTGGGTGATATACACGCTGCATGTGTGTGCCTTGGCAAGTGAGTGTGGCAATCAGAGGACAACTTGAGAGAGTTGGTTTTCTTCTTCCACCATATGGGTTATAGGGACTGACGTCAGATCATTAGGAGCCTATACCTGATGAACCAACTCACTTGACCTACATTCAGCATTTGAAAAAGTGGCTGAGTCCAGATCTCCAGACAATGAGGGAGAAGTGTAGGAAAGGAGGGAGACACAGCTATCATGAATTTAAGGGACAAGACTGACCACCTCACTGGAGAGGGTAAGACTGAACTCTGGGATGGCTGACTTCTGTTATTTCCACCCCTTTTAGAAAAGCCTGCTGGCCTGAGACGAGATGGAAGGCAGCTTTAGAATATTAATCTTCCACCTTCTTGGCCAGCCAGCTCAGTGTAAAGATTCAGTTACTTCTCTCTCATTGTTCTAGGCGCATGTCACCAGCTCAAAGTCCTTAATGTAGAGCATCCCGGAGGGGACATGGGACCAGTTTAGCAGAGTGGCACTGGTGTGGGTGGGTATTCCTTCCAGCACTCCATTCCCCCATTTTATTCTTGGTTCCTCCTTTCCTTAGGTGTCTCTGATCTGATCTTTGCCCCCAACACACACACACACACACACACACACACACACACACACACACACACACACACACAGTAAACTCTGATCCACCCCTGGGAGTAATTGTTATCTATCTTATTGCTGAGGAGTTGGAGGCACACATCCTGTGGCTTGCTTTTGGGCACACAGAGAAAGTGGCACTTTTTTTTTTCTTTTTGTTGTTGTTGGTTGCAAAGAGAGCATGGTGCACAGGAGAGAATGTCAGGAATATGTGAGCCCTTTTTGGACAACTCCTGGGCCTCTGGGGGATGGGGGCCAGGATGGGGACAGAGCTGAATGGTCACTTTGACTCTGCAGGTCATGAGATGTGAAAGGAAACATAACAACAACAGTAACAAACTTAAAAACCAGAAGGATGTTCTTAGGTAGCTCTGCAAGTCCCAAGACCCCAAATCCTTACTAGTGTGTGATGTCCTTCTGTCCTCATCCCAGCACTTTCCTCCCCTCTTACCAGGCTGAGGATCCAACCCTACTTCATCCTACCCAAAGGGAAATGAGTTCAAGTATGGGTCTCCCGAGGACAACTATTGAAGGAAGACAGGCCTGACTTGTCATGCACCTGGGCTTTGGGTGACTTCCTAGTGTGCCTGTGGGCTTTGGGTGGCCTCCCAGCCTAGACAGGCCAGTAGTGGCCTTGGAGTGCTGCTCTGTGTAGAATTGACTGTGCCATTATTTTCTCCCAAGCTACAGAACTCCTTTCAGGCTAGAATACTGCCCAGGTACTGGCTTTTCTGGGATGTGAGTCTGTGTTTTCAGGTAGTTCACCCTCATGAAGCAAGACCTAACCAAGGCTGTGGGGGCCTCTTGACTGCCTGCTGCCTTGGCAGAGACCCAGCTGACTGTGGATAAGCCTCATTCGTGCTTGGTAAGGTCACCACGGCAGTCTCAGGAGGCCAGAGGCTTTCAGGGAGGAACTGGATGTTCTAGAGGCCAAAGGGCTTCCTCCCAGTTATTTATGTAGAACTTCTCTACTGATGACAGCTGCTAGAACTGGCTGCCATGTGCCTGCCTCTTCTAAGAAATACAAGAACAGTGCAGGCACCTCCGGGACAGCATCTAAGCTCTGATGTCGTCAGAAACAGTGATTTCTCCATACTCGGGGCTGCTGTTTCTACAGATGAACGTTTGCTTTTGAGTTGATGACTTAAGAGTCAGAGGTCACAGTTGTCAGTGGCATGATGCCATGCAGCCGCACTGCGACCATTGACTGAATCCTTTCCTCCCACTCCACAGAGTGCACCATGTCCTTTAGCAGCCGGCAGTTCTGGGCCGGCCTCCCAAAGAGGAGCTCTGCACGTGTGTGCAAACCTGCTCAGCTGGAATCTGTTGTGCTATGAACAAGGTCAAGGCTTTGCGTTTTGTAAGCAGAAGGCTTGCCATGAAAGCCAAGGGACCTAAGGTAGATGTCAGGTGAGATGTATCAGCTGCTCTCCCAAGCTCCTACTCTTACTGAGTCTTTCTGCTGTGAAGCCAAGTCCACAGGTGCCTGCCTCATTTGCATGAAAAAAATGACATGCCATTTCAATAGCAAGGAAATGGAATTAACCCAGATAGTCATCAACAATGAATCGATGATGAAATCTGGTACATATATACAATGTTTGCTTTGTTTGTTTTTTTTGAGACAGGGTGTCAAGCTGAGACTCTGGAGCTCTGGCTGTCCTGGAACTCACTGTGTAGACCAGGCTGGCCTCCAACTCACTCACAACTCCAACTCTTAAATTATAAGAGTGTGCTAGCTTGCCTGGCTCACAACGGAATTTTAATCACCCATAAAGAAAAATGAAATTTACAGAAAAAAAAAATAAAAGAGAATGGATAGAGCTGTGAAAATGAAGTGAGACCAGCCAGGCTCAGAGAAACAAATACAACACGCTCTCTCTCACAGCTTCTGATCTTATATATATATATATATATGTTTGCACGGGATAGTGAGTGTGGGGGAAGGAGGCTTTAAGGAAGGGGGACAGACACAGCTAGGATCAAGTCAGGGAGATGAGAGAAGGTGGGGGAGGGGAAAATACCTAGGTATGTATAAAAATACCACAGGGAAACCTGTTACTTTCAATGTAAGTTAGAAATAAAACTTAAAATTTAAGAAAACTTAAAATTCATATCTCTCTGCAGTTCCGAGACCCTTGCAGACTCTTCCAAGGATTATTTCTTGCCCTGTGTTAAAAGAAATACCTTACAAGTGGACTTCAGCTCTGTGGGTGCAAAGTAGCACAGTTAACTTAATGAGTTGTATGAGTTTCACCCTTCTGAGAACTCCTTTGGCTTTGCCCACACCCATACTAGGCAGGTGATGTCACCAGGGGTATGGAGTCTACTCTTCCTGAGTGGCCAAACTCTTTGGCTCTTCCTCAATTCATTCTCCCCTGGCCTTGAGCTGCATCTTCACAACCTCAAGACTATCCTACTAAGTTTCTTGACTTTGCTCTTCCTCCCATCTCTTCCTGGGTTTTCTGGTCCTCCTGGATTGTCTTCCTTTCCCTTCCCTACATTTCTCAAAAAAAATTCCCTTCTTTCCCTATGACACACATCATGCTGAATTACAGATACCAGCTTCTGCACTTCCTCCCTTCCTCCCATGAGCAATCCAGCTACCCTGTCTCTGTCATCATAGAAATTACCCCATGAGCTCAGCACTTAGCACAGGCATGGCTAAGTTCCAGTGGGTGCTCAGGGCATGTACACCTGGACTTGACCAACCCAATCTCTAGCCCCTCTGCTCTGACTGCCAAAAGCTCTTGGGTTTGTCCCCAGCACATGGCCCGGGTGGACCATACTGGGGGACTGTCATACCAAAGAGTCACTGCCTTGCCCTGTTGCTAGTTAGTGCTATATAGTAATCGTGACAGCCGAACAGTAAAAGCCTGGTAGCTGTCAAGTTCAAACAGCATACTAATTTCTGGACTAATTTCCCTAACGTTGTTGTCATTTAAAACTCTTGCGTTAACTGTGTGTCATCATCTCTCTTACAGCAGAGAAAAAGAATGTATGTGATGGGTTACGGTTGAGCTCCGCTGGTCAAACTCTACTATTCCAGAGGACAGCAAGCTGCCTGCATCGCTTCCCGGGTGGGAGTGGGGAATGCAGGGTTGATGTGTCTATTCTGGCTGGCAGAAGTCTATTTGTCTAGGCCATCACCCATGCTGTCTTGCTGAAAGTAGCCTATGACATGTCTGGTTATCAGTACACCATTGTCGCTTTGCTTGTCTCCACTGAGTTTTACCTTCTAAAGTCACGAGCTCCAGGAGGCCAGGGGTTTAAAAGGTATTCAAATTCTGCTTTGATAAGGAGTGTTAGATATGCAGACATGAAAATGAGTGTTAAGAAGCAGAAAGTGTGGTGAGCTCCTAGGAAGGAGGAAGGCTGGAATATCACCTAGGGCAGGCAGGGAAGCATGGGCTGTCTGGGAGGCATTGCAAGTCGGGAGATGCAAGCCAGATGGTACTTCTATGGGAAAGAAGAGATAAGGCAGGACGTTGAGGCTAGGAGCAGCTGGCCTGCATCATCTGGGACAGAAAACATGACCTCTTTATGTAATGACGGTCCTGAGGTGAAAAGGGCAGACAGGTGGTTGGTTGGAGGCTCAAGGTCATGAGAGCCCAGAGAGGTGGCGGTTGGAACCTAGATTCCAACTTGGTTGGTCTGCTTGTGAATGGCTGCCTCGCTGGCAAAGCCAGCCCCCGGGAGGACAGCAGTGCAGCAAAGTGTAAGAAGACAGGAGAGCTGAGGGTGCATGCAGCTCAGTGGTGGTGCATGGCTCTGGCATGTGTGAGACCCTGCCTTCTGTCCCCAGTGCCTCAAAGACCCCAAACCAAAAACAGAAACACATGACATGGAAGATTTTGCAGAGCATGGTGGCACGTGTCTGTAATCCTAGTACTTTGGAGGCCGAGGCGGGAAAATTGCTGCAAGTTTCAGGACTGCTGGGTTGCTTAGTGAAACACTATCTCAAGGAACTCCAAAATAAATAAATTTAAAGATGGTGTGGCTAAAGCTGCCACTTGGAGTTGAGAGAGGGAGAGAGACAAACCTTGCCCTCCTTGGCGTGGCCTGGTTAGGAAGGGACTGTGTGCAATAGGAACCCCACAGAGTGTGCGGATGGCTGGTAGGAACACTGCAGTGGGAGCCTCTGTTCCCTCAGTTCCCCTCTGTCTCTCCATCGCACCTCCAGCATCTCTGTCTCTAGCATCTCTGTCTCTGTGTGTCCCTGTTTGCCTCTGTTCTCACGTGGTTCTCCGACTCTGCCTCTCTGTTCCAGTTTCCTCTATCTCTATCCATGTCCTTCCATGCCTGTTTTTTTTTTTTGTTGTCGTTGTTTTGTTTTGTTTTGTTGACCACATCTCTGTCTGTCTGTCTGCTTCTCTATCTCTATTGCCGTCTCTTCTTATCTATGCCTCTGTCTGTCCTTCTGTCTGTCTTTCTATCTCTCTGTCTATCCCTCTGGCTCTATCTCTCTGTGTCTATCATGTCTTTCTCTCTGCTTCCATACGTTGCTCTTTCTCTGTCTCTCCAGCCTCCCCTTATGTCAAGATGGCGCAGCCGTCCCTTCCTGTTAGCTATTCATTTCGACTACACTTCTTCTGTGACCCACCACAGAGCTGATGTTTCCTAACACTGACTCCAGTCCTGTGAAAAACCCTCTGGGAATGTTTCCCTGCTTGCGGAGGGGGGGGGGGGGGGGGGGGGAGGGTCCTGGAGTAGGGATGGCTCTGAGCCAACACTCTTGGGCTTGTCTCCAGGCTTGGAGGCCAAGGCTTCAGGGAGGCCAGGGAGGCTGGGATAGCAGCCTGCCAGTCCTGGATCCTAGGCTTGGCCAGTTTCCCGGTCAACCTGACCCTACATACCAAACACGTGGTGTCTGCCTGCTGCTGTTGTAAATAGACAGGAGGGTGAGTGTGCCATCGGATTGGTTTCACTCAGGGGAGAGTGTCATTTTGCCATAAACACACACACACACACACACACACACACACACACACACACACACGGGTGCTGGTGCTGGTGAGGAATCACACAAAGGTCAAAACTGCCTGTACAGACAAGGCAGACATTCTTGCCTAGACAGGCACAGTCACTATCCCCACCACCTTCCAGGTGTATGCATGCCACTGTGCACAGGAGCACCCGTCCAGACGGCCTTTCTGCTCCTGTGCACGTGCTCTGTCCTGGCTGTTTACTCTTCTGGAACACGCTGCTCACATGCTTACTAGCTTGCATATTGGGAAGCCGCTGATGTTTTGCTAAATGAACACGATGTGCCTGGCAGAGCTGCCTTCCAAACAACTATGTTTTTCCCCTAGGTTAGTGTTGGTTCTCAGATTGGGTCACAAACAATCTTTATTTATTTCTTTTTGTTTGTTTGTTTGTTGTGGTGAGTAGTAGTTACTGCAGAGACTCAGAACAGGTCACATTGTGGAGAGTAAGTGACTGCTGAAGGCCATCCATAACTGGGACATCCATATCACCTCCTCCAAAGCTTGGGGGACAGTGTTGAGGAAGGGGCAGAAAAATTCAAGACAGGCCAGTGACATGGCTGGGTGCCACCAAGCTTGATTCCTGAGTTTAATTCCTGAGGTTCACACAGTGAGAGAGCCGAGTCCTGGAAGGTGTCTGCTGACCTCGACACACTGCTGTGGAGGCACACCCATACCCATACCCAAATGATGAAGGGTTTTAAAAAGTAAGATGTGATCTGGGCATAGTAGTGCTTGCTTTTAACCCCATCTTTCAGGAGGCAGGCAGATCTCTGTGAGTTCAAGGTCAGCCTACACTATATAGTGAGACTCTGTCTAAAAAAATGTACAAACTGGAGGAAGCATGTGAGGAATGGTGTGGAAGGCTGACGTCAGAGCTTGATGTGGCCACTACACTCTTGAATGTATAGCAACTTTGGTTGCCTGCACAAGATTGAACTCATGACATCTTGTCATGAAGGGGGATGGGGGATGTATGAACCCGCACCTCTCCTTGAGGATTTATAAGCTAGTAATGGTTGCTGACAAAGGAGAGATGTTTCCTTTACTAGCATAGTCCTAGCCGGGCACAGTGGCACACTCCTGTAATCTCAGCACTCAAGGAGCAGAGGCAGGCAGATCTCTGTGGGTTTGAGGAGTTCGAGGCCAGCCAGTGTACAAAGCAAGTTCCAGGACAGCCAAGGCTTCACAGAGAAACAAAACAAAACAAAACAACAATATATTTTTTAAAAAAAGAAAAAGAAAGCTTACTGTCTTAAGTCACCACCGTCATCGCAGGGGGCATTTGAGGTCTGGAATGCGTGCGTTGTTCAGTTCCATGATTCTTCTGCCCCTCAGTGTCGGTTGACTCAGTGGTCCCTGTCGGCAAGATGAGATAGTTTGGAAACGCCCATCTATGCCTGTGGGAGGACGGAGCTGAAGGGCTCAAGCACACTGGGGACTGGGACTGACCTCTGTTTTTCCACTCAGTGCTCTTATGCCAAGAGTCATAAGCAAGGCCCTGAGCAGTGAAATCTCAGAGCCAGGACCTTTACCTGGTAACCAATACTTCCAGAAAGAACATGTCTGGAGGCAGAGGAGGATGTGGGGCGACTCTCACAACCTGGCCTGTGAGGAGGTTGCCGTGGGTCCTTCATGTTACTCACCGAGTTAGCCACTCGGGGTGGTTCAGATTTAAGGGGAGAGTGGTCAGATGCCTTGCCTCAGTACCAAGAGTCAAAAATCTGAGGACATTGTTAATCTAGAACAGATGCACATTCATATGCATGCGTGTGCACACAGGTACACACACTCAGTCGCATACACTCACACATACACACTTACACACACTCACGCAGACATCCCTGCCCACAATTCTTAAATACACACACCTATTCTCTCTTTCTCTCTCTCTCTCTCTCTCTCTCTCTCTCTCTCTCTCTCTCTCTCACACACACACACACACACACACAGAAACCTGCACAGCTCATGGATGGTCAAGCCTGCCTCTTGTGCCCGAACGCTTTTCGGGTATAGGTAGGCTAGAAGTAGCCGGCCCTTGACGATCTTGTTGGGGCAGAAGTAAGAGCTCACAGGCTCCCGGCAAGTGTCTGTCCCAGGACTTCAGGACTCTGTACAGTGTTTTCTGCCCTGGGACTTAAATCCATCATCTTCTGCACCCCTCATTCAATCTACTGAAAGCTGGTGTCCCCAGTCCAAAGTATCCATGAAGTCTGGACCCACAAGTCAAGTTGTGCTTACCCCCTGGAGTCAGGGGATGTTGGAGCAGGCAGCACCACACCCCTCACTGCGCTCTGAGACATGGAGCCAAGTCCTTGGTGGATCTCACACCTGGGCCCCTCGGTCCTGGCATCCTTTGCTGGATCTGTTCTGTGGAATGTGCTCAGCGTGGTCTCCTACCTGCCAGGAGGGTCCTGCAGAAGCCACTCACTTATGTGAACATTGCATGAGGCCTGGGGACTTCCTCTCTCCTACATATACATAGCCGAGAGGATGTGACTAGAAATAGAAAATAGAGGAAAACTCCTGGACCCAAGGCAGAGGCCACAGAGAGTTGCAGAGGGAACCAAAGGACCCCTGCCCTCACCCTTTTAGGAAAGGTGTAAGAGTACGGGTGTGCTAGCCCCTCCCATCAGCCTGGAATACAGATAGCATTCTGGCTTTGAAGTTGCTTGAACCAGAGAGACAAAACCCAGCTCACGCACCCCAATCTGCGGGTTGTGTAACTTGGGCTAATTCACTTGGCCCTCTGAGCACCAGTGTCTTTCTCTGAATGTTGAGAAAATTATACCTCTGTTCTTCCACTCAGCAATATTTAATGACTACCTACTGTGGCCAGAGGCTTCAGGGAATTAGATGACAAGAATAGGCCAAGGTCTGTATGGAGGAAGCTGTCATTAGATGAACATTTGTGCAAACAAATGCATATTTGCAAGCTGTGCTAAGTGCTATGAGGGAATCATGCAAGTACCTCCATGAAGGTACAATTCTGATGACATCGAGGAGGCCAAGGGCAGCTTTACTGAGGGGCTGACACACTTGGCTGTGTCTATCCAGCTGAAATGTATCCCAGGCAGTAGGGATGGCCTGTGTGAAGACTAGGGAAGGCTGTTCCAGAAGCAGGGTGAGCTACAGGGAACGGCATAAGTAGGAGGAATGTAGATGGAAGAAAGGCTGCAGCCAGGGAGATTTTATGCATATGACGCCATGATAGCTTGCTTTTATCAGCCCAGAACCTCAACTGGTAACTGGAGACAAGGACATGCCGGGACATGATTGGACTCACTCATGGCTACACATTTTGGAGACTTATTAAGAAAACAAGGGGCTGCAGAGATGGCCTAGGGGGTAAGAGCACTTGCTGCTCTACCAGGGCACCAGCATGCAATCATTGGCCTCTGCTGTTGACTAATGATGTAACATGACCAGCTGCTTCAAGGTCCTGCTGCCTCAGTTTCCCCACAATGATGGGCCGTAATGCAGAATTGTGAGTCAAATAAACCCTTTGACCCTCCCACTGAATTGTAACAGAAACTGAAAAAGAAACTAAGAAACCAAGAGCACAGAGGAGGAGGCCAGCGGGCACCTACCTGCACCAGCTCAGACTGGAGAAGGCTCCATCTATACCATGTGCACAAGTTCAGAAGGCACCATGTGACACACCTCCTAAGGCTGAGTAACTCCCAGGGGGAAGCAAGAAGACAAGGCTTCTATAAGCAGGGAAGGGGGCTGCTCAAAGAATAGAGGCCCAAGTCCCAGGCTGGACCCTGTGAGTACAGAAACCTGTAGCATGCCCAGGTGTGAATGTGGGGGAGGGGCCAAGAGGCTCTTGGGAGAGGATCCAGAGGAGTTCAGACTTCTGTGGGGCGTGTCTTCAGCATTTGAAGAACTGTCAAAGAGGCAGTAAGACGGGAGGGGGAGGGACTACAGAGCTTGATTATTAGAGTTGTATTAGTTGATTTCAAATCGTGCAATGTGATGGTTAGCGTTAACTGCCAATGTATTCAACATAATCTAGACTCCCCCAGGGAGATGAATGGCTGTCTGAGCTTGCCAGTGAGGGTCTATCTTGATCGCGTAGAATGTTATGGGGAAACCCATTTTAACTGCAGGTACCTAGGCAGGGGATCCTGCACTGAATAAAATGGAGAACGGAGCCGAGCACCAGCCAGCATGCATGCATTTATTACTCTCTGCCGTTCAACTGTGGACATAATGTGACCATCTGCTTTCAGCTCCCGCTGCCCTGACTTGCTCATCAAGACGGACTTGAACTGTGAGCTGAAATAAACCGTAAATCATGAAACACTCTGGGTGGTGCTAATTGGGTCCTTTGTAGAGAGATGGTTGTGGGTCTCCTTTAACGTGGGCACACTATACCAAGAGTACTGACAGCTGTACCAGGGAACGAGGCTTTGCTCTTCAGTCTCTGTGGACTCAGTTCATACAGTGCCCAACAAGCAGGCTGTGTGACTCACAGCTAAGAAATAGGCGTGGCTGTCCTTAGGTGTGCTCTCCCGAGTTCTGACCCATCGATTTTTCTCTGCCTGACCTGTGGCTTCCCCCACATGTTGTGTGTGCTTCGGATGGAATGATGGGATGGAGAAAGAGGGAAGGAATGGGGTTTCTGACCACATCACATTCTGAATGCCAAGGGAAGTCCATGCTGCTTAGTCCTGAATTCTTTTTTCAAAGCTGAACTGCAGTTCTCTGTGCTGAAGTGTGCTGCTCTGTGGTTTTTAGCAGTCACTGGTTGGCTAACCCCCACGATCAGCTTATTCTAGAGAGTTCCCATTGACTCTTTAAAAACATTTTTGTTGTTAGCTGTTTTGTTTTTGTTGAGATTGGATCTCACTTACACTATAGTCTGGGCTGGCCTGGAACTCACTATGTAGCCTAAGCAGGCCACAAACTCTCTGCAATTCTCCTGCTTCTGTTTTCTGAGCACTGGGCTTATAGATATGAACCACCACATACAGTTGTTGTTCTCTGTCCCTGTCTGTCTGTCTGTCGGTCTGTGTGTGTGTGTGTGTGTGTGTGTGTGTTAAATGCTCATCGATGCACATGCAGAATCCAAATCCAGAGGAGGATATTGGGTGTCTTTCTCCCCTCTTCTCACTCTTCCCTTTGTTGCCTAGAGACAGGGTCCCTCTTTCCGCTGACCAGTGAGCTCCTGGGATCTGCCTTTTTCTACACTCCCAATGTTGGGGCTATACACACACACAGTCATGCCCATTTTGTTTTTTAGGTGAGTGTTAGGAATTAGAACTCAGGCCCCCAGCCTGTACAGCAAGTGATCTTACCTGCAGAATCATCTCCCTACATCCTACCTTGGGTTTTTGAGACAGAGTCTCTCACTGGCCTGGGCTGCAGATGATTTGGGTAGACCAGCTAGCCAGCAAGTCTCTGCTTCCCTGGTACTGGGATTACAAACTCAACTACGATGCTCAACTTTATTATGTGGGTTCTGGGGATCAAACTAGCTCCCCATGTTCGTACAGCAAGCACTTTGCTGGCTGAGCCATGTCCCCAGCCCCATAATTTTTACCAGATACAGAAAAACATAAAGACTTTGACATATGAACAGGGCCCAGGTCATGATTTTCTTCTTGCATATCTCCAATTAACCTCTAATGTTTATGTCTTTCAGATTCCAATAATGAGAGATCCTGGGTGGATCCGAAAGGTGTGGCCTTCAAACATCAATGTGAGTGCAGTAGCTACGAGGTGTTCTTGTGCTTTCATGTGTCAAGACGAAATCTCCCTTGTAACAGTGCAGCTTCCTGCCACTGGGCAAACACAGTCTTCAGAATGGGACTGTGCCATTTAGTTGGTGCTCCCAGAGCACCCCCTGTATTTCATAAGCTCTGGCCCAGCAGTTAACCACTTGGCCTAGTTTCTGATTTTTTCCTCCTAGCCCATTCCCCTCCAGACACAGATGGAATTTTGTCATCTCTGTAATTAAAAAACCATCCTCTAAACTTTAGATTCTAAAGACTCCTCTCATAGTGGGAGAAGGTCCACATTCAGACTCGTGCCCTTGGTTGCCTTGACAGATGTCCCTGCTGTGGTCACTAGTGTCTTACTGGTAGCCTCATCAGAGCTCTTCACAGCTTCCTCTGGGTCCTGCTGTGGACTCCTTCCTCCTTGCAGCTGGTCCACACCTCAGGTCCCACCCCTTCCCATCATCTCTAGGATTATGCTCTGGCCTTGTTCAGTCTGCCCCAGGAACCCGTCTTTATGGATCTCTACCAGACCTCATATTCAGCAGCCAGATCCCCATTGTAAGTGATACAGCTCAGACGGAAAAGCATCTTGGCAGTCAGGAGCAAGAGATTATCACAAAGTCATACCACACAACAAACTTCACACAGGATATTTATTGGGAAGGGAAAATGCAAGAGGGGGGCTGCCTCTGCTTGGGTTAGAAGCAGCAAAGATCTGAGCAGGAGAAGGGCTTTATATAGGTTTTCTTGGTGGCAGAGCTTTCCAAGGTGACCTGAGATTGGAGGAATTATATGTCCTGATCTTGGGGCAAGCTCAGAGACTGAGATTTGGGAAACTTTCCTGCTAACTACCAAGTCCTTTTCTTAGCATACTGTCTCTTTGCCTTGTATCCTCATTCTTAAACTTTCGAGTCATCAAGAGGAGGACTGGAGGTACAGAGGCTGTTGGAGTAGTCCAAGGAAGAATCAATTCTCAAGGCTTATTCAACTCTACTGTGGCTTTTTCCTTATATGAGGTTATAAAACAAATAGCACGTTGGCTCTGCCTTTAAAGAACTCGCAGGCTGGAGGGTCTGAGGAGAAAGGCGTGGACTAAGGCTTTCAGAGGATCTCGAGGCCTAGTGAGATGCTTGTCCAGGCAAGAGATTCATTCTTGCGCCAATCTGAAGGCCCAATGGAGTGAGTGAGGAAGGCTGCCAAAGGAAACAGAGCTCCAGGGACTCTGTGAGGGATGAAGTTCTACTTCTAAACTGTAGAAGAGAAGTGGACACAATGGGAAGCCAGGAAGCCTGAGTATCGGGCAGTTAGTGGCTGTTGAGCTTGGAACGGGGAGCCAGTGTTCTGTGAGAAGGAGCAGGAAGTCTCTGGGTAAGCAGGGTCTTTTTCTATGGGTGGCAGCATAGCCTGGTGGTCATGGAAGTAGCCTGACTTTGCTTCCTGTGACCATCTCATTATTCTGAAGACCCTGGGGTAGAAGCCATGGTTACCAGGTTTCCAGCCTACCCCTGGTCCCACATGCGGGCCAGCTGTTATGGTTCACAGGAGAGTCAGGTGAGGGAAGCTGCCCATTGGTCCTAGATGTGGCATCCTTTGCAAAACTAACTCATCCTAACAGGGCAAGAGACACTGGGCGAAATTACAGAACACCTTCATCTCCTGTGGGAGGGGCTGAAAATCCAAACTCGTGGCCATTGCTCTGCCACTTGCGGTGTCTGGGAGACACTGAGAGAGATGTCTAATGGCATACTGCCTCCTGTATACAGTAGGCACTCACCTGGTCTCACACATGAGCACTGCTGTTTACCACACACCTCTGCAGTGGGAGAGGAGTGGTAACAGCTTGTCTGAGGTGGCTAGAGAAAGGTTAGGAGCACTTTTAGAGAAAGGCCTCCAACATAAGGTGAGTCTTCTGAGGAACGATGGAAGAACCCTTACAGTTGGCGGAGCATGAGGTAAGAAACAGCACTGGGCCCCAGGGCTGGAGAGACGAGCCATTGGAGATACAGAGAGAAGGGGACTAGATGGCGGGAGCTGATGCCAGTGACTATGAGGACTTATCTGGTCTTCTAGGAACTGCAGGCTTTACCCCGTTGATAATGGGACATCTACCTCAATGCTCTGTTTGCTTCCAAATCTGATTAGATCTCTCTCTCAGTTGTGATTGTTAGTGTGTCAACTTGACAGAACCTGAAATCACCTAGAAGGGACTCATTGAGGGGGTGTCTAGATCAGGTTGGCCCATGGCATGTCTTGTAGGGCTTGTTTTGATGACTAATGTTCACTGATGTGGGGAAGCCCAGTCCACTGTCGGCGACTTAGGGGCTTGGATGGGTAGAGGAATTGAGCCGAGTACTAAGCATACATACGTTCATTCCCTCTCTGTTTCTGATTGTGGATGTGACTAGTTGCTTCAGGTTCCTGCCTTGACTTCCCCCCACAGTGATGGACTATTAACCCAGACTGTAAGCTAAAGCAAACACATCCTCTTCTGGGTTGCTTTTGTCAGGGTGTTTTATGACAGCAACAGACACGAAAACTAGGAAATGGGTAAAGATGGCTCTCTCGTTCCCAATATTGAGTTAATGTTGTGCTGGCTAGTTTTACTTCAGCTTAACACAGGCTGGAGTCATCAGAGAGGGGGAAGCCTCAGTTGAGAAAAGGCCTCCTTATGACTGAGCTGTGGGCAAGCCTGTAGGGCATTTTCTTAATTAGTGATTGATGGGGTAGGGCCCAGCCTATTGTGAGTGGTGCCATCCCTGGGCATGTGGTCCTGGGTTTTCTAAGAAAGCAGGCTGAAAAAGCCCTGGGGAGCAAGCCGGTAAGCCGTACTCCTCCATGGCTTCTGCATCAGATCCTGCCTCCAGGTTCCTGCCCCGTTTGAGTTCCTGTTCTCACTGCTTTTTAAATTTTTTACTTTTTTCCTTTTCCATTTATTTATTTATTTGATCGCTTTACAGCCTGGTCCCAGCCCCCTCCCTCTTCTCCTCCCAGTCTCACCCTCATGTCCCCCTCCCTTTCCCCCTCTCCTTCTCAGAGAAGGGGAGGCCCCCAAGGGTTCTCGATCCACCCTGGTACCTCAAGTTGCAGCAGGATTAAGCCCATCCTCTGTCCCTGGGGCCTGATAAGGGAAAGGGATCCAGCAGCAGGCCACAGGGTCAGACACAGCCCCTGCTTCCACTGTTAGGGAACCCACATGATGACCAAGCTGCACATCGGCTACATATGTGAAGGGGGTCTAGGCCCAGTACAAACATGCTCTTTGGTTGGAGGTTCAGTCTCTGTGAGCCCCCCCAGGCCCAGGTTGGTTGACTCTGTAGGTCTTCTTTTGCGGTCTTTGACCTCTTTGATGTTGAACTGTTATATGGAACTGTGAGTGAAATAAGCCCTTCCCTCCCCAAGTTGCTTTGGTCACGGTGTTTCATCACAGCAGTAGTCACCCTAAGGCTCATCTTTTGAAGCAATGGGAGCAAAGCACACGTTGGTCCTTCCTGTTGATGCGCTTCCTGCTCTATGGTTTTCTCCTGCAGGCATTATGCCTGCAGTGCTCTCAGGTGGCTGGTGAGAGTCACGAGCCCTGATCTAGAAATGCACTGAGTGGCTCTCAAAGCCAATTGTTGTTTTTTAAATATCAGTTTGTGGGGTAGCGGTGTTCATTACCAACAGGCACCCACTCAGTCGGTTACAACCATAACGTATTTCATTTAGAGCCCCACACTGCGCAGAACTTTCATTTTCTATTCAGTGGCTTCTTCGTCCTCTAGGGATGGCCCCAAGGCCTTGTCTCATTTGTCAGTGACCACACTTTAGTGACAGCTCAGTTTTCTGTCTTTTTCTGTTTATAATCTTCCACATCAACCATCTCTTTTCCCACCCTAGGGAGCACCTTGTTTTGGACTCTCTTTCCTGTCTCTCGTCAGAGGCCTGGGTATCTTGTTGAGTCTTAACTTCCTTGAGAGCAGATTCCTCTCCTATGTACTTAGTTGCCACTGGGCCTGGCATGTTGCAAGCATCAAGGTGCCCTCTGCCAAGGGTGGTGACACCTTCTGGACCATGGCAGGGCTCATCCATTTATTTTTAGTGTGATGAATATATTTTTTTTATCATAGCTTTATTTGTAACTATGATGAGCCTATTTGTAGCTCCATGATGTGATAATTAGGCATTCATTTAGAAACTATTTGTTGAGTGTCAGGCACAGTTTAGATATGTAAAAATCAATGGTCTTTATCCTTTTGCTGTGGCGGTCTCTGGAGAGCGATTCCTAACAGTCATGCATACAAATGGAACATTGCATTTGGAGTGCAGATGTGCAGCACAGAGCTGATGTAGTTTGCTGGGGGTGGGTGGGGGGAGTGATACTTAAAGTGAGGTTGAAGAAGGTAAGTAGGCCCTTAGCCCAGGGCCTTTCTGTATGGGAAATGGTCTGTGATAGCCATGATTTTCAGTTTGGAATGAGGGAAAAGCACAAAGTGAGCAAAAGAAAAAGAACAAACGGCAAGCAGCAGACAGATAGAAGCAGCAAATAAATGAGAAAATATCATCAAATCAGGGGCTTATGGCATGCAGCAGAGGACGAGCTGAAGTCATGAGGGAGGTTCTGATTGGAAATTCCTAGGCAGAGTAGACTGATCTCTCTGTTCGTGAGCTTCCAGCTTCTGATCCCCACTGCAGGCATTTCTATTTTTCGGGGTAAACATGGTAACGCCAGATGGAAACGCTGTACTGTCCAGCTGTTCTCTAGAGTGCTATTTGCTGGTCCCCTACTTCCCTGCTTCAAGACCAGCAGACCTGTCTCAGGACAGGGTGTCTTAGACGACTCTTGCTATTAACATGCTCAAATCTGAGACAAGGAGGGGAGCCTCCTCGTCTGCTTTCACTAAGAACAAGTGCATGGCAACTTACCAATATAATTGATATTGCAAGGGTGCAGCATGGACAGAGGCACCAAGCAGAAGGGATCTGACAAGAGTGAAGCATGAAAATGACCCAAGGAGGCTTGAACCTAGAGCCAGAGGGAAGTGGCGAAGCCAGGGCAGTGGTGGCTGGCTTCTGACTGGTGGTCAGACATTCAATGAAGGCGTAGAAGTGTACCTCTCTGAGCTGTGTGCTCTCGTGGAGCTGGGTAGCCCCGGGTCTCCTGACTGCAGCAGAATGGAGCAGTGGCTTGGCTGGTTCTCACAGTAGATGCCGCAAAGCAAATGTTCCAGAGGAGACTTCAAGGGTGGGGTGGGGGCATTCTAAGAGTAGGCTCAAGAGGTTTCTGAACTTGTGATTACCAGGAATTAATTTTTAAAAATCAAATGTGTGATGGACCTAAGGTGTTTCTGGCATCACATGACATCACTGCAGCCTTGGCTCTTCACACACAGTGTGTGTGTGTGTGTGTGTGTGTGTGTGTGTGTGTGTGTGTATGTGCTTTGTGCGCATGTGCTGTCACTCTGCAGGTTCAGCCAACAGAGCCTGAAGCAGTCAGCTCAGGTTCATTTCTATCGTCTCACAGTGCTTTATACAGTGCGTACACAGTTCTCTGCTATTGCACTAATAGAAACATCACGGTTTAATGACAGAAAGAGATTTTTGTATTTTGCTACCATCAGTCCTTAGCATGTAAATAACAAATTAGTGACTTTAGATTGTATTAGTCAAGCAAGCACACACATTTCATTACTATGAAAATTTGCTATTGTCTTTAATTATAAAATGTTAAACTATTACTTTAGAGATTTTCTTAGTTTGATTTTATCTGCATGAGTGTCTTACCTGTATTTATGTGTGCCATATGCATGCAATACCCATAGAGGCCACAAGATGGTGTCTGATCCTCTGGGACTGTGTTTAGATAATTGTGAGGCACCGGTAATCTAACCCAAGTCCTTTGCAAGAACAGCCAGGGCTTTAACCACTGAGCCATGTCTTCAGCCACCAAATAACTATATTGAGTAATTTTTTTCCGAGTTATTAGCAGAAATTGTTTAACTTGTGTATTATTTTATATACCTATGAACTCAGGGTCACAATAAGCTTTCTTGGTTGAGAAGCTGTCATGAGTGGGAGTTTAAGAAGCCCTGATTTAGATGCTAGGTCAGAGGTGGAAGATGCCAGACAGTTCTGTTCATTGTTGCTATCTAGCAGAGGACCTGGGGTCCTCAGGTGACATGCAGGGTCACCCAGTAATGTCAGAGAACAAAGTGGAGCCTGGTTCTCCTGTTCTGCTGACTCTTTCTTGTCAGGACATCCTAGACTCTAGAAATATCTGAGATCTTTTGTTTGTTGTTGTTCACTAGACTTGACTTTGGGGGTGGGGGTGGGGCAAAATAAAACAGAATAGGCTGGGTGCCAGGATTCAGCGCAGTGATCTGGCAGTCACTTTTCCTGTGGGGACTTGGGTAGTCCATGGGTGGGGTGTGTGGTCTGGCCCAAGGGCAAATGTGGAACTCTGAACTTTCAGAGCAAGTTTTTTTGTTCCCTCTTGACTCATGGGGTAAAACTGTGGTTCCCCCTTCATACATCTCCAGCATGGAGCATCCCCGTGTCCAGATCATCCTTGATGGGGATAAAGGTGGGAGGAAAGCCACTAAGGACCCCTGAGGCCGATCAAAGCGGAGTCACAGTATCCTTCAGCAGCTGGCTCTTCTCCATTGGCCACTCCAGGTCCACCTGTGGTCTGCTCAATGAGGGACAAGGCAGCTCTCCTTGGGCTTCTCAGACTCCTTTTGCGAAGACACAGCAGCTTACTTTGGAAGGGAGAGAGAAGGGGAAGGGGAGAGGAAGAGAAAGAGAGAGAGAGTTCATTGAGTCAGGCCAGGAAAGGAGCATTAAAGGAATCTTAGTCAACATGTTTTCCCTTAGCCCTTTCCCAGTGAGGACACTGGAAGCCTCCAGACAAAAGAGAGATAGATCCCTTGGCTCAGTCCTGACTCCTTTGTTAAAGGGACCACAAATCCACACTTCCAGGTCTTTCAGATTTTTTTTTAACCAACGCCATCTGTCTCCTGCATGCCAGCCTTGGCATTAGACCATCGTTTCTCCATTTCCTGTTTCCTCACTGGCTTTTTCTCCTTAGGTTAAACAACTTTGACCATTGTGCTTAGAACATGACTTATGGTCCCTTTGCTCACTGGGTCATAGTCTTCTAAACAGGTGAGCTAGCATCCTTGCGAGAGCAGTATGATGGCCACAGTGAGTGTGATCCTTCAGGGAGGACCAGCGAAGAGCTGCAGTGGGTAGTGTATAGTGTGTAGTTGTAGCATAGTGACCATTCTGGTGGTCCCATCATTTAGAAGGGAAAAGCAGGAGAATCAGGAGTTCAAGGCGAATAGGCCCTTGGTCTTTTGGCTACATTTAAGTGTAGAACTTCAAGGCCAGCCCTTAGGTACATGGTAAATTTGAGGCCAGCCCGGGATATACAACCATGTCTCAATCACATCAGGCCAAACCAAGCCAAACCCACCCCAATCCAACTCAACCAAAACCTTAATTCTCTTGTTTTGGACTGTCATAGATTTGTAGCACAAGACCAGAGAGTTCATAAAGCACAGAACTATGGACCTTATTCTTGTGGCTCATGATGCTGAATTAAGTGAACATTTTTTCTCTGATCTCAAGAAAATAGTTCACACATTTGAGGACAAGAATTGTACCTTCTTATGTGGGGAAGATACCCAGAGATGTACTAGTGTGGCGGTGGGCTGTCAGGCTTCACTACAATGAGCAAGTATGTGTGGAGAAAGAGAATCAGAACAGTTTATACCCTATGAAGGGAAGAGGAACTGGAAATGCAAGGGTGGTGAGGGATAGCCTTATGTGAGTAGCCTGCACTCCCACCTGAGGCCATGGTGAGGCCCCGGCCTATGCCATGCCTGGGTCTGTGGCCCTATCCATATTATGTTGATATCCATGGCCCATGTTATCACCAAAGGCCATGAAGATGGCACACTTCCTGGTCTGGACTGCCTTCTGGGGCTATGTTGATGTCTGAAGTCTCTCTGGCCCCACCCCTCACTGGCTTTGGCACTTTGGAGAGCTGGCCCTGCCCCTCACTGCCTTTGGCACTCTGGAAAGCTGGTGTGGCCCTTTGCCTGGGGCAGTGCTGGAGAGCTGTCCCGGAAGGTATGAGCACCAGAGAGCCAGTCCTCCCCCTTTGCAGGGTGGGGAGGGGGAGAGTGCAAGAGCAGAGAGTGTTGACAGGGAGGGACAGGGAGATAAATGGGATTGGGGTGCATGATGTGTAATTCACAAAGAATCAGTTAAAAGTTTTTGAGTTTTTTTTTTTTTAAAGAACTAACTTCAGGCAGAGATGAATAATGTGAATTACCCTCAGCTTTGGTTTAGGAGGATTGTCACACTCTGTAGTTATTTTAAGAGTCTGGTGCTCAGTAGGAATTTTTCGTAGATGTTTTAGGTACCGTCACATTCTCTAGGAGGACAGCTCAGGGTGCTAGATTTGCCTGTGATGTACCAAGAGGGGCTGTCCCATAAGGTCAAGCCAAGAAATAAAGCAGAGATCTCCTGTGGTTCCTACACCCTTCTGTCCAAGACTGTAAACAGTGGTGCATGCGCTGCAGAGCCACCCAGCAGCGCAGGATGCCCAACGCAACAGAAGAAAACCAAGTCCTCCCTGTAAGAGCTCATCTTCCAAAGGCAACTAGCTCTCTTTTCATGGCTCAGGAGCACTGACTGAAAGCCACACAGAATGGCACGGTCAAGACTCTGCACACAGTCAGACTCTGTGCACAGTCAGGCTCTGCCTAAGGCTTCCAAGTTTCACCTTCACAACTGTTGTGGAGCATTAGCTACCAGGAAGCTGATGGTGAGATTTGATCCTAGGTTTTCAAATAGCATGTGGAAGAAAAGGAGCCAAGGTGTGCCTTGACTCTCGGTGAAAGGCCGGGAACCTAGCGTGACTCCCAGGCAGACTTCTGACACCTGTGTGGTGGCACTGTCGCCGTGTATAGGACTCATCCCTCTTCAATAACTTTCCACCTTTACAGCCATTTAAAAACCTTTGTATGAGCTAGTCAGTATAATGTAGTACTTGTGTCCTGTGATTCTTCATGGCTTCCCTTTCTGTTTTAGGTATCTCTTTTTAAAAATGTGTACGTGTGTGTGTGTGTGTGTGTGTGTGTGTGTGTGTATGTGTGTGTGTGTGTGTGTATGTGTAGGTCAGATGACATCTGAGGAAGGCTGTCTATTTCCTTTGAGACAGAGTCTCTTGTTGACTTGGAACCCACCAATTAGGCTAGACTTACTTGGCTGGTGAGCCTCAGGGTTGTTCCTGTTTCAACCACCTCATTCTAAGATTACAAACTCATGCTATCATACTCTGCATGTTTTTGAAGATGGCTGAAGGAGCTTGAACTCCATCTTTCACATTCGCAAGGCAAGCGTGTCACTGTCCAGGTTATGGCCCCAGCCCCTGTTTTAGGCATTTCAGAGAGCTCATGCATAGTTTCGACTTCCTGGAATCAATGCCTTCTAGTTAGTATCCATCACAAAAACATCAATATGAGAGTTGGTAAACAGCACTAATTGCCCATGCTCTGTTAAGAAAGGTGGGTCCTTTCATCCTTTGACAGTTTCTGTTTATTGGGTGCCATTTTCTAGATTATGGGTTCTGTGATTTCAAAAGCTGCTGAGAACTCCAGTCTCAGAAGGATCGTGACCCATCCACCCACTTCCAGCATTGCCCAGGTTCTATGGTGAAGCCCAAGCTGGTCTCTAGGCAGTTGCTTGAGTCCTCATCCACCTCTCTCTTCTAAGCTCCATCCGATGGTGATGTCACACCCCAGTGGTGACATCATAATCCTGACAGCCACCAATGAGTCTGGAGCCTTAGCAGAGAGTGGTCATGAAAGAAAGCTGGAGAAGGGGAAACAATACGTGGGGGGAGCTGGGGGAGGGAGGATGGGGAGGAGAGGACAGGAGGAGGGAAACCCAGGGACTCCGTCATGCCTACCCTAACCACGACCACAGAGGGCTGGCCTAGCTGACTGATACCTACAGGACAGTGAGGAACCAGGAACCAGCCACTGGGAAACTATAGAGCTCACAGGCAGGGACCTTCCTGTGACGTTGATGGAAGACAAATGGGGTCCTCACAGCCTATTCTCCAAGTGTGGGAGAACAGACTTTCTTCAGGCAACTAAGGTACATGACACCAGGGAGGGAGGGCAAGGCAGCTTTGTGTGCTGGTATTTATGTATGTTGTACGTGTGTGTTGACATGTATGAACTTGCATGCAATGGTATGGGTGCCAGAGGCCAGATGGGGATGCTGGGTATCCTCCTCTTACATTTTCCACCTTAGTCTTTTGAGACAGGGTCTCACTGAACCTGGAGCCGGGCTGGCAGCCAGAAAGCTGCAGAGAACCCCCTCACCCCTGATCTCCCCATGAGAGTTGTGGGCATAGATGCTGGTGCAGACACACTTGACTTTCAACAGGAGTTCTGGGGACTTGAACTGTGGTTCTCTTGTTTGCATATCGAGCACTTTCATCCACAGTGCCATCTCCCTAGGTGCTCTTTAGATGTCTCAGTTTCGCGCACTGGCTTCTCGAACATGAACTCAGTTTTATATCCAGGCACTTTGCTGAAAGTGAACATGAACTCAAGTGGATAACCGTTGAGAGAATTTGTGGAAAGTAGAGCTCTGTGGCAAGGCTTTGGGAGGCTCATATTCGCACTATGTTAATTGCTTTCCTATAAACTTTTTTCTTTTTTTAAATTTTTTTCTTTATTATTATTTGTTATAATCTATCCACTTTGTACCCAGCTGTAGCCCCTTCCCTTCCTATGAACTTTTATGTAGCTCTTTCCATCCTCATTTTCATCTTTCTTTCTTTCTTTCTTTCTTTCTTTCTTTCTTTCTTTCTTTCTTTCTTTCTTTCTTCTCCAACCTTTCGTAGTTTAGAACCCCAAAGCATGCCTGTAGGGCCTAGTTAGAAGTCCTTTAGGTCATTGGAGGCACTACCCTGGGAAGAGATTGATGCTGATTGACTTGGAAGAGTTAGTTCATATAGGACTGGGCTGTTGTAAAGCAAAGTTACCCCAGGTCTGTGTGCCGGTTGCTCCTTCTAATCCTTCCCCATTTTGTGACCCAGCCAAGGATGCTGATCAGAAGGGGCCAACTGAGCTTGTGTCCAGTTTCCAAAACAGTGACCCATATGCATTCCTTTACTTTATCAAGTAGTTTGTTTTCTCAACAAAACAGGATCTGTGTCTTGTGGCAAAATATACTGCGATGTAACATAACTTTTTAGGGACTTTATATCTTCAGCCAAAGACATACAAAAGACAAGATACTGTTCTGCTTCCACAGAGCTTGGATTTCAAAGTGAACTGTTTCAAAGACAACAACCAGAATGACCTGTGTGTGTGTGAAGGAGAGAATGGGGGGGGGGGAGGCATACAGGAGCCAACCTCAACCTTGTGGGCTTTTCTGCTCAATATTCAACATGCGCTGCGAAGGAAAGCAGACAGTATGGTGGTTTGAACGAGAACGGCACCCGTAGACTCATATATCTGAATGTCTGGAATGTCTGTTCCCAACAGTGTTCTGTTTAGGAAGGATTAGGAGGTGTGGCCTTATTAGAGGAGGTGTGTCACTGGGGGTGGACTTTGAGGTTTTGAAAGCCCATGCCAGGCCCAGTCTGCCTCTCTTTCTCTCCCTCCAACTAGTGGCTCAGGTGTAAATTCTCAGTGACTGCCCCAGCCCCAAACCTGCCCACCTGCTGGCATGCGCCCCATCTCGATGATCATGGACTCATCCTCTGAAACTGTAAGCGAGTCCCCAGTTAAATGCTTCCTTTCATGCGGTGCCTTAGTCTTGGCGTATTGTCGCACAACAGAACAGTTGCTAAGGCAGATGTTCATGCACAAAAGCGGGAGAGTGGCTGTGACATTCATCTCTTCTTACTTTATCCTGAAGGGTTTCACTCTGCAGCCTCAAAATTCTCCACCAAAACTCTCACCCACAGTACCACACTTATTGTCACCTGGGCAGGTTCCCTGTGGGTTTTACCTGCTTCCTGAAGCTTGGCAAAGTTGCCCTTTTAACTCTGTATCATATTCTTCCCAAGCAAAGTCAAGGTCTAGAGACTGCCTCTATCTTGCTGTATTTCCAGGGAGCTTTGAGCATCTCACATCGACCAAAAGCCTGGCAGCTGCTCGGTGACTCTGGCTTTAATGTGGCAATACATATAGATACAGTCACACGTGTGCCCGTCCGCATACGCCACACACACACACACACACACACACACACACACACACACACACTTGCACACACATTCACTTACACAGGGGTTGGCCTGCACGGTAACAAACCAGGATTCTGCCTCGCCCACTGTGACTGACATGTTGTGTCACTCTCTGGCCTTGCCTTTTTTTCCAGTGAGCAGAAGGGCACAAGCCTGGGTGACGCTCCTCAGGGAGACGTGTAGGCATTCCAAGTTCCATTTTATCAATCGCAACTATGTGAGAGGACACGGGAGGCCTCCCTTTAAAGGTGTGATCAAATCCAAGTTCAGGTGCACCATGGCCAAAGCCACACAGCAGATGAGAGGCAGGAACATAAGGCCATCGCTCCTGACTTCTAAATCTTTCGTTCTTTCCCTATAGAGTACTCAACAATTCGATACAGGCAAAAGACATGTGCGTGTGTCTGTAAATTAAAAGAGAGTGGTAAAAACAGTAAGCTCCAGCCTCTCTCTCTCTCTCTCTCTCAAAAATGTGGAAGGCAAGACAGGGAGATCTGAATGTTGACTTCTGGCCTTTGCATGCATGTCTCTGCATGCACACATACACACACTCAAAGGGGTATGGAAAGAAATTTGTAAGCAGCTGCCACAAATACTCCATGGAAAACATGGAAGGTAATCTCTTTCCCTTATTGCACAAGGATAAAGGAAGGTTAGAACGCTGTGATACCACCGCACAGCTCCATTCACAAAACAGAAGGGTGGAGAGGTAGAAACAAGGGCCAGAAGGCTAAGGTGTTCCCAGGCCAGGCAGGTAAAGGATAATGTCTGCCTGGAGTGTTTTGACTCTCCTATCAGATATATGGAACATTATTTGAATACAATGTCAATGCAGTGCTTTATGTTAAATTTCATGTCACTTTCCCATGTACAAAGTGTTTAAATCCAGGAAGCTGCTGTCAAGTCTTCTAAGCAGCCATACTCTTTCCTCTGTCGACCAACCTTATGCAAGTCAGCTCATGGGTCATTCAGTAAGTCTGCTGAGCCTCTCCTGTGGGCCCTACACACAGCAGACCCTGTGGGATGGGGGAAAAGCAAGAAGTCTTTCTCCCCAGTAACCCCAGGTTCTAGGTCAACCATGACAGGTGTCCAGGTGGCAAGGTGGCAGCTGCGGCTTATGCAGGCAACTTTGAAACTATTTTCATTTGTTGGCAAACCCCAACCCTCTAGTTTCCTCAGATGATTAAGGAGCCTGTCCCTGGGCTCTGTAGACTTTTATCTTAAGTGGTACAAAGGTCTATTCACTGAACCACCTCACAGTAGCTGAACAATGACTTCGGATGTCTTATTACTGCAGACTGGCTGCATAGAAACATGGCTTTATCTGGAAGCCAGCTTCCCTTAGTGAAGCCAGAGGCTGGACAGCTCACTAACTCACCCCAGGCTGTGGCTCAGGTTCTCCAGCTTGCTGGCCAGCTTCGAGGAAGAACCAAATAACCTCAATAAACCTTCTAGACAGGTTGGCTTTGTGGATTTAGAGCCACTTGGGATTCATTTATTTTTTTTTTTAATTTCCTTATTTATTACAATGAGGTTTTCTAGTCTGTTTAATCAATGGTTAGGACATCTCAGACATTAAGAAAGAAAACTATAAATGGGGTGGTTTAGCAACAAATTCTTTTCTTACCATTGCAGAGGCTGGAGGTCCAAGATTAGGGAGCCAGCATGCTGTGGTTCCGGTGAGGGTGGCTTCCTCAGTCTCACAAGAATTCTAGTCCACCCTTGACCTTAGCTAAGCCTATTCACCTCCTGAAGGCCCTGCCTCCTGGTACTGTCATAGTGTTGATGTATGAATTTGGAGGAGGCATAAATGTATAGTTAACAGCAGATAATTTTCTTATTTGCACCTGAAAAATAATTCCAAATATTCTATGCCCACAGAGGCCAGGTGAGGGCTTCAGATCTACTGGGTGCTGGGAAGGTCAGCCCTTAACTGCTGAGCCATCTCTCCAGCCCCTGCTCCAGAGTGAATTCAACTAGGGGCTGGGGAGTAGCTGAATTGGTAGAATGCTTGCCTCAAAGGCAAAAACCATGGGCTTGCTCTCCGACATTGTATAAAGCTGGGTGTAGGGGCCTGTGCCATGGCTACATAGCAAGCTGGAGGCTATCCTAAGTTGTATGAGACCCTGTCTTAACCAAACAGAGAGTAGAGTAGGTTAGCCTAGGATATATTTGATACAACCTCTGTGCTGCTGTGGCTAACATCTGTTCTGATTGGCTCGTACACATGTCATTCAAAATAGTCTGACCAGGCAGGGAGGCAGCATTCAGGAGAAGACTGAGGGGTCAGCTTGGAGGGAGAAGCCTGAAAAGCTAGACGCACACATTCTGCTCTGAAGTGTACCCAAAGGATCATTTCTCAGGTGACAATGCAGGGGTGAAATGGGCGCTGTAGGCCTAGAAGTGGACCAGAGGAAAAAGGCGGCAACGTTCGGCTGAAGGAAGAACATGGATCTCACTCCATCGCATCATTCCAGAGATCACTGCAGCCACCAGGGATAGCCACTTATGGTACTGATGGAGCAAGAGGGAAAAAGATGCAGCACTGCCTTGAACGGCCAGGGAAGGACAGATGTTTGAAACAGCAGTTAGTGGAGGCCACGATGAGGAAGGAAGGAAGCAACAACAGGTTTCAGCGGATAGCTTGCTGGTCTTCCAGAGACTAGAGTTTGAGTCCCAGCACCCATGTTGGGTGGCTCAGAACCCCAGCTCCAGTGGAACTAATGACCTCCTCTGGCCTCCTTGAGAACTCACACACGTGCTACAACACACACACACACACACACACACACACACACACACACACCCTAAAACACATAAGTGTGCAAGCTCAGTGGGGAAGAAATGCCCTAAGTACTGCCCAAGGCCTCCCCAAAGAAAAGCAAAGTTTGAGCCAGGTGCAGTGGTATATGTCTTTAATTCTAGCACTTGGTGGGCAGAGGCAGAGGCAGAGGCAGCTAGAGCTCTGTGAGTTCGAGGCCAGCCTGGTCTACAACGTGAGTCCAGGACAACCAGGGCTGTTACATAGAGAAACCTTGTCTTGAAAAACAAAACAAAACAAAACAAACACCCCTCCCCCTCCAAAAAAAGAAAAGTTTGGAGTTGGGGTGTTAGAATTTGCAGGGCCAAGTGTAGAGAGGAAGAAGTCCCAGAGAAGTCTGCAGAGGACCTCCTTTCCTCTGACTGAGCCTCAGTCTGCACATGGCTGGTCGAAGCTGCAAAAGGGGCTTATGGCTGGAACCATCTCCAGAGATGATGATCCAGGTCTGGAATAATTTCAGTTGGTGGTGGCTTCATAACAGGCCCACAGATTCTTTGGTGATCTCTCTTTCAACATGAGAGTTCTGATCCTACTTCCCCTGAGTGTGGCTGGATTTGCTTACTCGTCTGGTTCTCAGGAACAGAATGTGGTGTGAGGGAGGGTGTGGCCAGGGATGACTTCTGCAACTAGGTCGTAGAAGGTATTCTGGCTTATACCTTGCGCTCTCTTAGACCCACCACACTGGTGGAAGCCAAAGCTATGCCATTCAAGCCAACCAGTGGGGCAGGTCCCCGTGGAAAGGATCCAAGCCTTCACCAACAGACATTGAATCAAGCTCTTTTGAAAGCAGGTCCCAGCCCTAGTCGCTGTGGCTATGACCTTTCCCATGATCCTCGCTGGCTAACACTGACCATGGAGGCAAAGTTCTAACCAGCAACAGATAGCCATCGGGGTGGGAGGACTCCCTCCATTGTGGAGCTTTGGCCAGCAGACCAGGGAGGGAGTCCTATGGCGTTAGTGGCAGATGGGTCCTAGCGCAAAGGCTGTACCAGATCTGTGGGAGCCAGGCCTGAAGTCACGCCTCAGCAGGATTCAACTAATACCAAGTGTCTTACCTGCATCTCAGAGCAAATCCCAATAAAACTGAAAGGAATGCAAGGAAACCCGGCCACCCACAGGCAAAATGTCCTTGTGAAAACATGAGGCCTGTCAAGAAGCAGGTGCAGCGAGCGGCGTATTGCATTCTGGAGAGAAGTCACTCAATAATCGTGTTTTCAATGACCCAACACCCAGCAGAAGCAATGGAAGGGAGGGGAGAAGTGTTGTTTGGCTCACAGTCTCAAGCGGTCCGGAAAGAGATGGTGGGATAGGAAGCAGGGGGAATTACAATCTTCAAGTTGTGTCCCTGTTGGTCTATGTCAACCTGGCCAGATTCTGTGCCCCAAAGGTCACACAACTGCCTGCTGCCACAGCTGGGAAAGCAGTTTTCAAACACAGGAATCCATCAAGGCTGTTTTGTACTCAGACCGCAGGATAAGCAGAGACAGTATTGTCAGAGATGGTAGAATAGTAGGTAAACATGCTAAGATAATTTTTTAGTTTTTTTTGAGGCAGGGTTTTTTTTGTGTAGTCATGGCTGTCCTGGAATTTACTCTCTAGACCAGGCTGGCCTCGAACTCAGATTTGTCTGCTTCTGCCTACCAAGTGCTGGGATTAAAGGTGTATGCCACCATGCCCTGCTAAAATAAGTATTCTTTAAAAAAGTGTACGTATGCATGTAATATACCATTTGCATACCTGGTGCCCAGAGAGGCCAGAAAAAGGGAGTCAGGTCCCCTGGAGCTGGAGTTACAGATGGTGGTGAGCCATCATGTGGGTGCTGGGAACTGAACCTCGGTTCTCTGAAAGAGCAGCAAGTGCTCTTAACTCCCAAGCTATCTCTCCAGCCCCTAAAATAACTATTCTTCAACTATATTACTGCTTTGTTACTTGCACTAGTGTCAATATGCCCATAGTGGTGTGAAATGTGAATACCTGGAGTTAGTTGGTGTTGTCCAGAGAAACAGGGTCCACAGAACACAGGCAGTTTTGGGTAGATGACAGCATTGTGAGAGAACTGGCTCAAGGGATGCAGGATGCTGGGTGCTGAGAAGTCTCCGGTCTGAAAGCAGAGGACCAGCGAGGTCAGTGGGATTGCTCAGTTTTTGCAAAAGAGTAGGAAAGCTTGAAGTTCATATGTCCAAAGACAGTAGAATGAGAGAGAGAAGAAGGAGGGACAGTGAATTCCATTTCCCCTTGCCTTTGTGTTTTCTATGGGTAGTTTATGTCAACTTGACACAAGCTAGAGTCATTGGAGAGGAACTTCATTGAGAGAATGCTTCCATAAGATTGGCATTTTCTTAGTAATTGATATGGGGGGGGCAGCCCATTGTGGGTGGTGCCATCCCTGGGCTGGTGGTCCTGTGTTCTAAAAAAAGCAAGCTGGGCAAGCTATGGAGAGCAAGCTGGTGAGCAGTACTCCCCCATGGCTTCTGCTTCTATCACCTCCTCCCTCCAGGTTCCTGCCCTGACTTCCTTCAGTGATGGAATGTGCTGTGGAAGTGTAAGCCAAATAAACCCTTTCCTCCCCAAGCTGCTTTGGCCATAGTGTTTTATCACATCAATAGTAACTCTGACCCAAGACCGTGTTCTATCCAGATGTTCAGCTGAGAGATGATGACTAAACACATCAATATGGAAACTCAGTCTTCCTCAACCCATTGATTCATATGCCATTCTCTCTCCAATACTCTCATGAATGCACCCAGAAATAATAAATAAATAAGGAAAGAAAGAAAGAAAGAAAAAGAAAGAGAAAAGAAAGAAAGAAAGGAAGGCCTTACCAGCTATCCAGATGTTTCAGGACTCAGTTGACTATCAGAGCTAACCATCACCCCATTCCATTAAAACTCAGGAACTATCAGGCTGTATAAAGAAAAAAAATGCCCTCTTGACATGATGAACAGGGCATTCAATTTCAACAAAACAGTATGGTGAAAGTATGCAGAAGAGAAGCTAAGTGTGGCCACTCATGCCTTTAATCTTGGCACTCGAAGAGGTGTCATGAGGATCTCTGGGAGACTGTGGCTAGCCTGGTGTCTACACAGTGAGTTCCAGGCCAGCTAGGGCCACAGAATGAGATCCTGTTTAAAAAAAAAAAAAAAAAAAGTAAATGGAATGTAAAGCTATTCAATGCTAACATGAAAATAAAGCTGGATTTAACACATGGTGCCACATGACTGTAATTTCAGTACTTGGGGAGTTGAGGCAGGAGGACTGCTGTGAGTTTGAGGTGAGTTTCCGTATAGCATAGGCTGTAGAATGAGATATAATGAAACAACACCAGGAGGCTTTCTAGAAGGAAATCTAGATTAGCTTATTGATATCAAGCATGATAGATTTCAGAGCAAGTGATAGCAGGATGTAAGGGCTGTAGAGTTCTAGAAGCAGAGGGGTATGGGGGAAGGGCTTTGTCTGGGGAGAGCTCCACCCCTTTGGCTGCTGGGTGCTACTTCAGGTCTTATATCTATCAAAGTATCTCAGTTTTACTGGGCTTAACTTTAGCAGACAAAAGTTGTACAGTCCTTTTCCCTGGAGGTGTCAGTGATCAGCAACAGCCAGCACAAACTCAGCAAGACCCAGGGCTGTTCTTCCCAAGAGGTGAGATCGTTTCCCATTCTTGCTTGGTGGTGAGCTCAGTGCACAGGCTGGTCACAAGGCAAGAGGCCATTGAGACATCAGCCCTGGGCCTGGCAGGCCCAGAGGAGCGACTGAGCTGGGCCCCAGAGCACAGGTGACTCTCTGTAGCGCAGGCGGATGAGTCCTATGGGAGAGAAGATGGCTGTCTTCACAGACTCCCACCTTGTTGGCACCATGTCACTGTGTCAGAGTGTTGCCATCAGCTGAGGTGTCCGGACCTGCTCCAAGGGACAGTTTGGCAAAATGAACAGTAGACATTCTTTCTTAAATACTTGTCATTCAGCAATATGTGTACGTGAATGCGGAGTGAGAGCTAAGGCTGGTCCAGTGACGACAATTTTATTTGACATCTGTGTCCAAATGCAGTAGCTCACCTGATTGCCCCAACGTGCTGAGCTGAGGGTGGTCACTCAGGATGAACAGCCAAGGAAGTTGATGTCCAGGTACAGCTGCCCCAAGGCTGGGCTGGCCTGGAACTCAGGCCTACAAGATGGATACACATTGCGTATCCATCCAGGTTGCTTATTGTCCCCAAGAGGTTATAGACAGGTGGTTCTCAGCTTGTGGGTCATGACAGTAGCAAAATTACAGTTATGAGGTAGCAGTGAAAATAATATTACGATTGGGGGGTCACCACAACATGAGGAACTGTGTGGAAGAGTCACAGCATTAGGAAGGAGAACCACTGGTCTAGACTAAGGTCGTGCCCTCAAAGGAGACAGCAGGGTGCTTATGAACTTCAGGTGAAAGATCAGTGGCCTCTGTAGGCTGGTTGGGGTCATTGTGCCAGGGTGTGGGATGATCATAAATACAACCTGTCACTGAGCTGGCCCCTCCTCATTCTGGGCCAAAGCAAGGGCAAGAGACTCACACCGGCAGGCCTTGAAAAAAAGACACGGAACCCTTGGGCTGAAGAGCTCTTGGGCTAGGGAAAGGTCTAGGCCCAGCCAGCACACTGGACTGTGCTCCATGAGGTCTAATTTCTGCTACCTGGCCATGTGGCTGCTAACTGGTCATGTGACTTCAGCTACCTCTTGATGCCTTCCTTCCTCATTAAGGATCTGGGACAGCCAACGGTATCTACCCCATAGGACCTGGTAAAAAGGAAATGCCGTATACAGAGTCTAGAGCTGGGACTGGCTTGTAAGTAGCCTCTAAACACTAGCCACGGCTGTCAGCGCTTTATCACTGTCGGTCACCTCTCTGCCACTCTCTGTACAGGGGAGCTCTGCTTTTAAGCTTTTACTCTTTGAAAGGCTCACTTAAGTATATCGTGCATAGCCATGGGTTTCCCAGAGCTATTTTCTCTTAGGCTTGTCACATACTCTGACCATACTCAGCCCCCACCTCCCTCTACGTCTCCACCCTCGATCTCCTCTCTGGGCAGCAAGTTTCTCAGCTGGGGAATGTGAGGCTTGAGACACATCATCCCCTGGACTAGTGTTCCTCACACTTGCCTGACAAGCTCACAGGTGACTCAGGACTGACTGGGAACTGAGACTCTTTTCCTCTCTGCCACCAGAACCCAGTAGAACAGCTGGTAGCTTTGCCACGCAGCATACATTCCCCCCAATCATGGATCTCATATTCCTCCAGTCTACGCTGACACTGACTTCTCTCAGTCTCCCTCTGTACCACGGTACCTCTCTGCCTGTGTCGTCCTTCGCCTTCTGTTCTAGCCTGGCTCATTAGGAATCTTTCTCAGGTGACCATTGTGAAGAGGGTATTGTGGTGGTTCCTCTCTTGCCTTCTCTCAGGGAGAGACATCTTGCATAGCAGCTATGAGTGTCCCTGCCCACCTGAGGCCAGCCACAGCCTCCCTCAGTCTTGATATACCTCAGGCTCTCTGTAAATGCTTTTGTCTGTCCCTTGCTCTGAGGTTCTCCAGCGGGCCTGGATTTGCCTAGATGAATGAGTGCCCACTCAGGACTCCACGCTAGGCTGAGTTCTCTTGCTTAGGGACGAGGCTGCCCAAACCCCTCAACAGTGATGCCATCTCTTGGGTTCATAGTGTCACTGAACATGTGCTCACTACTTGAGACTGTAGTGCCCAACTGAGGACAGCTATCCTCATCTAGCCCAGGTACCTACCACACCCACAGGCCACTGCACCAAATGGAGAGTGAGTGAGAGAGGCATGGGTTGTGGCTGTTCTCCCCAGAGACTGGACTAGGGAGCGTGTCCCCAGTGTTGGGTGTGTCCCACATGGATCATCCCTGAGGCTGTGTGTGTTGGCTGCAATGTTGTGTGCCTGGTTCTCTGGGGAGCCTGGGTGCTATTTATTGCCTGGCATGTTGGGGGATGGATTGGAGTAGCTCGGGCTCCAAGATGCCTACTTGCCACCGACTAGACATTTTTTTCTATATGTCTTTGACATTTCTTGGCCCTCCTGGAGCACTACCCTAATTAAGATGGCCCTGGTGACCCTAGAAAGCCTTCCTTCCCTGCTTTCGTGTCTGTGTTTTGCCATTCCTGGATTACCTTCCTCCTCCTGTGCCTTTGGAAACCAGGGTCATTTATATCCACTTCCCAGAACTTCCCCCAGGCCCTACCACAGTGCCCTGGGCTGTATTTTGTCTCTGCTGGGTTTTCCCACTGCTCTGTCCTCTGTCCTCATGGTACCAAGTTTCCCATCTTGCTTCTGAAGGACCCCAGAAAGGAAATCCCTATAATGAAGATGCTTCATTATATCATTGGAGTTGGGGTCAGAGCTTAGGCTCTGCCAGTCTCAACTCCCTGAGCAAGCTGGGTTCTGCCACAGGCTTTAGGCTTTCAACAGGCCAGTTAAACAGACAGGTGATGAGGGAAAGCAGAGAAAGGAGATGCATTCAGGGTGGTCCCATCAGGACGAGGAACAAGGAAACGGTATGTGAAATGAAGGGCACCAGGCTTCAGCCTTTGTCTTCTCCCAGCATGGGAGGAAATTTCAATTCCTTAAGGTCCACCAGTGTCTCCTTTGGTAGCTTACAGCTGGGGCCCTTCACTAAGGGCTAGCTTTAGACTCTGAAGAGCCTCCCATTCCCAGATGCCCTTGGTGGTCAGACTCTGTCCTTTTGGGATGGCATCCAGTGCTTGTGGGAGCCCTTCTGCTAGGATTTTGCAGAGCTGACCTCTGCAAGTGGAGAGGTCAGTCAGTTGTCTGCCTAGGGTGGCTGTGGGGATCTCATGCAGAGTGCTGCCCCACCCTTCAGTCCACACCTGCCCAGGCACCCGGGGTCAGACCTGGTAGCAGTGTCTGGAAAACAGAACCTAAGGACTTGACAGCTACCGCCATTGCCAACAAGCCAGCAAGCGAGGTGGGTTTTTCAGTTAGAAGGGGTCTTTTATATTCTCCTCAGCAGGGCCAAGTTCCTGGTGTGTTGAGGAACACCTGAGACTCCCGGTTTAGCGAAACAACAGTTTTCAGCACGCCATTGTCTCTTGTCCTTCGTGATGGACACTTGATGCCTGTCCTCTCTGAGGGGACCAGGGACCAGGGCGCTAGCTGCAGCCACTGGGTAGAACAGCCACCAAGTCCTTAGGGAATTCCCATTCCTCTAGTCAGCATCAGGGCCAAGATCTTAACAGCGTTCCCTCAAAATGGACCTGCTTAACGAGCACCTCCACCCACTTCCTGGATTGTAAAACCGAGTCTGGAATCTAGGATGCTGTGTTGCTGAGCCAAGGTTTGGCCCCTTCCTCCCCTAGCTAGAGTCATTAGGTTATTTCCCCTCTTCCGACTTGGGCTGAACACAGCAGGTACGGGGATTGGCTCAGGGGATCACCTCAGCTCCCGGGCTGAGTCACAGCTCAGCAGGCAGCCTCGCTGCTGACAACACAGCCTGGGGCCCCATCAGGGGGTATCCAGACTCAGCCGGTTTAGAGCACCTGTGCTTCAGAGTCCACTTTTAGTTGTTGTTGTTGTTGTTGTTACGGTGTGACCATCCAGAGTGACTCAGTGAATGCTTCTGAGAAAAGTGTTCTCTCTGTGGGTGATCTTTTTATAGGCTACAGGCAAAGCTGGACTGAGCTTGCTGTGAACAAATCGGCCGGACTTTTGTTAATCGGTGTGTTTGTGGGGGGCATGTGCCCCAGTCATTTATGGAGTAAGGGATTTAGGCTGGACTTGTTCGGACTCTACTCCACTTGTCTTCAAATCTGAATAATTAAAAAAAAAAATTTTTTTTTTTAAAGGCTTCGCTTAAATGACAGAATGTAGGATTTGCTTTCTGGAAAGGGGGTGGGGGCAGGATGCTTTCACCCCGGGCCCCAGAGCCTCAGGAATTTGTGGGCATTGCAAGGATTGTCTGGCTGAGTTGCCCCAAGCACAGCTGGAGCGCTTCCACACCTGCCCGGATGCGCAAGTCACCTGCCCAGGCTGATCTCCCGGAGCTGCTGTGTCCTGAGCTCCTGTGTGGAGCCAGCTCAGCCTGGCTCATTTCCCCAGCAAGGCCTGCTGTGACCTCGCCAGGGATCTGGTCTTGGACTGGGGACCTAGAACTCTTGCCTGGCATCGCAGAATCCCTTGAGTGGGATCTCCAGAGCCACTTAAAGCCAGTGTCGGGGTGGGCCTCTGTAATTTCAGCGTCCTGGAAGCGGAAAGATTAGAAGTTTAAGGCAAATCTTTAGATCCGCGGAATTCAAGGCCAGCCTAGAGTGCATGCCTTCGACACCCGCCCCGCCCCCCCTTTTTTTGTTTGTTTTGTTTTTTGTTTTTTTTTTTCCTAAGACGGAAAGCACTCTACATCCCTCTGATCTGTCCCTCCTCTCTGGTCCCCTGGATGGCTGCGGCTGGCGAACTCTCCTGTCGGATACAGTTCCCTTCTCCAGCAGCCTTCCTCGGAATCTTTGCCGTTCTGTTCCCCGGAAGGCACTGCCTCTTTGGAGGGTCTCTGTATAGATAACCTGATGTTTATTAACTGGCGACGGAGTTGCTAGAGGGCCTGCCCAGCATACCAGCGGCTGGGAGGTCCATTCCCAGCCTGCAAACACTAGGCGTGGTAGGGAGTACGCTTGCTTGCGACAGTTCAGGGTCATCGTAGGCTACCTAGAAGGCGGCTCGGAGTCCCTGTCTCCCCAACAAAGTAAAACAATTTATTGTCCTTTGGGGTCCCAGCGACCCTTGAGAGTGGCTTCGTCCGACTTGAACCATTCCGCCACCGGACTTGGCGTCGTCCGTTATTTGTTCGTTCCTGGCTTTGCTGCCCGGTGGTGAACGTAAGCCAGGAGGGAGGAGGGTGTGGGGACGCTAAGAACGGACGGGGATTGATGGCTGACTGTGTCACAGACCGGAGAACTAAGTGTCAACGGTAATAAGGTCAAAAAAGGGGTCAGGCTGTCGAAATAGAAGGCTCTGGGAAGGAGTCTCAGGGCCCCTACTCCCGGAAAGTCAAGGCTAACAGTCCAGTTTGGGGAGGGGTGGGTGGAATGAGGAAGGTAGGGTATTAGGGGTAAGAGGGGTGTCGGTGGGCCATGAAACATCCCAGGTCCACGTTCCTCCGTATTCCCCCTGGTGCCTCCCCGGAGGCTCCGCCCCCTTCAGGCCCCGCCCCTTGCCTACTCAAAGCTGACAGCAGCGGCTGGCCTGGTGTTTGCATACAAAGGCGGCTACACACGCGCGTGTCCTCTTGGTGAGTAGCCGTGGGGACCCGGGTCCCAGTTTGTGTTCCAAGGGCCGCTCTTGAGACGTGAGCCCCCTCAGGGAGGCCGTGTGGGCCGCGTCATATCCCCGGGCTTTCCCACGGAGCACCCAGGCTTGCAGGGACCCCGTGGGCTGGGACCCGGATGAGACTCATCCCAAGGGGCTTTAGGGTTCAGGCTTTGCAGCGGAGGACACTGAGAACTGACTAGGAGGTCGTCCTTCCTGCCCAAGGGCGCACCTCTGCTGGGTGGCAGCGAGCTGGGAACCCAGATTCTCAGGTTACCGGGCTCGCCGCAGGCCTCCACGCAGCTTTGCAGTCTAGTGGGTGCTGGGCCTGCGGCTCCACCGGCCTGAGCTGCAGATAGTTTTACCTGGGGAAGGCCAGGGGAGTATGGAGGAAAAGCAACGCTTTGGAAGTCATCTTAAGTATTGGGGTGTGTGTGTGTGGGGGGGCACGGGGACAGAGTCAAGGTGGCTGCCTGAGCATTTGTGTGGTCAGTAGTTGCTGCAGAAGTCCACCCTCCTTGGCAGGAAGCAGGAGTGAAAGCGCTGGGCAGGTCTGGTCTGGGGAGCGTGAGACACAGCTGCTTCCTATAGAATAGTGAAGTTCTGGGGAAGATGAGCCCGTAACGGTTTTTGGAGGAGAGGATGCAGCCCTTGAGGATTCAGACATTTACTATCCGTCCCTTGTTCCGTAATACACGTTTTATGAATGGAAGCAGTTTAGGAATGCATACTAATTAAGGGCTGATATGTACACCAGTGAGGGAACTTTTCAGTGTTCCCAGAAAGGCTGAAAGATCCCAGTGTGTTTGGTTTCCCATGTTGACAAAGCTTCCTGTTTGCTGACATTGCTTCTGCTGTCACGGGTTTTGTGTGTGTGTGGGTGTGTGTTTTTGGCCCTTTTCCCTACTTGTGTAGGGCCTGGTGGTTGGGTTGGGAAGCCTGGGCCCTGAGTTTGGTTCTGTCTTGGTGGCTGTGCCACCCCCACGCGACTTCTACCCTCTTTAGGTCCAGTTGTCAACGTTCTTGTGATACTTACCACTTTGGAAAGTAGAGTGGCGGTGAAAGGGACAACATGCCCGGTCTTGTTGCCTGGGTGATAACTTGGGGCACAGATAAGGGAGATGGGATCCTTTGTTGCTGTCCGGAGTGGGGTGAGGTGTCTGCTGGTGGGGCTGGGCCAGGTCTTTGCTTATCTATTGCTCTCGGGGCTTCAGTCAGGAGATAGCAAGACAGCTGACCACTGATAGCTGGAACTCTGTGGGCCAGGGACGTCACTGGTGGAGCCTGCTTATCAGCTTCTGTATCTAGAGTCATGGAAAAAACACACTTCATTGGCCAGACTGTTGCCCAAGTGAACTGAGATGACTTCAGTATTCCAATGGGGGAAATTCAGGGTACCACTGAGGGCCCTTTGTAGACCTGTGCTAGTCCTGGCTAGCGAAGGCTAGCCCCTGGCCTGTGGTTGAGCTAGCTGCTTTGGCTCACCCCTCTCTCACCTTAGATTGTGAATCCATTTTTCCTGTGTCTTTTCCCTTTTAGGTTCAGGGTCTGAAAGGGACCAATAATGACACAAATTGATTTGAGCAAGTATGTGGCGGGATGTCTAGGGGGGTCCTGCCTTGTTCCAGCATGGCTGGCCCTATGGGCTTGGTGGCTGTCCTTTGCACACGAACAGCTCTGGCTTCTGGAGCCTTATGAAAAGCAACCAGAAAGGGAGCAATGAAGACTGGTGGGTGATTTGGCTGTACTTGGAAGCCCTTGTATGTGAACTCGGAACTGTGGTCTTGACCTTACTGTTTTGCCCAGGCTAGCCTTGGAACTCAATATCATCCTGCCTCAGCCTTCTTGGCTATAGAGTCACAGGCGTGTCTCACCATACCCTGCCTGCCTGAAACCATGGTATTGTGGAACATGAATATACCCTTCACTATCCCAGTATTTATGTGATACAGTAGTGTCCCCTGCTCTGCCTTTTTGTGTTGCGTAGGCACATCTGAGGGACTTAAATTTAAATACACGCAAAAGTGCTCTGCTGGAGAGACTTAGTGCAGTATTTTTTGGAGCTGTCTGCCACCATTGGGTCAGTACCTAGTTTTTACCTGGAGTGTAAACTGTGGAAAACACCATACATAGGCTATTTCCTAGCACCTCTGCATGGTGGGTGCCGTTTAAATCACCCATCCTACAGGTAACGGAACCACCCTCCTCTTGGACACTCAGGGCAAGTGTGACTGTTACTGATGGCTGGGGCAGGACTGGAGGGGGAGGTTCAGCGATGTTCAAAGGTCTCAGGATGGGAACATTCTTGACCAAGATGGGCATCTCCACAGAGGGTTCTCGAAAGTGTGTGAAAAGACACTGGGGCTTCCGAGGAGAACAAAGGTCATGTGCCCTGCAAGGGAGCTAACGGTTAAGGGCTGAGGTTCTGAGTCCCAACCCAGGGAGGCTTCACAGAGCACAGGGGCCACACTGTGTCTTCTGTGTGTCCCTGTCTTGCTGGCCAAGCCCTGGGTGCTTCTTGGCAGGGACCTGAGAACACTCATTACCTGGGATTATAATGCCTGCTTGTTGCCAGAACTGGGCTCTGAGAAGTCCAAGTGTCACTTAGCCAACCTTCCTGCCAGAGCAGGGCCCTAGTTGTCCCTGCCGCTTCTGCCTCATTTCTTTTAAAATGAAGGTTAATGAGAACCTTATTAGAAGCAGTATTTAAAAATGTATGCGTGTGTGTGTGTGAGAGAGAGAGAGGAGAGATTGTGCACGTCACAGCATGAATGTGGAGGTCAGAGACAGTGTGGAGGTCAGTGTCTTTTCTCTGCCCCTACCTTTAGGTGGGTTCTAGGGATTGAACTCATATCCTTAGGCTTGCCAGCAACACCTTTGCCTTGTGAGCCATCTCGCCAGCTCCTTCATGTCCTTTTCATGTGGTTTTCATTGACTTGGAGACTCCGAGACCAGTGTACAGGACTTTTCAGACTCCCCATTAAAAACTGATGTGAAAGCAATGCTTGTGGGTATGGAAAAGTCAAGGTCTCCTGCCCACCCCCTTGCTGGCAGCTGGTAGCCCTGTGAGTGTGGATATTTGCGGAGCGTACAACTCTCTTCCGCTCCTAGTAGGCTCATACTATTCCATATATAATGCGGATGGTCCATAATTTATTAATCCAGGGCCTTGTTGATCTTAAGCGACTTCTGCTTCCCTCCCCCCATCACAGTCAGTCTCTGGTCACTTCCTCCCACAAAGGTGGTCCTCTTTGGGGGCTGGTAAGATGGCCCAGGAGGTAAAGGTGCCTGCTGCCAAACTGGATGACTTGAGTTCGATTTCTGGAACCCACATTCATCGAAAGAAATAAAGAACTCAACTCTCACTAGTTCTGTGGAGAGGACTGACTCCCACCAGTTGTCCTCTGAGGTCATTTGTGCTGTGACATATGCCTGTGCGCAGACACATACTGAAAACATGATCCTGAATTTGAAGACTCAAGTCTTGCTGTGGAATTGCTGGGATTTGCTAGTATGTGCCAAATGGGTAGTTCTTTTTAGGACTCTGTTGTGTTAATGACTGGAGTATTGAGCGTATGCTTTGTGAATCTATTCGAGGATTTATGGAATGTTTTTATTTGGGGTCTTTGAAAGGCCTTATTTTGCGCATGTGTGTGCAAGTGGGTGTGTCTCTGTGAGCAGGTACGTGCGCTCAGGTGGGTGTGTATATACTTATGTGCAAGTGTGTGTATGCAGATGTGTGCCTGTGTATGTGAGCATGCGTAGGTGTCTATTGGAGGAGTGTGTTTACAGCTGTATGTGTGTGTAGGTGGGTATGTATGTGCGCAGGTGGGTGTGTACATGTTGGGGCCAGAGACTGACATTCCCTTCCTTAGGTCCACCTTATCTTTTGAGCTAGGCCCCCTAACTGCACTTGTGGCTACTGGTTCATTTGGACTGACTGTCCCTCCCCACTTTTCCGCAGTGTCTCATGCCTGGCTTTTATGTGGGTGCCGGGATGCTTTTGATGTGCTTTATGGACTGAGCCATTCCTCTCTTGATTCCCTGTGTGAATCTGGGCTTATGAACTCTTCATACATAATTGTCCAAGTGTCTTAGTTAGGGTTTCCATTGCTGTGAGGAGACACCAAGCCAATTCTTGACCAAGGCAATTCTTATAAAGGAAAGCATCTCATTGGGGCTGGTTTACAGTTTCAGAGCTTTAGTCCATTATTGCCATAGTGGGAAGCATGGCAGCATCCAGGCAGACACGGTGCTGGAGGATCCGAGAGTTCTACATCTTGATCCCTAGGCAGCAGAAGGACACTGTGTGCCACAATGGGTGTAGCTTGAGCATAGTAGACCTCAAAGCCCACCCCAACAGTGACACACTTCCTCCAAGAAGGTCACACCCATTTCTGCAAGGCCACACTTCCTAATAGTGCCACTCCCCATGGGCCAAACACACACACACACACACACACACACGCATGCACACACACGAATTTCTGGGGGCCATTCATCATACCAGGTGTCTTCTATCATCTTCTGAGCCCTTATGTTATTGTGACATATTTTCAATGGGGCTGGCCTGAGGCTTTAATATTCCAGGTGGTGGAATGGCATTAACACATTTTGTGGAGTTAGGAGAGCTATGGCAGGATTCTTAGTTTTGGCAGATTTTTAAAACAAACAAAAATCAAAGGAAAAGGAAAAAAAGCATTTCTTGGCAGTTTACGAAGTCTGCACATGGATTCTGCCAATTTTGGATTAAATGTAGACTTTTCTAATGTCCTAACTAGGTGAGGAGTCATGAGACTTGATGATGTCCTGAGGCCATGTCTGGGACAGTCTGAGATGGATGGCAGCTGTGCCAAGCACTTGCAGAATGCCAGGATTGATGAGGGAGAGTGTGTACCCTCCAATTCCAGGTTGAGGCCTTGAAGTGTGGTTTCCTTGCCAATGTAAGCTCCACTTTTATCTAGGAAGTTCTTATCTAGAGATGGCATTTCAGGGAACTTAGTGTTGGTTCAGAATGCCAACCCAGAAGCAGCTACATTAAAGGGGGAAAAGAAATCCAAGTAGTTTATCACTGCAGAATTCCCAGAGGCACTGTCTAGGTTTAAAGACGTGGTTCTCAACCAGGAGGTCGTAACCCTTTTATGGGGGTCTTAAATCAGATATCAGATATTGTAATGTCAGATATTTTCATTACAATTCACAACAGTAACAAAATTACAGCTGTGAAGTAGCCACGAAAATAACTTTATGGTTGGGGGTCATCACCTCATGAGGAACTGTATTAAAGGGTCACAGCCATGGGAAGACTGAGACCCACCGCTTTAGAGAATTCCATAAGACCTAGTGACGTTCTCCTTCAAAAATACATCAGAGCCAGGCACCACAGAATCCCGTCTCCAGCATGTGGAGCTGCCAGGTGCACCATCTTGTCAAGTGTCAAGATGAACCCAGCAGACTGGAAGGCAGTCAGGTGGGCAGCGTCTTCAAGCAGGCCCACTGGAGAACTGTCAGCATCATTTGTTCTCTTTGGTTGCTCTGATTGCCTCTCACCCTGGAACTCTCCAGATGTTTTCTCACTCAGATCTAAACTCTTCCTTCCTGCTCCCTCAAGAGCTTTCAGGGAAGCTGAACCCCCACTGGAATAATGGGATTATGGGACTGTGGGAGGCTCCTCTGCCTGGGCAGGTTTCTTCTGGCTGCTTATCGTCTTCAGGTTAATGGAATCAGCCTCTTCTTTGAGCTTTTCAATGCCAGCGCAGCTGAAGTAAGTGAAATTTAGAACTCTGTTTAGTGGTTTGATTGTGTAGAACTTTTAAAAGAAAACTCCACAGGGCTTATTGAGAAGAGAGCCTTAGTACCAGGGCAGAAAAAGAAGAGCCCTGTCCACCCACCTTGCCTAATTTGAGCCCAGAAGATACCTGAGAGGACCTGGCTTACTCTAGCTTGTTAAAGACCACCGTCTGTCACATGCCTCCTGGGGAGGAGCTGTCCCTTGCACCTCAGGTCTTTCTAACTTGTTTTATGAGGTAGGGCCTCATGTAGTCCAGGCTGGTCCCAAACCTAGGATGACTTTGAATTTCTGATTTTCCCATTTTAACAAAACGCCTCAGTACTGGGATTGCAGGCTGCACCATTGTACCTGGTTTATGCAGTGCTGGGGATTGAACCCAGCGCTTTATGCATGCCAGACAAGCACTGTACCAACTGAACTGCACCTCCAGCCCTTAAGTCGTTTTGAAGTGTGCAGCCATCAGTGCACTCCTCCTGCACCGGAAACCCATCATCCACCACTGCAAGTCTCTTGTTCCCTCCCAGGCCTGGTAGCTGCCATTCTACTTGTATCAGCTGGCTGTCTTCTAGTGATGTTTTGTGAAATGGACACAGAGTTAAACTGAATTCTAAATATTTATGACATTAGTTTGTGCCTGTGGGTCTGTATGTCAGAGGATCAGAGGATAATCTGTGGGAGTTGGTTCCCATTCCTCCATGCAGGTCCTGGGGAATGAACTCAGGTTTTCAGGCTTGGTGGCAAGCCTGTTACCAGTAGAACCATCTTGCCAGCCCCTGAACGGTTTAGTGCTTACACACACAGGCAAATGCAGCTCTCAGACTTCGTCGGAGATGGATTTCAGCAGTGTCTTACCTAGGGTTTCCATTACTGTGAAGAGACACCATGACCATTGAATTGGGGCTGTGTTACAGTTTCAGTCTATTAGGTCATGGCAGGAAGCATGGCAGCATGCAGGCAGAGGTGGTGCTGGAGAAGGAGCTCCATCTTGAATCTGTAGGGCATGGCACCATTAGCAGGTGTGGCTTTGTTGGCGTGGATATGGACTTGCTGGAGGGATGTGTCACTCTGGGGTCAGGCTTTGAGGTCTCAGATGCTCAAGCCAGTTCACTTCTGCTGCCCACGGATTCTTGTGTTTGACACTGAGACAACACTGCCAAACACAGATGTGGCAGGTCACATTCATCGCCATCCCGGGATGCATGGACTGAGCCCAGTGGCACCTTCGGTTGGGATACCTGGGCCTCTCCGTGCCGGACCCTGTGGTGGGAAGGATGTGGGGCTTGAAGGCGTGGGAGAGATGGGCTGTCGCAGGGGTGTCTCAGAGAACATTCTGGAAACAGTGATGTGGGCAAGGTGTGAAAATAGAATGAGCACACTGCGTCCCTGAAGTGGAGTGCCGAGCTGGACACTGTGGGTGGCCGTCTAATGTTAACTGCTCTCGTGAACCTGTGTGTGATCTGTCTGTCTGTCGTCTGTCAGGTTCAGACAATGAATTACGTGGGGCAGTTGGCCGGCCAGGTGTTTGTGACCGTAAAGGAGCTCTACAAGGGACTGAACCCTGCCACGCTGTCAGGATGTATCGACATCATCGTCATCCGCCAGCCCAACGGCAGTCTGCAGTGCTCCCCTTTCCACGTCCGCTTCGGGAAGATGGGTGTCCTGCGCTCCCGGGAGAAAGTGGTGAGGCATGGGCCCCTCCATTCTCCTCCTCAGAGAAGAGCAGCAGGGGGGTGCGGTCTCCTGCCCTGAGCTCTCAGGAGCCACCGGTCAAAATGCCTAGCTACATAATTTAATGCTCACTAATGGTCTCATTGTTTCCATTACCATGGCAGTGCCAGGTCCTCTAAGAGGGGTGCCCACCAAGTCTGAGGCTCAGAAGGCACAGCAGGCAGGACAGCAGGAGGGAATGTCACAGCAGGGCAGGGTGGCCTGTAGGCCACTTCTAGGGAAAAGTCAGGGCTGACCACCTGCTCCCTCCTGTCCATTGTCTTTCTGGACTACCACCCAGATACCTTCCAGATGGTATGGCTCCCTTTCCATGTGGTGGCTGCTTATGAGGAAATAGGTGGACATGGTGTTTTTATGACCTGGTTTCAGAAGCCGTATGGGGTCACTTCTCTTCTCTTCTGTTGGCTGGGTGGCAATCACAGCCTTCCTCATCCTTGGAGAGAGGAGAAGTGTGCATGCTGGTGGGCAGTGGGAAGGTTCTGCAGCAGCATTGGGGCTATTGAAAAGGACCAGTGTAGCCATGTTTGGAAACCCAAGTTCCCTCCCCACCTCCCCAGGGCACCTCCCCAGTGCTCAGGGCAGGTGTGCTTGGATGAGGGACACCACCTGAGACCTGAGGTGCGCACTGGGTCCTTCACCATCTTCTCCCTTCAGGTGGACATAGAAATCAACGGAGAGTCTGTGGATTTGCACATGAAGCTGGGAGACAATGGAGAAGCTTTTTTCGTTGAAGAGACGGACAATGATCAGGTGAGGAGGCCTTGGGATCCAGGGCCCCTACAGCGTGTGGGGACACAGCAGGCACACCCGAGGAAAAGGCAGTTCTGGGCCCTTCGCCCGGTAGATGCTGGCATCAGAGTGAGGACTTACCTGTCAGAGGGCACCTTCTGAGAGCTGGTTCTCTCCTTCACCAACTCAGAGATGGGACTCTGAGTTGTCAGGCTCAGCAACACATGCTTTGCCCACTGAGCCAACTTTTGGGGCTGAACTGTTAGCGTTTTTGGTGGCTGAATGGCTTGAGATAGCACATTTCATTTACCTAAGTTGTCTCTTGAGCATCTTGGGGTGTTGCCACCTTTTGGCTGGTGAACGTGACACTGTGAACATCCAGATTCCAGTTTCTGTGAGAACGCACGCTTCCCCCCATTGTGTGCCTAGGAGTGAAATGACTGGGTTGTGTGGCGGCTTCATGTTTAACCCTTTGAGGGTCTGTGATGGGGAGACGCCTTGGTAGTCAAGAGTGATTGCTGTGTAAGTTTGAGGACGTGAGTTTGAATCTCAGGCACCAATGTTGAGAAAAGCAGCCTTGCCAGGCAGAGACAGGCAGGTCCAGAGAACGTGCTGGCTGGCCAGCCAGCCTAGCTGAAACAGCCAGCTTCGGGTTCAGTGAGTGCGGCAGGGTGGAGAGTGCTACAGTGAGGTAGCCAACAGCCTGTCAGGAGCTCCCACGAAGCAATCTTGTGCCGGAGTTTCTTGCTAAACACACTTAGGCTGGTTCCTTCCCGGAAAGGAGGTTCTGTTGGAGCCTCAAACACTAAAACCAGTGTCTGCAATTTTAACTGCCCCAGGCAGGTGCCTCCCTGTTATCTATTGGAGGGACAGCTTCTGGGCTGGAAGCCAAGGGCTGCTCCCTGCCCCACTGTCTGCTGCACCCCGCACAGCCTCCAGGCAGCTCCTGTCTAAATGGGAAGCCCTGAGTCTACCAGCTGAGATTATTATAACCATCCATTGCTCCTGGCTGAGGCCCACTGTAGGCTCTAGGAGATGAGGAGTCGTTTGGGGCTCGTATGCCCTGGACCAGCAGGCCAGCTCAGCACCGGTGGATGCTGGGAGCCTGCTAGAAGCTGAGACCTGTGTGCTATCACCAATTACCCCCCCATACTTATGCCATCTCTACCCTTCTATATTTCTTCCTGAGGAGTGCCTGTCTCCTGCCTCACTGGCTACACAGCTGGACGTGCTCTGGAACAACAGGCCCATAGACTAGAGCTGTCATCTGATTTTTTTTTCCTCTTTTTTTTTTCAATAAGACTGGGTCTCATGCATTCCAGAGCTGTGATATGAACACAAACACACGTACACATTTACTCAGACAAAATAAAACATAAAACTGCGATCAGGTCCCAGCAACAGTGCCATGACTCTGCCCTCGTTTTTCTCTGCCCTGGATAATTTAGATGAGTTTTGGTGGTTTGAAATCACTGGTAATGGCGTGGCTCTATTATGAGTTGTATGAGTGTTGTGTTCAGTACAGAGCAGGGTTTGAGGAGCTGATGAACTCTGACCCTCTGTTCAATGCCTCCCTGTGGGTTGTCCTGCTGTGGCTCTCCCCCACATAAGTCTTCTCTGTTACCCGTATTAACGGTGCTCTTCAACGCCTGTCCTGCTTAGGAAGTCATCCCCATGTACCTGGCAACGTCCCCTATCCTGTCGGAAGGAGCGTCGAGAATGGAAAGCCAGCTGAAGAGGAATTCCGTGGATAGGATCAGGGGTCTGGACCCCACCACTGCTGCCCAGGGCCTGCCTCCCTGTGACTCCCAATCTACGGGTTCTCTGGGGAAGAAGAGAAGGAAAAGGAGGAGGAAGTCTCAGTTGGACAATCTCAAAAGAGATGACAATGTTAACACATCTGAGGATGAGGACATGTTTCCCATAGAGATGAGCTCCGATGAGGACACAGAGGGAAGCAGGTAAGCAGCGAGGGAGGACAGGGTCTGTGTTGGAGGAGGACGAGCTGCTTTCTTTCTCTTTTTTTGGCAAATTGAACTGAATTTGTAGCTGAGGATCACCTTGAATGTCTGATCATCATGCCCCTTGCTTGAAAATGTTGGCCTTGTAGTCACATGCCATCATGCACTGTTAAATGGGCTGCATTTGAACCTGGGGTTTTATGTGTGCTAGGCAAGTACTCTATCAACTAGTGCTAAAGGCATTAATTTTTAAAGATTAAAAAAAACCTTTTTATTCTGTTAGATGTCTTAGACAAATTTTTGCAATCAGGTGGTGGGCTCAACTTAGTGAAGAATAAAGCCTTGCTCTAGTTTCTTAACCTAAGAAACAATTGGTTGTGCCACACCTCTGGGCTGATAACGTCTAAAATAGAGTCAAGAAACAGGAACGGGCAAATGAGCCTTTCATGAACAAAACTGTTTCCTGGGAGCTTGTTATTTATTTACTGGTGCTGAGGATCAAGTCTATGGCATTGTGTATGTTAAGCCATTGTTCTATCTTGGAGTCGCACCCTTTACCCCTCACTGGCTGCCCCAATTCTGGTTATTGTTCTCTGAGCCCTAACTCTGTGTGAGGCCTTGAGGCAGATCTGTAGGTGAGGTCAGCTCAGTGCTGAAAATGACAGGAGCTCACACTCACTTTACGTTAAGCAAACCTTTCCATTATAATTTGAATTACGCTCCCAGTTGTGAGCTTTTCTCCTTTCATCTTTTTTTGTTTTGTTTTGTTTGATTTTTTGCTTCTAATACTGTAGCCAATCTCTGTGTATATACATTGTATTTTGGTAGGAAAAAAGCCAGTATAGAAAACTAATTCTTAAAGAATATTTTCTGTCTCAAATTTTATAATTCCATGTGGCTTTTGATAATTTTTATGTCTTGTTAACATAAAGCAGGGATAAGGAAATAAGGAATGGAATATTCCTCTGCTTCGTTGTGCAGAGGGAATTATTTTTTCTTTTTTGAGACAGGGTCCTATGTGGCTGAAGATGACCTTGAACTTCTGATTCCCCTGCCTCTACATCCCAAGTGCTGGGGATGGAACTCAGCTCCGTGCATGCTAGGCATACAACCAATGGAGCTGCACCCCCCAGTTCTCAAATATATATAATTTTTGACCTACACTAGAAGCTTGTTAGCATCCTTGCCTTTCCTGACTAACTTCTAATCTGCTGCGGGAATAGAGGCTGTTTGGTTTTGGCTAGTTATAATGGCCTCTCCTCCGTTTCCAACTCCGGAACCCAACCACCGTGCTTGCAGCAGCATCAGAGGTATAGCCAGATGGACTCTGCAGGAGTGGCCTCCTGAACCGTGTGCTGTAATATCTGCTCCTACTTCAAGCTAGGGAGTTTTACAGTCATGTTTAACTCAGAGATCCTCATGCGTGATGCCATTTATCTCATTGGCTAGAAATGAGACATGTTTTACGTGGGCTTATTTGAATGGCAGTCCCCCTGTGCATGGGAACGTCACGGAACACCTGGATACACCTCTAGCTGACCTGCCTCTTGGGCTCTGGTGAGGGAAATGTGAAAGGTGACAAGATGCCAGGTGTGGCTGCACACACCAGGAAGCCCGGAACTGGGGAGACTGAGGAAAGGATGATCACCAGCTTGGGTGACTTACTGAGACCCTATTTCAAAATTTAAGAGACAGCAGCTCAGTGGTAGAATGCTTACCTACACAAGTGTGCGTCCTGGGTTCCATCCCCAGCTACACACACACAGGCATGCACACTTGCGGATGTACGGTGGCCCACACATAGGTGAAGATGCTACAGAGTACACACCAACTTTTGAGGATGCTACACTGAACACACACGCATACACACGACATTACCAGAGGTATGCACACACTTGAGGACACTATGGTAGTCCACATATACTTGATGCTACAGTAGTACATACACATGCTTTGAGGATGATAGAAAGGTGCACACACACGCTTAAGGATGCTACAGAGGTCCTTCATTGTTATAGTCCTTATGCTCATACTCTGATAAAATCATTTTAAGTTTACAATCCACCCAAGGCAGATGAACAAACATATTTACCCATGCAGACATTTTCTCTCTTCTATTTCCGTCTTCACTTTCTAGAATGTGTCTAAGTGTGTGACAGACAGGCTTCAGGACCACATGCTTCCCTGAAATGCCCTTTCCACTTGTCCTGGAGTGCCCATGTCAACCAGGACCGAGCAGCAGCTGCAGAGAGGACAAGTGGCCTTCCTGCTAATTAACGAAGCCCTTTGATGTAATCAAGAAGAAACTTAGCTTTATTATGACTCTGCTTTTGGTAATTTAGTTTTGTTTTTTTTTTTTAATTTCTCCAGAACTCTTCCTACTGATGTGCCATCATTCCAAGACGATATTCCTAACGAAAACCTCCCCTCAATTTCAACATATCCCCAGTCAGCGTCATACCCCAATTCGGATAGAGAGTGGTCTCCCAGCCCCAGGTAAGTTGCTGTGCGTGTCAGAGGTTGCCTTTTCTTGTCCAGAGGGTTTAGAAGTCAGCTATAGGAAGCATGTCTAAGAAAATAATAAAATAGGAACTAAAACTGAAAATTATTAGGATCAGAAAATCTTTAGTGTGTGTGGGAGGATATAGATTAGGATTTAATGTGGAAGGTGTGCAAATCTCAAGACTTGTATTGAATTTAGATGTCATCTCAGATATACTACAAAGGAAAGGCATAGCAGGAAGAAATAAAAATACCTGCTGAGTTACCCAGTACCCTCTGGCAGCAGGGTTCTTACTTAGCCTTGAAGTGAAATGTGGAGACATTGATGTCATTAAGCGCTGTCAAAGGGGTGCTGCCCTACAGTTAATCCACACTTTGGCTTCAGGACCACATGCTTCCCTGAAATGCCCTTTCCACTTGTCCTGGAGTGCCCATGTCGACCAGGACCGAGCAGCAGCTGCATAGAGGACTAGTGACCTTCCTGAAGATTCCAGAAACTTTCAGGCCCATGGAACTTATAAGAACAGGAGGCCCCCTGGAATTGTTCTGCCAAGAACCTAGAAAGGGCAAAGGTCCAAATCCTGTGTTCTCTGTGGGACAGGCTCAGACAAATCCTGGGCATGACAGCAGTTTGTGACCTCTAAGGGACCACAGCTTTCAACATCACGGTGGGTGGAGGACAGGTTGTTAACTTGCTCAAGATGCTTGGGGATGTGGAGACAGTGAAAAAGAGGCTGAGAAACATGATGGTCATGGCATCCCTGGGCCTATTCTACTCATGCTGTAGATTTACTTGTAGTTTAGAATAGAAGTGGTTGTGCCCTGGGACCGGGCATGGGCTGCCAGCCTTGTCAAAGCACCCCTCTTGGTTAGTTTCCTCAGGGTCATCTTGAGAATCAGGCAGCAGCATGGGTTGAAAGTATACTGTGTCTCATGCCTGGTTCCGGCTGGGACTGATGGAAATGTTTGTTTTCCAGGGGGTGGGGGTGGGGATGGGACATCTGCCTGCTTAGAGATCAGCTCTTCCATTAGGTACCTAAGGCGTAGCTACAGCTATATGGTTTAAACATTTTTCTGTTATATGTGTTGTTTTAATTTCTTCTCCTATTGCTATCATAAAATAAGTTGTTGACAAAAGCAACCTAAGGGAAGACCAGTGTATTTTGCTTCACAGTTCAAGGGTACAGTTCTTCCTGGCAGGGAAGTCAAGGTGGAGCTTGAAGCATGGCATCCACCAGCAGGAAGCAGAGAGAGATGACTGTATGCTGTTACGAAGCCCCCTTTCTCCATTCATGGAGTCCCAGATCCCACAGGGATTGGTGCCACCCACAGTGGGTGGGTCTCCCAGTTAACCAAATCAAAGTCATCCCCCTAGGCATGCTCATCCAGAAGCCCATCTCCCAGGTCATTATAGATTCGGTCAAGCTGACAGTTAACATTTAACCAGCATATGTGCTTAGAAGATTTATTAAAAAAAAAAAACAAAAACAACAACAACAACAAAAAACAAACAGGGGTGAATAGGGCTGGGAGATGGCTCAGTGGTGAAGAGCAGTACTTCCTGCTCTTCCGGAGGACATGAGTTTGATCCCCAGAACACACTCTGGGTGCCTTCCATCTGCCTGTAACTCCTGTTTCAGGTTCCTTGCCCTCTTCTGGTTTCTGTGGACACCTGTACACACATAGCATACACACACAGACACACACACACACACACAAATAAAAATGAAATAAATCTTTATAAAAACGTAAAATTAATTTTAATGGTAGGTTTTATTTGACCCACATTGCACAGAGCAGCCAGCTTAAAAACATTAATGGGATATTGCAAATCTTGTTTTTATAATAAATCTTTAAGGTCAGTGATTCTTTCTTCATACCCGGTGCATGTCAGTTTCATCTGGCTGTACATGGGCAGTGTGGTTCACTGTACAGGACAGGGCATCTCCGAGATGCCTGTTCTTATCCTGTGTTCTTGTCCTGGTTCAGGAGAGATAATCCCCATGAAGAGAAAGCATAATGATTTAGGAAGAAAACAGTGCAGGTAATTTAGACATGGCTAGCCAATGGAAAAACCTATCCAAAAACCTGAAGACTATAAAAGGAATGTTCAAAACATGCTGGAGAGTCTGTCTTTCTTGTTTGCTTCATGACTCCAGGATGCTGACGGCATCAGATTGTGTGGCTGTTGTAAAATGGATCACACATTAAGATAAATAGACCCGTCCACGTTCAGAATGTTGTGTTTTACTAAGGAAACAATAGGCAGAACCCATGCTCAAGTCTTTAATCATGTAGTTTGATTCAGTGCTGAGCTGCAGCTAGACATGAATGATCTTGACTTAGCTAAGGGGACAAAGATGAAATGGGAAACACAATGGGTCTTTTGTTAGCTTCCTATCTTTGCATCCCAGAAAGTTCATGCTGATGGGCTGGAGTGCTTCCCTAGCATATGTGAAAATTCTGGATACTCTCCCTATCCCATAAAACCAGGCACAGTGGGTCATGCCTGCATTCCCAGCACTTGGGAAAGAGGGGCAGAAGTTCAAGGCCATCCTCAGCTGCAAAGCCAGTTGAGGCCAGCCTAGGTAACAGGAGACCCTGTTTCAAAAGAAAGTTCATGTTGATTTCCTACCAATTTCAACATAGACATGCCTTTTGCTGTTCAATAGCCAAATATTTTCGTCTCTTAGAGTTATTGCGGAGAGTAGACAAACGGGATAAGAAATCATATTGAACTGACCTGTGATTTTTTTTTTCCCCCTTTTTTCTGTTGTATATCTTTCGGTGCCTCCAGCAGCCTGGTAGATTGCCAGAGGACTCCCCCTCACCTGGCCGAGGGAGTTCTTTCTAGCTCTTGCCCTCTACAGTCTTCCCACTTCCATGCTTCGGAAAGGTAGACTAGTTCTTACAGAAAGCCATGATCTAACCTCTTAAGTTTTACCTTTACCCAGTGACTTGTGAAGAAACTTACTGACAAATGATATGAAATAGAAATTTTGATCTAACACTTAAAATCTATTTTACTCACTAATCAACTTACTTATGAAAAATATATGTACGTCCTTTCATTTTAAGTTGTAAGTAGGTGATTAAACATGTCTATTTTATTTTAACATGTTTACTTTCATATGTGTAAATGTGTGTGTGCATGTATGTCGGTGTACCACATGCACGCGGTGCCCAAGAAGGCCATAAGAGGGAGATGGATTCCCCTGGAAACTAGAGTTACAAAGGATTGTGGGAGTTTAACCTGGATCCTCTGAAAGAGCAGTGTGTGCTAGTACCAGTAACCAATGAGTCCTGATTATGCTTGTTTAACATTTAAATTTCTTTCTGCTTCTTGGAGGCTTGGTGTCTGTCAGAATCCTGGACCTGAGTTGCCTCCTGACTCCTGATGTTCAAGTGGGTGGCTTGAAAATCAGGGCAGGGAACCTGAGACTGAGGTCAAATCTTTTCTGGGTGGGCCATTTGACAGACAAGCCTACAAGCTACTTTTAGAATACCACTTTGGTATGTAAGTCAAGCCATTTACTGTAAATATTTAAACAGCCTGGTAGGCTGTCTGTATAATGGACCCAGACACTCCCCTTAGCAGCTCTAGAACAGAATTTAGAGTGGCCTAGGACCAGCCATGGGTTTGTATTTTTATTAGGGCCAAGTGTCTTGAGATTTCTCCTCTCAGTCCTCAGTATTGCTTACTTTGTGGATATTGCTCATGTACTATTGAAACTTTATTATCAGAGCAAGCACAGATTAATTTCTATCTGGGGAACATAACTTCTACAAATCTACTTAAAAATTGACTTCACTTTTAATTGTATTTACTGGACACCCCACCCCCGCACAGCCCTGTGGATTTTATTTGTTCTTTTGAAACAGGATCTCACTAATGTAACCCTGGCTGGCCTAGAACGTGCTATATTGTTTCATAGACAAGGCTGGCTTGGGATTCAGAGAGCTCTGCTCCGCCTCTGCCTCTTGAGTGCTGGGGTTAAAGACGCGTACTGCAATACCTGCCTCCCTTTCCCCCTTTTGGCGGAAAACATTTCATTTTTAAATATGCGTATATGTGTTTGCCGGTCTGTGTGATTTTGTGCAAGTGTAAGTGCAGCTCAGAAGTGGGTGCTGGGTCCCCTAGACTTGGAGTCCCAGGCAGTTGTGAGCTGCCTGATGTAAGAGGATGTGAGCTGCGGGATCTCCAGACATCTGCGAGAGCAGTTTACTTTGCTGCTCCGCCTCTCCAGCCATTTCTCTAGTTCTCCTGTGTGGTGTAGGGCCACCACTGTGTGTGTGTGTGTGTGTGTTGTAGGTGTTATTGTAGGGTTCCATTGTAGAAGTACTCATGGAATGATTTACCAGAAGCCTCCTCTTCACAGACATGGTTAGAACATGAGGCTTGCCCTATGGCAGTATACTTTGATCGGAAAGATCAGTGGTCGGCGGGTGCTAAGGGAAAGGGAGAGCCTTTTCTACCTCACTGTGACATGAGGACCAAATAGCCTGTAGTCTGGCTTCATGGAGGCCTCATGACCAGGCTATCCATGTGGGAAATCTCCCAAATAGATATATGTTACAAGTGGCCTGGTGTTGCGTGCACTCTGAGGAAATGCCATCTTGAGTTGGCAATAGGACTTAACTCAGATAAGCTCAGCCAGGGGAACAGATAGGGTTTGCGGAGAAGCCATTTCCTGCTTTGTGTAAAAGGGCTATGTTCCTCTTGAATTGGTGTGGGAGAATAAAGAGAAAGGAAACTAAGGTTTCTGCCTCTTGGCTTGGTGTTTCTGAGAATCCTGGACCTGAGCTGATTGCTTGGCTCAAATTTGGCTGAACACGACGCAGGACTTGGTTCACGTGTTAGGAGTAAAAATGTGCACTGTGACTTAGGAGCTGGCTGCAGAGTGAGCCCTGCGGTGGGCTGACACAGAACGCCTTTTGACAGATTCCTGCAGACAGCTGCCTCGTGATCCCGGGTAATGCAGTTGGTATAGAAGATATTTCCCTGTTCTCAAAGATAGTGTTTAAACCTGGAATCAGCTGGTCAGGACCTGTTAGCACTGGACTGAAAGCTGAGGTGCTTGGTAGGAAAATGAGAGCGCAGGGGAGAGGCCTGGGTGTGGCATAGGGCAGCAGTTTGTACCCAAGAACCCCTCCCCCACTTTTCATCTCCTTTGCCCTGTTTTGTCTCTTTCCTCTCCTCCTCCTCTTTCCTCCTTTTATTAGTCTTTTTTTTTTTTTTGAGAGTTTCAAGTTCTGATTCTATCACTCCCCTCTCCCCCCAACTTAGAGCTCCTTCCTTATTGTCCTCCAATTTGGCTACAAGGCTGGTCACCTTGTTGGATGTGGTGCACACTGACCTCTGGTGGCCAAAGGAAGGACTGTCAGAGGGAACAGCCTGAGGGTTATGTTTTCGGGCTTACTACAACTATTGACTCTGGGGCAAACCAAAGATTTTTCTCTTCTCTCTCAAATCATGGGTTTGTATTTCCTTAAAGCCCTTCAGGCTCCCGGCCTTCAACACCAAAAAGTGATTCTGAGCTGGTCAATAAGTCTGCTGATAGGTTGATGCCGAAGAATAACCTGGAAATGCTCTGGCTGTGGGGTGAATTGCCACAGGCTGCAAAGGTAAGACTTTCAATCTTCATTCTACAGCACGTCGGGGATTTCTAAGTATCTCCAATTGCATGGAATTAATATTTCAGCACAGCCAAGGGGTGCACTACCAGAGCTCTGACGCTGTGAATATGTGTTCAGGCTGGAGTTTGTGACTATATTTTGAACATAGGAACCTACACTGTATATCACAACTGAGTGCAAAGTCAGTAAAGAAAACAACGCAGCTTGTGTACAAGCTAGAAGCTGCAAAGAGAAACGCTTTCCAGTCTTACTTTCGTGAGGATAGTGATGACCAGAGAGATGTCACCAGAGAGAAAGGAGCTGTGGAATCTGAGCCCTCTGGAAGAAAGGCTGAGCTATCAGGGAAGGCTAGAAGACACTTGCACGCATGTTCTTGAGAGAAAAACCACTGTGTGTGGGAGTGTGGGGTAGGGGTGGAGGTGCAGCAGAGATCAGGAGAGGTCGATGGAGTGACAGTGAAGGAGCTGGGCCTCAGAAGCAGGAATACAGAGTGCAAAGGTTTCAGCTCATCAGTGCTGAGTAGTTTTAACATCTAGTTGGTGAGATCTTGGTCTTGAACCTGTGTTGAGTGTGGTGGAGGTGAGGGGGATCTGGAAGACACATTGCCTTGAGTGTGAGTTCTCCACCTTGATAGCAAGGTGGCCTTGGGCCAGGAGAGGCCTTAGTACCTTTATCAGTAAACTCTAAGAATAGACAGATAGGCTAAAAGAGGTAATATGTACAAAGTCTGCTTCCTCAAGCCTTCTCTAAGCGCTTTTAAAAAAATATTTATTTTCAATGGTGTCTTTGTACATGTGTGTTAGTTTTTGCATATAAATGCAAGTGCCCAAGGAGACCAGAGGCGTTGTATTCCCCTGGATCTGGGGTTACAGCTCGCAGGGAGCCAGCTGCCTGACATGGCTGCTGGGAACCTAACTCAGGTCCACTAGAAGAAGAGCAGTGTGCACCCTTGACTTATGAGCCATGTCTCCAGCTCTGTATTTACCTTCTTTCTCCTAGGATATGCCTCAGTTTCTCCCCCTGTAAAAGTTCATGTGGATACTGTATATAGTAGGTAAATTTCCAAAAAAAACAGGATGACAATATTTTGTTTCAAGACACTCTGTCTCATATTTCAGTGCATTACAAACATCTTAAATGATGTCATCATTGCTTTTAAGAATAAACTAAGGTCTGGGCGTGCTGGTGCATGCTTGTCATCCTTGCACTGGGGAGGGAGTGGAGGCAGAGGTAGGCCTGGCCTAGCAAGTTCTACACAGGGAGGCCATGTCTGTGGTATAGCTAGTACACATACATACATGCACGAGTAAACACATAAATACATGCGTGCACATGCATATATCTATATCGCAAGGTTCTTAGAGACTGTTATGGCCCCTTGAGCCTCCTTTCAGTGCACATACTATGCTTACATGAGTGAGGACAGAGAGTAGGTCTGTTGTAACTAGCTACAGATGCCCCCTTCCCCCTCCAGCTTGTATTTCGTTCTTTCGGAACATTCTAATTTTCCTGTCTGTGAGCCTCAGTGCTGGTCCAGCGGCCATCTTAACAAATTTACATCAGTGGTTGCTGGAGAGACAGTGTGGAAGTGCAGACCTGCCACTTGTGGCCAAGGGCTATAACTGCAGAGCTGTTACAGTTTTTGTTTGGGAGCGGCCCAGGGATATCAGATAGGGAGGGCCCTACTGGCGCACATCAGTTTTCATTTGTAACCGCAGGTCTCTGGGTGGTAAACTTCCTTCCCCTGCAAACTGATCACCACCAAGCCCTCTTCAGTCACATTTCTGGGGGGACATTGGTGAAGTCTGATACAGGTATCCAGAGAGATGCAGGGTATGCCTTCTCACAATTCCTGTGTAACATCCGTGCAGCCTAATCCCAGATCCCAGACAGGCTGTGCGTGGCCAGCAGCACGGAGATCCCTAGTTTCTTTAGCCACTGCCCTCGCTGCCTGCCACCCTCTTGCCCTGTAGTAAGAGAGAGTGCTTTTGCAGGGTTCCCCTCCCCGACACTGTCCTGCATAGGAATGCATTTATTCTCATTACTGCAGCATAGCCCACCATGAGACCGACTTCCCGTTCTGCGGAGGGCCATCAGGGTGGGGAGGTGCTGCGTGCACCTGTGGGCCTCAGTGTACCTCATTCTCTTGGTCACTCCTACCTGGCAGCTGATGTTTTCCTTCTTCCCTGTGCTTATTTGATTTTTTCTCATAATCATAAACATAACTGAGATCTGACTAGACTTGGAAGAGAAGAGGGAAAATATGGGAATCAAAGCACTGCAGGGAGAGCACAGAGCTCATGGGAGAGTGGGCAGGAGGGTGGGTGTTCTCTCATCTGCAGCAGCGATGGCCTGGTGAAGGCCATACGTGTTAGATGTGTCAGCGTTGTCACAGCCAGCAACAGCGTTCCTCCTGCTCATCTTCGATTCAGTTCTGGGCCACAGCTCCCACTGGGCCGTGCTGTACCTCCCAAAGACACTCGTGTGCTAGCCAACCACTCAGTCTTGGCAATGCAGGTGACACCCTGCGACCCATGTGTGTTTGGTGCAGCATTTGCCATGGGCAGTGATGTCTTTTCTGGAAGCTTTGGGGATCATGTTCTTGGGTTCTGCAGGCAAGTGCCACAAACCATTGCTGCTGACCTCTTGTCATTTGGTTCTCCAGCTTTCCTCTTTGCCTGGGTTCTCAACATTCTTCAATCCTGGTCTCTCTTCCTCTCTTTTCATATAGTCATCTCCTCTGCACAAGATGAAAGAGGGCAGCCCCTTAGGGGGTCGGAAGATCGCTGATAAAATTCACTTTCAGACCATCCATAGTGAGTCATCAGACACTTTTAGTGACCAGTCGCCAACAGTGGCCCAGGGGCCGCCCGTCCACCATAGCAAGGCTCAGATGGAAATGCAGTTTGTGATCGAGGAGGATCTTGAGGCCTTAGGAGCTGCGGCCCCACCTTTACCAGTGGCCGAAGAGCTCAAGCCCCCAGCTGCCAGCACAGCACAGCACAGCAAGACAGATTCGCCTTCCAGGAAAAAAGGTATGGAGCTGAGCGTGGGGCTCCTAGGCTACCCCGAGGCATGCTGCCCCCCAGAGACACTCCAGGCCCCACCCAGAGTATCAAATAAATTAGAAAAGTCCCAGATCCATGGCATCTGTCGTTCTTTAAATCTTCAATCGGTGCTCTCTTGCCAAGTGAGGAGATTGGCTTGTCCCTTGTCCCAGTGTGGGCTCAGACATGTCTCTGGGTTTCCCAACCATGTCTGTCAGCAACAATGCAGCCTGAGTGGCTCACCATCCATGCTGCGCAGTGGTGATGCTGAGCCCCACCCTGGTTAGCCAGGTAGCTTGGTGAGGTGCTCTGGGTTTGTATGAACCAGCTACATAAAGGAGCAGGGAGCAGAGGAGAAGTCTGTGGACATGGTGCCCAGGGACCCACCATGCAGCTAGCTGTAGGGTGCTGTGACTTGGGAGTATCAGCAGGGAAGTGTTGAGGCAAGGTTTTGTCAGCCACAACTAATACAACTAATCGTAAACATGGTGACGGCTTCCGCATTGAGGGCTTAGAACCTGTCAGGCCCTCTGTGGATGAGTGCTATGATGCCACTGTCACACACAGAAGGGAGTTCTGCAGTGATGTTCTGGCCGGCGTCTCACTGTGTGGTTCTTGTGGGGCAGGACCAGCCATGGTACTGGGGAGCAGATGAGCACTGGGCTCAGTTGCTGTTGGTTTCTAGGATAACATGTCTCTGACTAATTTCATGCATTCTTCCAGATAAACGGAGTCGACACCTTGGAGCTGATGGCGTTTACCTGGATGACCTCACGGACATGGACCCTGAAGTGGCTGCACTGTATTTCCCCAAGAAGTAAAAGTTCTTTTCACTACTCAAACTGCTTTTTTTTTTTTTTTTTTTAGATAGAGTCTAATTATAACTCTAGGTATCCTTGAATTTGTTGTGGTCCTCCTGCCTCAGCTTCTTGAGTGCTGGGATTGAAGGCTTAAGCCATTGCATCTAGTCCTGATACCATTTTGTGTAGTCTTGAGAGCAGCCCGTTTTATGTTGGCTGATCAGTGAGAAAGCAAGTACATTGAAGGCCCACGTTTAACCTGGGCACAGCCTCAGCTCTGTGCTGTGTAAGACTGTCCCTTGTCTCTGTGTGTGCGAGAGAGAGAGAGAGGAGAGAGAGAGATGGCTGTTCTCTACCCTCTCTGCAGGAATGTGGGCTCAAGGCTCTCTGATGGAGGAGCGTGAGGCCGGGTTGTAGTGATTGGTGGGAGAGACCTTTGTATGGCCCTCCCTGGAGGGAGTCATACCCAGTCTTTGGGGGAACAATCTAGTCATAGCTCCCCTGAGGTATAGGGAGGACCAGTGCCCTGGTGGGTAACAGTGGCCTCCCAGGCACACACCTTCTCTGGGGTTTACTTCATATGAGTTTGGAGCATCGCTGGAGAATGTGACAGGCCATCCCGAGGTAGTTCTTTTGACTTTGCTGTATGTACTGATGTTTTGATGGCAAAGCTGCCCCAAGGTGACAGAGCTTCTCTGGGATGGTGCAGCTTTCTATAGGGTCATTTGATATAGTAGTAGGAGGATGGCGGGATGCTCAGAACAGCTTCTCTTCCCCCCCCCTTTCAGTGGAGATCCTGCTGGGCTCCCCAAGCAAGCGAGTGACAATGGAGCCAGGTCAGCTAACCAGTCCCCACAGTCGGTGGGCAGTTCGGGCATTGACAGTGGCGTGGAGAGCACCTCGGATGGCCTGAGGGACCTGCCATCCATTGCCATCTCCCTCTGTGGTGGCCTCAGTGACCACAGAGAGATCACTAAAGGTACTAGGCTATACGTGGCGGCACCCCCTTGTGGCTGAAGGTCAGAAGGCTCTGGAGCCCAGGCTTCTAGGATGGGTTCTCTATCTCATGGCTGTAGTTGATGAGTGCATGGAAGGCTCACTGTTCTCCAGCCCCACACGTGTGAGGTTGCAGTCAGCTGTCCTCTGAGTTCTGTCAGGATGCAAGGGCCTTCAGGCTGTTGGGGCCATTCATCCTCAGAGGTGATTGTTGAACACAGTCGGGTGTCCCCGGTGCTCAGGGCCAGCCCTGAAGAATGTTCAAGGTGAGCCCATTGGGGGAGGGGGAATAGGGGAGCAGGTGAGGGTTTCTGTAACAGAGCTTTGAGAGTGTGTGAAATCTCTGCAGTCCTACAGGAGAGAAGGTGTGGGGGGTGGTGGAAGGTTGAATCAGTTTGGAGAATTCTGGAAATGTTTTTCTGATGGGTTCCAAAGGCTGCTGTGCTGGTAGGCCTTACACATACCATCTGTCATACTGGAAATTTAGGGCTTTAGTGTGACAGATGCATGAGACCCATGGTGTGAGGTGTGCCTGAGACCCGTAGCTGGTATAGAAGCAGCGATTAGCTGTTGAATTCTTGAGCCAGACCTAATTTTCCTGAACCTTTTCCTCTTTCCCTCCACTACTGCTTTCTCTTTCCACCCCGTCCCCCAGTGGCTTGTGTTTCTAGCGGGGATTGGGTCCTCTTCTGATCTGAGTGCCACCAGCCCTTTTTTAGCAATTCGTTCCTTTTATCCTTTGCATCTTATAAGACCACAGTTCTGACCCCTTGGTCCATTATATTCCTGAGCTGTGATGGGGTAGCTGGCTCCCTGACCCACCGAAGGAGCAGTGAAGCTGGTAACTTATTGGCACTCCCTGCCTGGTATGTGCACATTGGGGTGGTGGTGGGAATTCCAAGGTCTTGTGTAGTCAGATGTGGCTAGAAGCCCCAGAGTGAACTCTGGCCTCCACTATCATGCTGAAGGTTCCTGTGGAGGCCAGTCTGGGTTGACATGACAAGGAGATACTTTTCTTCCTGACAAGTGTGATCCTCTGTGTCTGCTGTCTTCTGGGTCTTGGTTCTACCTAAAGCTTTAGAATCTCCAAGGGGAGGAGTGTGTGTGGATTGGGGCCATTGAGACTGAGCTGCGGTCAAGGGTGAAGGCATGGCGTGACTGAATGGGGAAGTTGAAGGAAGTCAGTGTTTTTAGCAGACACCCAAAGGCTCTCTGGTCCAGGGCTGAGGACTGGGCCTGCTGATCCTCCAGCCTACCTGCTTGGAGGGCCTGCTGTGGGCTTGGTGAGGCTGCCCTCCTCAGGGATGAGCAAGGATGAGCATGGTCCGTGCTGGGCCCTCCACCGCCCCGGCTCCCGCACTTGGCACAGATGACAGTAAATGGTGTTACTGCTGCCAGCACTGATCAAGCCCTCATTCTGGGCAGGATGCTGATAGCCATCTGTTCCCATCTTAGGACTCCCTGGGAAGTGGCCATGATTGTCACGCTCATGCTAATGGGGAGATCATTGAGGCTTGGGGAGTTCCATCACTCATCACTCCTCTCAGGTCACCCCAACAAAAGTGGCTCAGGCTGGTGTCCAGGAAACATTACTCTGCCTCTATATGCAGGCTCCACCCACAATGTGTTTGTTGCTGTTGTAAGAACCCCCTCTCAAAACAAACACACAAAAACAAACACCAAGCCCAAGCTCCCTCTTTCTAGGTGCATTTTGTAGGATCTGTGGGACTGTCTGATGAACTGCAGTTCATAAACTCTCAGGCAAACACATGGGAATGAGCAAGCTGAAAACTGGCCTGTTTCTTGAAGAAATACACTCTGATTTTTTTCCCCCCCTGTCCTACCACTGTTACCACAGATGCGTTTTTGGAACAAGCCGTGTCATATCAGCAGTTTGCCGACAACCCTGCTATCATCGATGACCCCAATCTTGTGGTCAAGATTGGTAATAAGTAAGTTCTTATTGACAGTCCTCTTGGCAGTGGCGCCGTACTGTTTCTGTCAGGCTGTAAGGAAGTCTCTGGTAAACTTAATTGTTGCCCTTTATTATTTGTAAAATCCTGTGTTCCCGTACAGCTTCTGTGGAGTGTGTGTTTGTGTGTACACGTTGTGTATGCCTATATATGTATATGTATGTACGTGTGCACATATGTATGTCTGTATGTGGAGGCCAGAGGTCCACACTATCTACCTTTTGTTTTGAGAAAGGGTCTCTCCATGTAGCCCTGGCTGTCCTGGAACTATGTAGACCATGTTGGCTTTGAACTCACTGAGGTCTGCCTGCTTCTCTCTCTAGTGGCTGGGATTAAAGGTGTGTGCCACCACGCCCAGCTTTCTACCTTATTTTTTGAGACAGGGTCTCATGGTTTGGCTGAACTGGCTCACAAGCAAGCACATGGTATCTCCCCTCTTCACCTCCCCAGCAGGTGGAATTATGGGCCTATACCACCAGGCCTGGCTTTTTGTGTGGGTGCTGGGGATCTGAAGTCAGGTTCTTCGCTTTCATGGCAAGCACCTCAGCTACTGAGCTGTCTCCCCAGTCCCGCCTTGTGGATTTTAATATGCGCCTGTACCAGACCTTGAAACGGACCATTCTATGTTCTTGTGCAGCTGCTGGGCTGAGATTCTTGTGAGTCTTGTGGAGTGTGTATGTGTCTGTGTGTGTGTTCAGTGTAAGTGTATGTGTGTAGTGTGTGTATACAGTGTGTGTATGCATATATATCATACATGCTCAGATATACATATACATACATGTGTATGTACACACATGTATATAAAATACATATGCGTATATATTTATGCATATATACATGTACATGCATGTATATATGTATATATGAACATGTATGTGTATGTATCTGTGTATATGCCTGCATATATATATATATATATATATATATATATATATATATATATATATATATATATATATATATATGAGATATGAGTGTGGTGCTCAGAATGTGGAACTTTGACCCTGTCTGGTCCTAGTTGCAGTGGCGTAGATGCCCTTTAGTTTGGAGACATCACCATCTGAAGTCTTGTGGTATGCAGAGGTGTCTTCAGACTGTCGATAGACTTTCCCCCACCGAGAAGGTTGCAAGTGTTTTATGTATTGACTTAGAAGGTTATGGAGTAGTTGCCTGTCCTTTCTCTAGGAAGCTCAGTGGGACATGGTTTAGAGAAGGACCACACAGTGGGACTTGGCTGCTGCCCAGCTAGTGGATGTTCGTGTGTTCACCTTACTGCCTTATCTGCTGCTGACCCTTCACCTGCACCATGGCCATGAGGTGAATAGGACAAAGGGAGGTATTGTGTAGATAGGGCTGATGTGGAGAGCTGGGAAGGGAGCAATCACACTGGCTTGTTCAAGGACTTCACTGTGGCTCCCAACCTTTCCACGACACTTCACATGGCAGTAGAAACGCTTTCTGTCTACACCCTGTCCTGACACCATCTCCTTGTCTCATTAGGTATTACAATTGGACAACAGCAGCTCCGCTACTTCTGGCGATGCAGGCTTTCCAGAAACCTTTGCCAAAGGTGAGCGCTAACACGATTAAGAAAATGGGCCCAAGGAGGTATGGGTTAATGGGGGAATCACAGTTTGACTTTAGAAACCTGAGGCCATGGCGTCTTGATGCTCAGGAATGCCCACATCAACATTTAAAATGTCTCTCTCTTGTACTTTATGCTTCCCTTCCTCACCAGGGCAAGACTCTCAAACCATGGTATTGTAGGCACTTAATCCCACTCCTAACGCCTGCTATGCTAGGATTACAAGTGGGCGGAGAGGGGTAGACACTAGCTGCAGAACCAAGTGAGGCTGAGGAGAGAAAGCATAGCGGTGGAAGGGTGGGAAAGGAAGGGCACTGGGGCAGGTGCAGGGGCCATCACTGTCATCAGGTGTTGCTAAGGAGCCAGCCCTGTGCCTGGTTCTCCAAGGCAGGAGTAAGGATGGGGCTTGAGTAGCTTAGAGCCTGCAGGTGAGAACAGGGGAGTAGCTGCAGGCCACAGTGAATGAGGAAGGCGGACCCTCCAGCCACACAGTGTTAATCTCCTCTTCCACTTGCCTGGAATTGCTCAGTTCTTCTGTGTCCAGTCTTCCTTCTACATTTTGAACATGTTCTTTGGGCTGTGGACTCACAGTTTTTAGACAGCCTTGTGCTTGGCGGCCAAGGCTGTTGCATTCTGTCAGATCGTCCTAGAATTTGAGATTCTTAGGGGTCAAATCACACTTTGTTTAGTCGGGGCATGCCTTCTGTGTGTGCTTTAGTTTGCGGATGGTGGCTATGTATTTGGTAGCCCTTTTCCGTATTTGTGGGCCCACCTGAGGCATGCTCAGTAAAACAATTTATGTTATGTTCCTGCCTGGTTTTTTTCCTTGTATCCACATCCCAGGGTACAGCTTACAAAGTAGTAAGAAGAGAAAGAGTAGTACAATAGAGATGCAGCTTACAGAGGAAGGGGCACACAAGGCTGCAGAATGGCACAGTCCCTGCCATTGACCTGCTATGACCTAGTGGGTTAGAGCTTTGGGGCTCTGCTAACAGTGTTTTTCTAACACATGATTTTCTAGGGAGCATTTAGTCTTTATTATGCTGTTGGCCACATAGCTGGCATGTTAAAAATGGTCTCTCATCTTCATTTGTAAAACCCCCTGCATTGTCTTCTAGTCTTTCCTTTTATTTTAAATCTTTGACCCATCTGTACTTTATCCTCAGAGTAATTGAGGGAGACTTGGGGACTCAAATCACTTTTCCCTCCTCTCAGATGATTACTGAATCAGGATCCTTTCTGTTATGGAAAATATTATCAGTAGCTTCAACATGGATTTAGTATCTTATTGATAATAGAGGTAATGTTTGGCAGGTTGTTGAGTCAATGCCCTATGACTTTTAGCGGCTCTGTGATTTTCGGTGACCATACTTCACACATTTCCTTACGTAAAAACATCTGGAGTAGAAATGGAGGCAGGAGGATCCTTTATGCTTCATTGCCCGAAGCTTGGTTACTTCTATACTGGTTCTTGGCAATGCGACAGAATGAACATGGATGGCACAGTGCAAGTGGGGTTTTTGTCTCAGGAATCGGGCATACATCCCCTCCGAACTTGTTGCAGCCTGGTTCTGGACCACAGTTTGGAGGGAAGCAGGTGCTTGACTCACAGGGTCACCCCAGGGTCACCCCAGTGCCATTGTTAGGTAGCTTTCTGCTTGATGATTGGTGGTGGTTGTTTCATTTCCCTAAGAACTGAAGCTGGTTTCTCAATCTGAACTTTAGATTTTCTGTTCCAGTGCTGTGTTTACTCACGAACCAACACTGAGCCTTGTAGACTGCTATAGATTTAACATCCCTGCAGGACTGATGCCTGCTCACCGTAATCCTGTCCCAGGGTTTTCTTTGCTGCTTTTGTTTGTTGGTGAACCTTAGACTCCATCTGAAAACTGTAATCCTGTTAGGTATTTTCTTTTAGGTTGTGGGGCTTGTTTCTGTGGATGGACTTGGTCAGGGTGGAAGAAGAGGGCAGATAGCGTGTCTGTAGACTGCTGCCGTGAGCATTGTGTGCCGTGCACACATTTTAGTGGGCTTGGCTTGTACTCTGGGGCAGATGCAGATCTTTTTTAGTAGAAACTGCATATTTGAGGCTGAATCTGTGAATCATTTATCTGTCTACCTGCCTGCGTCCTGTTGGGCTGCAAGACTAAGTCTTTCTTCATTAGCTGAGGTAATAGCTACTTAGTCATTCTAAATGAAAGAAGGAAAATTAGGTAACATTTGCCTGGCCCCCCAAATAGCCTTAGGACAGATGTTACTTCTTGGAAATGTCTATAAAATTATTATTTTATATTTAATCTCCCCCATCAAACTTTGATGTATTCAAGGGGTCCATGTGATTTTTGTCTTTAGCCCTTGGTTTTTAAATCAGTCTGCTAAAGTTGGTCAAACTTTGAAGACATATATATTTAAAAAAAAAAAAGCCTTTGTATTTTGACTTTTGTTTTACAGCTTTCGGATCCTGTATCATAGTGATCATTTTTTTAATTTATTTTTATGTTTTATTTTGCAATCATTGTATTGAAGCTAATACTATTGTAATCAGTTAGCCATTTTAATTTGAAAACTTAAGATCTACTAACCACTAATGGTTTCTAACACTTTCTTTCCTGTTGTTGTTGTGTTGTATTTTGTTTGTTGTTTGTTGGTTCTTTTCCCATCTTCTTAAGTCTTCATGCCTCGGTTACCTCCACGTGATTGTGGACGCCATTAGGTTCTGCCTTTCTAAAATTTTCAGCCCACCCACAGTATGTTGCGTTGTTTTATTTATTTATGTTTTTCGTCTCCTCCTTTGATTTGCACGTACGTTTTCTTTTGAGTGTGCTAAGTTGATTTTCTTTTTTTTTTTTTTTTCTTTTTTCTTTTTGGTTCCATTATTTATGTTACCATCCATTTAAAACAGGCCACTGTGGAATCCATCATGAGAGATAAGATGCCCAAAAAGGGAGGAAGATGGTGGTTTTCCTGGAGAGGAAGAAATGCCACAATCAAAGAGGTAAGCAGAGAGTGGGATGTGGCAGGTGTACCCAGTAGGGTTTGGTTTCGTGTAGTCAGGTTTACGCCCATCAGTTTGTGTAAGTGAAATAGATGCAAGCCATGATACCGGGTTTCGGTGAGTTGACCCTACTGCAGAGGGGCCACAGGAAGAAGGAGGAGGGGCCAGCAGAGCCTGGCTTAGTCACCCTCTGGCTTACTGACCCAGGTCAGGTTGTTCTCGCACTCTGCATGTCTTTATCAGTAAGAACATGTGCTGGGCAAGCATCTCACTGCTGGGACAGAACACCTGACAGCAGCAGCGTCAGGGAGGTCGAGGTTATTTTGGCTCACAGTTTGAGAGTAAGGCCCACTGAGGAGGAGATATGAAGGCAGCAGGAGCTTGCAGCAGCCTGTCACATTCTCTCCACAGACAGAAGGCAGAGAGATAAAGGCTGGTGTCCAGCTGGCTCTCTCCTTTCATCCGAGGACCCCAGATCATGGGGTGGTGCTGCCTGCATTTAGGGTGGGTCTTTCCAACCTAGATCTTGCCAAGTTGACAATATTAACCGTCTCAGAAGGGTTTCATCATAGCTTATGTTTTAAAAGATGTTATGCTGATGAGGATAACTCATGAGTCTTGCCGTGGCTGAGCCTTTTTAGTCACATATCTGAAGGGTCAGACCTGATGTGTGTGGATTTGATTGTGATCTCCATGAAAGGCCCTGGTTTTTGGGTCTTTCTCTCCATCTCTCAGCCTGCACACCTTCCTTGCTTGGCCTCCAGGCTTTTCTCCCATCTTTCTTAACTGCTCCTCCTCTAGCCAGCCCCACAGTGTATCTTAAGGCTCTCTTTTCTGCTTTCATGTCCTGGTTTTATCCAGTGCATATATTCACACGTGCATTTAGGGGCGCCTTCATATCTTATTTTCAGACCAGACAATCGTTTATATTCCACACCCATTTATCACTCAGCCAGTGAAGCAGAAGCTTCGAGGCATGCACATGAGAGTTGCTTTTGGGCACACTTAGAGTAAGGACTGGCTCCACTGCCCATCAGTGGCTGGACATGGCATTTATTCACACACGCTCTATGGAAGGCTGTGAGGGCACGGATTGAGTGCTGCCGAATCTGAACATTTCCCCTTCCAAGAGTCAGACCTCCTCCCCCTCTCCCAGGTTGCCCTTAAGCTGTGTCCATTCTTGCCTCCTCTTTCTCATTCTCTGTACTGTAGTTGGATTGGCCTGTTTATGATGGTGATGTTAATTTTCCTAATTTATGTTATTCCTTGCTTAAAACTTTTATTGATGTGTGCATAGATGTATATGGTAACTAATGTGCACAGATCTGTGAGGGTGTGTGGTGCATGTATTTATGTGTCTGTGAGAGAGAGTGTTTGTGTGTGTCTGTGCTCCATGTCTGCATGGTAACAGCTTTGTATGTGTATGTCTGTGTTGTGTGTGCTTGAGCAGGTCAGAGGAGGACGTTGGGTGGTCTTGCTCTGTTACTCTCCTCCTTATTCCCTTGAGACAGTGTTTCCCACTGAATGTGGAGCTAGGCTGCCAGCCAGCAAGCTCTGGTGAGCCTCCTGCCTCCACCTGCCACAGCTCTGGAGCTACGGGTATGCTTAGCTGGGCCTGGCTCATTACCTGGGTGCTGAGTGCTGACTCAGATTCTCTTGTTTGTGAAGCAGATGCTCTTGTTCATTGATCCATCCCCTTAGCCCCTGCTTCCCAGGGCTCCTCCAGTGATGGCCGAGGTCCTTAGCATCCTACAATACGTGGTGTTCTAGGTCTGCCCTCCCTTGTAGTCCTATCTTTTATTTTTTTTATTACAATTGAATCTACCCCAGGGCCTTTACATGTGCTATTTCCTCTACCTCCCCCCTTCACTTAATTAACCAGCAACTCAGTGTCTCTTTCTTGCCAGACTAAGCTGGTCTACTATCTCTGCTTTCATAGGCCATGGCCTTTCCTTTATGAATCTTGTCAAGCTTTATAATTATACACTTATTAGTGAGACTATTTGACTAACATTTCTCACCTCCTCCACACCCTGAATTCCATGAAGATAGAAATTACCGACAGCTTTGTTTACTGTGGTGTAGGGATGTGCTATGTATTTACTTCTGAAAGGTAGTATGAAAAAAAAAAAAAAAGCAGAGCGTTCTGTAAACACTATCGGAAACATCACTGAACTCGTGATGCTGTGAGTTCAAAGGGAGAAGGTGCCTTGAAAAGCCTTACACTCATCTAATTACTCTTGGACATGCTGCTAGCTTGTCTGTGCACTGCCACCTGCTGCGTAGTCTTCAGCGGTTTGAACAAGTCAGTACAAACATGGATGCCATCCTACAGTGGACTTAAAACATAAAGGGCTTTCTAGTTTTCTCACCAGAGGGTAGAATGTTCCAGAATTTCAGGAAAAAATACATTTCAAAGACCTCTTATTTGTAGGCTATCTAGATTCTCAACAGTTAGGCTTGAGGGGAATGCCTGTCTGAAGTAAGGGGTGTTTATGAAATTATGTTTCTCTCAAGAATGGAAATATAATTGTTCATGCAGATTCATGTTTCTGAATTAGCCTCATGAAAAGTTCTTAACTGTAGTCACATCACCTACTTAAACCTGTCAACTGATGATAGATGACTGGTTATGACAGTTTATTTTTTTACTTATAAAAACAAATAGCAGCTTGGTATGGTAGTGGTGCATGCCTTTAGTTCCAGTACTCAGGAGTCAGAGACAGGACCTACTCTCAAGGTCCTCCTGGTCTACTAGCCTGGTCTAGTGAGTTTCAGGCCAGCTAGGGCCATATAATGAGGCCCTGTCTCAAAACCAAACAAAATAAAAAACAAAACAAAACCAAATCCAGTCCCCATCAGCTCATACAATTATAAACAAATCCCAACCAAGACCCTCCAAATGAACAAACAAACAATCAAACAAAACCCAATAAAGTAAAGTTGGGCATGATATTGGATGCCTATAACTTTAGCACTCAGGAGGCAAAGGCAGGAGAATTGGCACAAGTTGGTGGCCAGCCCAGGCTGCATAGTGACTGTCAGGGCAGCCAGGACTTACATAGAAAGACCCTGCATCTAGCCAGCCAGCCAGCCAACCAAGCAACCTAACTAACTAACTAACTAACTAACTAACTAACTAACTAACTAACTA